>NW_024871234.1:0-330000 GCF_019054845.1 Dipodomys spectabilis | reverse complement strand
ATGTGAACACAGAGACTGACAGGAAGAGACAGAGACAGGACAGACAGACAGACAGACACAAGAGACAGAACAGACACAGACAGACAGACAGACAGAGATAAGAGACAGACAGACTCAGAGACAGAGAGAGACAGATGGACAGACACAGAACAGATAGACACAGGGGCAGACTGACTGACAGAAGAGTCAGACACAGACTGAGACAGACAGACAGACGTCAGCATACAGACAGACATGAGACAGAGACAGACAGACAGACACAGACACAGACACAGACAAGTGACAGATGGAGAGAGGCAGAAGAGACAGAACCAAGAAGACAGAGACAGACAGACAGACAGAGAGACCAATGGACAGATAACAGACAGAGACAGAGAGGCAGACAGACAGAGACAGACAGAGGGAGACATGGAGACAGGTGGAGACCAACAGAGATAGACGGACAGACAGACAGACAGATAGGGAGAGACAGATGGATAGAGACAGACAGACACAGACAGAGAGACAGAGACAGAGAAAAGACAGATGGACAGAGACAGGAAGACAGACACAGACAGAACAGACAGACAGAGGCGGAGATGTGACAGAAACAGGCACAGACGGACAGACAGACACAAGAGACAGACATGTGAATACAGAGACATACAGGAAGAGACAGAGATAGAACAGACAGACAGACAACAGAAGAGACAGACAGATGTAGTTACAGAGATGGATAGACAGACACAGACATGAGACAGAGAGACACACAGACAGACTAAGATGTACAGACAGACAGACGGAGACACACAGAACACACACAGACAGACACAGAGACAGACAGATGGACAGAGACAGAAGAGATACAGACAGAGAGACACAGACAGACATGAGTCAGAGACACAGACAGGACTGACAGACAGACGGAGACAGTTAGAATCAGAAGAGACAGACAGGCACAGACAAACAAACTGAGCCAGGACAGATAGACAGACAGAGACACAGAGACAGGAAGAGACAGACAGACACAGGTACAGACAGACAGAGAGACAGACAGACAAAGAGAAGAGACAAAAGACAGACAGACAGACAAACAGATGTACACAAAGAGACATACAGGGAGAGACAGATGCACCGAGACAATCAGACAAAGAGAACAGACAGACAGACACAGGCACAGAGAGACGGACAGACAGACAGACAGAGAGAGACAAGTGACAGATGGAGAGAGACAGATGAGACAGACAGACAGACAGAGGACACAGACAGATGTAGACACAGAGACAGACAGGAAGAGACAGACAGACAGAGACAGACATGTAGACACAGAGATAGAGAAGAAACAGACTCAGACAGACAGACAGACAGAGGACACAGACAGATGTAGACACAGAGACAGACAGGAAGAGATAGACAGTCAGAGACAGACATGTAGACACAGAGATAGAGAAGAAACAGACTCAGACAGACAGACGCAGGCACAGACAGACAGATGGGCAGACACAGAGGAGACAGATGGACAAACAGACACAGACAGAGACAAGTGACAGATGGACAGAGACAAAAGTCACACAGACAGACAGAGACAAAAGACAGACAGGTACAGACAGAAGAGAAAAGAGACAAACAGACACAGACAGGAAGACAGATGGGGACAGACAGACAGACTGAGACAGAAGAGATTCAGACAGACAGATGTACACACACAGACGGACAGGAAGAGAGTCGGACAGAGACAGAGACAAGAGACAGATGGACAGAGTCAGACAGACATGAGACTGGTAGACAGACACAGGGAGAGACAGAGATAACAGACAGACAGACGTCAACACAGACAGACAGAGACAAAAGACAGAGACAAACAGAGATGTGGAGACAGACAGACGTCAACACAGACAGTGATGGAACAGACAGACAGACAAGATCGATAGACAGACAAGAGACAGAGATAGAGAGACCCAGACAGACAGACGGAGATGTACAGACAGATGGAGACACAGAGACAGACAGGGAGAGACAGAACAGACAGACAGAGAAACATGAGACCAATGGACAGATAACAGACAGAGACAGAGAGACACAGACAGAGACAGACAGACAGACAGAGACACAGAGACAGGGAGAGACTGACAGAGGTAGACGTACAGACAGAGACAGGCAGATGTCAACACAGACAGAACAGACAGACAGACAGAGATAAGAGAGACAGACAGACAGACACAGAGACAGAGACACAGACAGACAGACACAGACAGACAGACAGGGACACAGACAGACAGATACAGACAGACAGAGATAAGAGACAGACAGAGGGAGACAGACATAAGAGACAGACACAGGCAGACAGACACAGAGACAGACAGGGAGAGACAGACCAGACAGACAGACATGAGACCAATGGACAGATAACAGACAGAGACAGAGAGGCAGACAGACAGACAGATAAGAGACAGACAGACAGATTTCAACACAGAGACAGACAGACAGGGAGACAGACAAAGACAGAAAGTTAAAGACAGAGAGATAGACAGGGAGAGACAGATGGACAGAGACAGACAGACAGAGTAGGCCTTCCCGGTCTCTTTTTCCTTGTGTCTCTCGACTTCCTGATCGTATTCCTGTTGGTTGGTGTTTTCCTTCTTCCTCTTCTGTCTCTTCTTCCTCTTCCATCTCCTCTTCCATCTTCTCTTCCATCTCCTCTTCTTCTTCCATTTCCTCTTCCTCTTCCATCTCCTCTTCCGTCTCCTCTTGCCTCTTCTCTTCCTCTTCCGTCTCCTCTTCCATCTTCTCTTCCATCTCCTCTTCCTCTTCCATCTCCTCTTCCTCTTCTGTCTCCTCTTCCATCTCCTCTTCCGTCTCCTCTTCCATCTCCTCTTCCGTCTCCTCTTCCTCTCCCGTCTCCTCTTCCATCTCCTCTTCCGTCTCCTCTTCCTCTCCCGTCTCCTCTTCCATCTCCTCTTCCGTCTCCTCTTCCGTCTCCTCTTCCATCTCCTCTTCCTCTTCCATCTCCTCTTCCTCTCCTCTTCCTCTTCCGTCTCCTCTTCCATCTCCTCTTCCTCTTCCATCTCCTCTTCCTCTCCTCTTCCTCTTCCATCTCCTCTTCCATCTCCTCTTCCTCTTCCATCTCCTCTTCCTCTTCTGTCTCCTCTTCCTTTTCCATCTCCTTTTCTGTCTCCTCTTCCATCTCCTCTTCCTCTTCCATCTCCTCTTCCTCTTCCATCTCCTCTTCCTCTTCCCCTTCCTCTTCCTCATGTCCATGTCCTTCTTCCTCTTCCTGTTCTTCTGATACATCTCCTTCTTCTTCCCATTATCCTTCCTCTTCCTCCCCGTTGTCTCCCTGACCCCCACAGGTCACCTCACATCCTTGAACCTCCATCCCCGGGCCTCCAACTTCCAGCCTCCATCCCTGGCCTCCATCCTTGGGCCTCCACCCCCTTGGACCTCCATCTCCAGCCTCCAATCCTGGCCTCCATCCCCAGCCTCCACCCCATTTGGCCTACTTTCCTCTACCCCCCTGGGCCCCCATCCCTAGCCTCCACCCAATTAGGCCTCCATCCCTGGGCCTCCATCCCCAGCCTCCAATACCTCTGGGCCTCCTTCTCTGGCCTCCAACTTCCAGTCTCCATCCTCAGACTCTACCTCTGGCCTCCACCTTCCTGGACCTCCATCCCCAGCCTCCATACCTGGCCTCTAACCCCTAGGCCCCCATCCCTGGGCCTCCACTTCCCCTAGGCCTCCATCCCTGGGCCTCCACCCCCTGGGCCTCCAACTTCCAGTCTCCTTCCTCAGCCTCCACCCCTGGCCTCCACCCCATTGGACCTCCATCCCCAGCCTCCACCCTGGCCTCTAATCCCTAGGCTTCCTTCCCTGGGCCTCCAACTTCCAGCCTCCATTTCCCTGGGTCTCCACACTTGGGCCTCCATCCCCAGCCTCCCCCCCTCCATCCCAGCCCCAGGATGGGGGCCCCCCACCGCTGGGCCTCGCTGCTGCTGCTGCTGCTGCTGCTGCTCCTGTGCGGCCCTCACCCAGCCCCCGCCACCCGCTGCCCCAGGACCTGCGCCTGCTACGTCCCCACCGAACTCCACTGCACCTTCCACAGCCTCAGGGCCATGCCCCACGTGCTGGACCCCAAGATGGAGCGCGTGAACCTGGGGTGAGGCTTGGGGAGGGGAAAGGGGGGAAGGAAGGGAAGGAAGAGGAAGGAAGGAAAGAAGGAAGAAAGGAAAAAGGGAAGGAAGGAGGGAAGGAAGGAGGATGGAGGGAAGGAAGGAAGGATGGAAGGAAGGAAGGAAGGAGGGAAGGAAAGAAGGAAGGAAGGAGGGAAGGAAGGAAGGAGGGAGGGAGGGAAGGAAGGAAGGAAGGAGGGAAAGATGGAAGGAAGGAAGGAGGGAGAGAAGGAAGGAAGGAAGGAGGGAAGGAAAGAAGGAAGGAATGAGGGAGGGAAGGATGGAAGGAGGGAGGGAAGGAAGGAAGGAAGCAAGGGAGGAAAGGAAGGAAGGAAGGAAGATGATGATGAGTAATGATTCATTATTCTTGACCCTGACCCAGAAACAAAAGTTCTGCCCTCCCAGCGCTGGTTTTCAGGCTGTTTTCCTGATTTCCTCTTCCTGTCCTCTCGCCTGTTGAATTAGGTTCAACCACATCCGGGTCCTGACCCACGCTTCCTTCCCCGGTCTCGCAAGACTTCAGTTGCTGCTGCTGCACGGAAACGAGATCGCGGACATCGCCGAGGGCGCCCTGAGCAACCTGGGCGCACTGCAGGTGTGCAGGGAGCGGGTGGAAGTGGGGCGGAATTGGAAGGAAGTGGAAGGAAGTTTGGCAGGAAGTGGGGCAGAAATACACAGTGAAGTGGGACAAAGTAGGGGAGAAAGTGGGGCGGAAGTTTGAGGAAATAGATATGGAAGTGGGAGGAAGTAGGGCCAGAAGTGGGAAGGAAGTTGGAGGAAGAAGGAAGTGGGAAAAGAGTAGGGAGGAAGGAGGGGGGAAATGCGGAGGAAGACAGGCAGAAATGGGGATCAAATAGCAAAGGAAGTGGGGAGGAAGTAGGGAATCAATGGAGGAAGTAGAGACGTACATGGGAGGAAGTCAGGGGCAGAAGGGAGGTGGAAGTGAGACGGAAATGGATAAGGACCTGGGAAGAAGTAGGGCTGGAAGTGTAGCCGGATGTTGAGTGGAAATAGGGAAGGAAGTGGAGCAGAAGTGGGTCGGAAGTAGTGAGGATATGGATCTGGAAGTGGAAGTAGGGCCGGAAGTGGGGTGGAAATCAGGAAGTAGGGAGGAAGTGTGAGGAAGTAGGGGCGAAAATAAGCCGGAAGTGGGGAAGAAGTGGAAGGAACTAGGGGCGGAAGTGGTTAGGATATGGTTCCAGAAGTGAGAAGTGGGGTGGAAATAGGGAAGGAAGTGGGGAGGAAGCAGGATGAAGTAGTGGCGGAAGTAAGGTGGAAGTGGGGCGGAAGTGGTGAGGATATGGATCCGGAAGTGGAGTGAAAATAGGGAAGGAAGTGGGGAGGAAGTGGGGGCGGAAGTGACCCAGAAGTGGGGAATGACATATAGCCAGAAGTGGGGAAGAAAATGGAAATAGGACCATGGGTAGGACGGGAAGTGGGGCAGAAATAAGGAAGGAAATGGGCAGGAAGTGGGAGGAAGTCGAGGCTGAAGTGAGGCAGAAGTGAGCTGGAAGTGGGGCAGAAGTGGTGAGGATATGGATCTGGAAGTGACAGGAAGTAGGGCCGTAACTGTGGCCAGAAGTGCGGAGGAACTTGGAGGAAATAGAGGCGGAAGTCAGCCGGAAGTGGAGAGGAAGTGACCCGGAACTGGGGCGGAAGTGAGTCAGAAGTAGGGAGGAGGTGAGAATGGGGCAGAAGTGGGACCAGAAGTGAGGAAATGTACTCGGAAGTGGGAGGAAGTAGAGGCGGAAGTCGGCAGAAGTAAGCCGGACGTGGAGCAGAAGTGTGACAGGAAGTGGTATGGAAGTAGGGTGGAAGTGAGACCGGAAGTGGGGCGGAAGTGACCCCGAAGTGGCCCTTCGGATCCCGGGAACGCCCCCTTTCACCCCCGCAGGTGCTGAGGCTGAGCTACAACCAGCTTCGGGCACTGCACACGGGCTCCCTGCGGGGCCTGCGGCGCCTGTCCCGGCTGTATCTGGACCACAACCGGCTGGAGTTGGTGCTCCCACGGGCGCTGCTGGGGCTGGCGTCGCTGCGGCTGCTGCGTCTGGACGGGAACCGGCTGGCGGCGCTGGCGCCCGAGGCGCTGGCCACGCTGTGCGTGCGCGGGGTCCCGGCCTGCACGCTGCGCATGCTGCACCTGGCTGGGAACCAGCTGGCTGCACTGCCCGCCGGCACCCTGGCCCGCGCACCCTCGCTGCGCACGCTGCACATGCAGGGTAACCCCTGGGCCTGCGTTTGCCGTGCGCGCTGGATGGAGGACCTGGAGGGGCAGGGCCGAGGTGAGCAGAGGGGGCGTGGTCAAGCACAGGCCAAATGAGAGGGCAGGGCGGGGCTGAGGCGATGCAGAGAGGGGGCGTGGCCGAACTACAGCCAGTGAGAAAGGACGGGAGCGTGGCTGGGCGTAAGTGAGTAGCCGAGTTCCCCCAGTCACGCGGGGCGGAGGCGTGGCCGAGGCGCCCAGGGGGGTGTGGCTGAGCTCTAGCCAGTAAAAAACGGCAGTAGCGTGGCTGGACGTGGCTGGGCATTAGTGAGGAGCTACAGGGGGCATGGCCAAGGGTTAGCCACTTAGGTGGGGCGGGGACGTTGCTGAGGCTCCACAGGGAGGGTGTGGCCCAGCTTTAGCCACTCAGGCAGGGTGAGGGTATGGCTAAGGCTCTACGGGGGGCGAGGCCGAGGTACAGCCAGTCAGGCGAGGTGGGCGCGTGGCTGGGCGTGGCTAAGCACTAGTGAGGAGCTGCAAGGGACATGGCCTATCTCCTGCCAGTCAGTTGAGATGAGGACATGGCTGAGGTGACACATGGGGGCGTGGCTGAGCTCCAGCCAGTCAGGCAGGGCACGGGTGTGGCTGAGGCTCGGCAGGGGGCGTGGCCAAGCTCCAGCCAGTCAGGCGCGGTGGGAGCGTGGCCGAGGCTCCCCAGGGGGGCATGTCCCATTTCAGCCCCGCCCTTCTCCCATGCCCCCCTGCAGGCGTGCTGCGCTGTGGGAAGGAACAGGCGTGCGTGGCCTGCGCTAGCCCTGCCGCCTGCCGCGGCTTGTACCTGCGTCGCCTGCCTCCACGCATGCGCTGTCACCCGCCGCGCATCCTCACCGGCCCGGCGGACGGCGAGGGGCTGCCGGAAGCGGAAGTTTAGGCAGAAGAAGAGGAAGTGGAGGACGGGGAGGAGGTGGGCGAGGTGCGGCTGAGGCTGACAGATGCCCGTGGCCCTGCCGCCGGCCTTGCCTGCCGCCTGCGGCGCGCACCCAGCGTGCGCGACCTCGACTTGCAGCCCGGCCCTGCCCCCGATGTCCCTGTGCGCGTGCGCCTGTCGCTCAGCGCCGCCCTCGCCTGCTACGCTGACCCCGCCCACTTCGCACATGCCCGCCGCCTGCTGGGGGGCGATGACAACACTGATGATGTCGCGCTGATGCTGCGCTGGGACCCGGAGGCGCCAGGTCATGCCCACCCGGATAGGGACCCGGGAGATGGATCCGGGGAAGGCCACGCCCAACCCTCGGGCGGAGATGCTGATGGGGACAAGCTGTATCAGGACAGGGACCCGGATGTAGGCCACACCCACCGTCAGGGCGGAGACCCGGATGTGGACCATATGTATCAGGCCGCAGACTCAGATGTAGGCCATGCCCACCATCGAACCAGGAACCCTGATATAGGCCACGTCCTCCAGGGAGCCAGAGACCCTGATGTAGGCCCTGCCCATGCTCAGGACAGAGACCCGGTTGTAGGCCACACCCATCTGCAGGACAAATACCCGGATGTAGGCTATATGTATCAAGCCTGAGCCCCGGATGTAGGCCCCTCCCACCAGCAGGACAGACACCCGGATGTAGGCCCCGCCTACAAGCATGCCAGACACCCGGATGTAGGCCATGAGTATAATCAGGATGTAGGCCCCGCCCACCCTGAGGACAGAGACCAGGATGGAGGCCATGCCCACCCTGAGGCTAGAGACCCAGATGTCCATGACACGGATGAGGGCTCTGCCCACCCTGAGGACAGAGACCCTGATGTCAATGACCCAGATCAGGGCCCCGCCCACTCTGAGGACAGACACCCGGATGTAGGCCCCGGGTATGACCAGGATGGAGGCCATGCCCACCCTGAGGCCAGTTTCCCGGATGTCCATGACCCGGATGTGGGCAAGGCCTACCTCCTGGTGCACGGCCCTGGCGCATCAACATCGTCGCCAACGTCACTTCCGGGCGTGGTGGCCCGGCTGTGGGCGCGGCCTGCCTGGCTGCTGCAGCCCGAGCTGACACTGCGCTGGGCCAGGCTGCGTGGGCCACACATGCGTCTGACGTGGACGGCGTGCATGCGTGGCCCCGAAGACCCAGAGGACGCACTCTGGGTGACCCTCGACCCCCATGATGACCCCGATGACGTGCACGTGGTGACCCCGGGGCAGACACTGCGGCTGCGCTGTACGGCGCAGGGCTCGGAAACACCACGCGTGGCCTGGACGAGGCCCGATGTCTCCATCTTGCGGGGCGATGAGGACGGCGGCCATGATGGGGGGACAACGCTGGAGATCCACAGGATGCGCCAGGCCGACGCTGACTGGTACCGCTGCGAGGCCCGCATGGGGCCCCGCGGGGAAAACAAGGCACAGTGCGTGGCCGTGGGCACGACGGGGATGGAGCCATGGGGTCCGGGGCCTACACGGAGGAGGAAGCCATGGAATCCGAGGCCTATGGTGTGAATGAAGCCATAGGATCTGAGGCCTACACTGAGGAGAAAGCCAAAGGATCCAGTGCCTATGGCTCAGATGAAGCCATGAGATCCGAGGCCTACACTGAGGAAAAAGCCATGAAATCTGAGACCTATGGTGAAGAAAAAGCCTACGCTGTGAATGAAGCCATAGAATCCGAGGCCTATGGTGCAAATAAAGCCATAGAATCCGAGGCCTTCGCTGAGGAAAAAGCCATAGGATCTGAGGCCTACACTGAGGAGAAAGCCACAAGCCCCGCAGCCTACACCCTGTCTGAAGCCACAGGCCCTGCGGCCTACACCAGCTTTGAAGCCACAGCCCCCACGGCCTCCGCCCCTTCTGAAGCCACAGCCCCCGCGGCCTATACCCTGTCTGCAGCCCCGGGCCCTGCGGCCTATGGCGGCTTTGAGGCCGCCATGATGGGCCGGGTGCAGCGCGTGTTCGTGGTGGCGTCACGGGCACCAGCGGCCACGGATCTGGCGTTGCCTGCGGGCATCGCGCTGCGGCTGGGCTGCCGGGCGGAGGCGGAGCGGGTGGCGTGCGTGGGCTGGCTGCTGCCGGGCGGGCACTGGGCCTGGGCGGGGACAGAGCTGGGGACGGACGGGGTCGGGGGCGGGGCGGACGGGACGCTGACGCTTCCCACACTGGGCCCACGGCACGCCGGGCCCTATGTGTGCGTGGCCATCAACGCGCTGGGGTTGGCGCGCTGGGACGCTGACGTCAGCGTGGGTGGGGCGGCGGGGGGCAAGATGGCGGGAGACAAGATGGCGGAATCAAAGATGGAAGAATCCAAGATGGCGGAAAGCAAGATGGCCAAAAACAAGATGGCAGAATCAAAGATGGAAGAATCCAAGATGGCGGAAAGCAAGATGGCCAAAAACAAGATGGCAGAATCAAAGACGAAAGGCAACAAGATGGCGGAAAACAAGATGGAGGGAATTAAGATGGTGGATTCCAAGATGGTGGACACCAAGATGGCGGAATCCAAAATGGAGGGAAGCAAGATGGCCGAAAACATGACGGAATCTAACATGCCCGACGCCAACATGGCTGATTCCAAGATGGCCAAAAACAAGATGGTGGACACCAAGATGGAGGGAACCAAGATGGCGGAATCCAAGATGGAAGGAAACAAAATGGCGGAAGCCAAGATTGCAGAATCCAAGATGGAGGGAACTAAGATGGCAGAAGCCAAGATGGACGAAACGAAGATGGCAGATGCCAAGATGGCGGAATGAAACATGGGGAGAAACAAGATGGAGGAATCCAAGATGGAGGGAACCAAGATGGCCGAAAACATGGTGGAATCCAACATGGCCGACACCAACATGGCGGATTCCAAGATGGTGGATGCCAAGATGGCGGAATCCAAAATGGAGGGAAACAAGATCAGGGAAAGCAACATGGCGGAATCCAAGATGAAAGGAATCAAGATGGCGGTAAACAAGATGGAAGGAATAAAGATGGCTGAAAACAAGGTGGTGGAATCAAAGATGGAGGAATTCAAGATGGAGGGAATTAAGATGGCGGATTCCAAGATGGTGGAGGCCAAGATGGCGGATTCAAAAATGGCAGATTCCAAGATGGCAGGCACCGCTGCGGAAGCGGCTGCGGGGGCGTCGCGGGGCGCTGATGTCATTGTTGATGCGCCAAGCTCGAGCCCAGGCACCGGGGAAGCATGGCTGTGGCGTCGGCGTCCTGCTTGCTGCCCCGAGCGCAGGCAGCAGCCGCGTCCGCCGCCTCCGCATCTCACTCCCTTCCCGCGTGCTGCCCCTGCCAGCCGTGGGTTCGAGCCCACCTTGCCGCGCCGCCCGCGGCCACCATTGGCTGCCGAGCACATCCAGCCCGAGCACTGGGCGCGCATCCTGGCTCGCGTGCGCGGCCACAGCACGGGCGACTTCCGGGCCCCTCCCTCCCTGCTTCTGGTCTCCACGGAGACCTCCCCGCTTCCGGCGTTCACACTTCCGGTTTCCACACTTCCGGTTTCCACACAAATATCCCCACTTCCGGTCTCTGTGTCTTCCGCCGACCCACTTCCAGTCTCCACTCGGACCTCACCACTTCCGGTCTCCACTCAGACCACCCCACTTCTGGTCTCCACACTGCCGGTTTCCACTTGAACATCACCACTTCCTGTCTTCACTACTTCCGCCTACCCACTTCCGCTCTCCCCGCAGACCTCCCCACTTCCAGTCTCCACTCAGACCCCCGCACTTCCTGCTTCCACACTTCCAGTTTCCACTCAAAAATTCCTACTTCCGGTCTCCACTCGGACCACCCCACTTCCGGCTTCCACACTTCCGGTTTTGTCTTGAACATCCCCACTTCTAGGCTCCACTCGCAGATCTACACTTCCGGTCTCCACGCGGAGATCCCCACTTCCGGTCTCCATTCGGACCACCCCACTTCCTGTTTCCCCACTTCCGGCCTCCACTACTTCGGCCTACCCACTTCCGTTTTCGACTGAGAGATTCCCACTTCCGGCTTCCACACCTCCGGTTTCCCCACGGACCTCCCCACTTCCGGTCTCCAGTCGGAACACCCTACTTCCTGTTACCACTCGGAGAGCCCCACTTCTGTCTTCCACACTTCCGGTCTCCCCACGGACCTCTCCACTTCCGGTTTTGACACGGACATCCCCACTTCCGGCCTCCACCCCTCGACCATCCACTGCTCCGACCTCTGCGCTTCCGTCCTCCTCACTTCCGGCCTCCTCACTTCCAGCCTCCTTACTTCAGGCCTCTAGGAGGCCTGGTGGTGGCCGCAGGTGGGAGCGACAGCACAAAGCCCACCGTGCCCTGCCGGGACCCACGGCGAACCCCCGTGACCCCGTGGTCACGACCCTGCATGGCCGTGTCCCGGATGCCCTCCTTTCCCATCCTGAGGCTTCCCCCAACGGTGACCCCGGGACCTTTGACCCGCGACCCCCGGCCCCGCCTGCCGTGACCCCGCCCTGTGGCGCCTGGAATGAGCTAGAAACGGGTGAGCCTCAGTTTACCCATCTGTCTCCTGCAGGCTCTTGGTGTGGGGGCGGGGGACTGAGGGGAGCCAAATAAGAGGTGGAGGTTAGAGGTCACAGTGAAGATACAAGACGGTCAGAGGTCACGGGGAGGTTAGGGGTCAGAGGGGGTCAGAGGTCACAGGGAAGTCAGGGGTCACAGTAGGGTCAGCGGTTGCAGAGAGGTCAGAGGTCATGGAGAGGTCACGGGGAGGTGAGAGGCCATGGACAGGAGAGAAGTGGATGGGAGGTCAAAGGTCATGGGGAACTCAGGGGTCATGGAGAGGTCACGGGGAGGTTTCGGGAGGGTCACTGGGAGGTCAGAGGTCATGGGGATGCCAGTAGTCACAGGAGGTCAGAGGTCACAGAGTAGTCAGAGGTCACGGAGAGGTCACAGGGAGGTCAGGGGTCACTGGGAGGGCAGAGGGCATGGACAGGTCAGAGGGCATGGGAAGGGGAGGGGCGAAGTCCTTTACTCTGTCTGTCTGTCTGTTGTCTGTGTTCCTGGCTGTGTGGGGCACAGGATGACTGGGGAGACAAACACACACGCACAGACAGACAGACAGACAGACATAGATAGAGGGACGGATGGATAGACAGAGAGACAGACAGACAGATAGGTGGATAGATGGATGAATGGACAGATAGACAGAGCCATAGAGAGACAGACAGACAGATGGACAGAAGGACGGATAGACAGGTAAACAGACAGTAGACAGACAGATGGACAGATAGATAGACAAACAGATAGACTGATAGATAGATAGATAAACAAATGGACGGATAGACAGAGCCATACACAGACAGACAGAGAGATACATGGACAGATGGATGGAGAGACAGACAGACATGGAAACATACATGATTGGATGGATGGATAGATAGGTAGACAGACAGACAGCTGGATGGATAGATAGACAGACCAATGGACAGATAGACAGACAGAGCCATAGACAAAGAGATACATGGACAGATGGATGGGTAGACAGACAGACAGACTGATGGATGTATAGACAGATAGGTAGACAGACACCAGACAGACGGATGGATACAGAGACAGGTGGACAGATGGACGGACAGAAGGAGGGATAGACAGGTAGACAGATAGTAGATAGATAGAAGGACAGATGGACAGATAGATAGGTAGACAGACAGACAGATAAACCAATGGACAGATAGACAGAGCCATAGAGAGACAGACAGACAGACAGAGAGATACATGGACTGATGGACGGATAAACAGACAGATAGACTGATGGACGGATAGACAGAGCCATAGACAGACAGACACCAGAGACATGGACAGATAGATAGAAAGAGACAGACAGACAGACCGACCAATGGAAGGATGGACAGACAGAGCCATAGAGAGACAGACAGACAGAGAGATACATGGACAACTGGATGGATAGACAGACAGATAGAAACATACATGGTTGGATGGATGGATAGGTAGACAGACAGACAGACAGACAGACAGATAGAGAGACAGACAGACAGACCAATGGACGGATAGACAGAGCCATAGAGACAGATAGACAGAAGAATGGACAGAGAGACGAACAGATGAACAGATGGATAGATGGACCAATGGACAGATAGACAGACAGAGGCATACACAGTCAGAGAGACAAATGGACAGATGGATGGATAGACAGATGGGTGGATGGATGGATGGATTGAAAGAGATAACATGGACAGGTGGGTAGACAGATAGGTAGACAGACACCAGACAGACAGGCAGACAGATACATAGAGAGACAGGTGGACAGACAGATGGACAGATAGCTAGATGGATGGACCAGTGGACAAATAGACAGAATCATAGATAGACAGAGCAATGGACAGATAGACAAACAGAGCCATAGACAGAGAGAGAGAGAGATGGACAGAAGGAAGGATACACAGGTAGGTAGACAGACAGTAGATAGATGGATGGACAGATGAATGGACAGACAGATACATCGGTGGATGGAGCGACACAGACACATGGACAGATAGACGGATGGACTGATGGATGGATAGACAGATGGACAGAGAGACAGAGGGACAGACAGATGGACAGACAGAGGGACAGAGAGACAGAGGGACGGACAGATGGACAGAGAAACGGACGGACAGACAGATGACAGACGGACGGACAAGTAGACAGATGAACAGACAGATTGACAGAGACAGACAGAGGGACAGACAGACAGACATAGACAGACTGACAGACAGATGGATAGACAGACAGAGAGATGGACAGCCGGACGGACAGACAAAGGGACAGAGCACTGTCTCCGACCAGCACAGGGGCCCTTATCCAACACCCTGTCCCTTTGTCCCTCCCTCCGTCCGTCTGTCCATCCCCAGGCATGGAGCTGACCCCAGCGGAGCCCGACACGCATGGGACGGACACGAGTGGATCTGACGCTGGCACGATGGACACGCATGGAAATGTCACGTGTGGATCTAAAACTCACATGATGGTCACGCGTGGAAAGGACAGGCGTGGACCTCACAGGAGCAAACGACACGCGTAGGCCTGCCACTGACTTGATGATCTCGTGTGAAAATGTCACACGTGACATGGACACGATCAGATCCCTTCCACACTCACTGGACACGCGTGAAACTCACATAACTGCATCTGACATGCGTGTAAATGTCACATGTGTAAATGTCACGCGTGAAAGGGACACGATCATGTCCGTTATTCATAGGCTTAACCCCAGTGGAAATGTCACGCGTGGATCTGACTCACAGATGATGGTCACAAGTGGAAATGTCATGCGTGAAAGGGACACAATCAGACCCCTTCTGCATGGACTTGAAACTCTTAGAATGCACATATGTGGATCGGACACGCATGCAAATGTCACGCTTGGATATGACAGGCGTGGAATGGACACGATCAGGTCCATTATTCATAGACCTGACACGCGTGAAAACGTCACGCATGAAAATGTCATGCGTGGAATGGACGCTATCAGGTCCCTTCTGCATGGCCCTGATACTCTTGGACCGCAGATGCATGGATCTGACACACGTGTAAATGTCACGCGTGAATCTGACACTCACACAATGGTCACACGTGGAAATATCACTCGTGAAAGGGACACGATCACGTCCCTTCCACACTCACCTGATACACATGAAGCACGCATGCGTGGCTCTGACACACGTGGAAATGTCATGCACGCCTCCCCCGCTCCCCCCGTGCTGCACGAGGCGCCCACGGAGTTCGTGTCGGCCCACGCGGGCCTCACCCTGCACCTGCCCTGCACAGCCTAGGCCTGTTCCCCTGCGGCCCTGCACTGGCGTCTGCCTGACAGGACCCACGTGAGACCCGTGCATGCGAACACGCACCCTCGACTCAGCGACGTCTACGTCCTCCCCAATGGCATGCTGGTGCTGCGCCGCCTGCAGGCCCCGCTCCATGCAGGTGAGTGCGAGTGCGTGGCCGCCAACGCGCTGAGCAGCGCGAGACGCACTGTGCACGTCGAAGTCACGCCCGCGCACGCGCGTCTCCCCCCCAGCGTCCAACCCCGAGGCCCGCTCGCCACATGCGTGCCCCACAGTGCTGACCTCACGCTGCACTGCCACGCGCGCGGGGACCCCGCCCCATGCGTATTCTGGAGGCTGCCAGATGGGCACCTGGTGGATGCTGGGAGCAGGTGAGTGTGGGAAGTGGGGGGCATCCATCCACCCACCCGTGCATCTACCCATCCACACATCCATCCACCCATCGATCCATCTGTCCACCCACCCATCCACCCTTCCATCCATTCATCCCTCCATCCATCCATCCATCCACTCATCCACCCATCCATCCATCCATCCCTCCATCCATCCACCCATGCACTCATCCATTCCCCCACCCATCCACCCACCCATCCGTCCACCCATCCATCCATCCATCTACCCATTCATCCGCCTATCCATCTACCCATTCATCCACCCATCCATCTACCCACCCATCCATCTACCCATCCATCCACCCATCCATTCATCCACCCATCGATCCACTCATCCATCCACCCATACATGCGTCCATCCATCCATGCGTCTATCCATCCATCCACACATAGTTGGGATAAAGATGATACCCCTTGATAGATAGTTAATTGATAGAGGATGGATTAGACAGATGACATAGACACAGTAGACCATAGATAACAAATCGATTATCGATTAAATATTGATAGAGATGAGGTGGGGATGGTAGATCCATTAGCAGTGAATAGGTAATTTATAGGTCCTGGCTTGCCAGATCGCAAGGTAGAACCCTAGTGATCGATCATTGATAGATGATCGATCAGGGATCGATACAAGATGAGTATTGGATGCATATGTCACATGTGCGAATAACTAACATTGGCTTCAAGTTTGTCTTCCCTTCCTTATGGTCTTTCCTCCTATTACTTCCTTCCCTCCTTCCTTCCCTCCTTCCCTCCTTCCTTCCTTCCCTCCCTTCTTTCTTCCTTCCCTTCTTCCTTCCTTCCTTCCCTCCTTCCCTTCTTCCTTCCTTCCCTCCGATCCTTCCTTCCTTCCCTCCAATCCTTCCTTCCTTCCCTCCAATCCTTCCTTCCTTCCATCCTTCTTTTCCTACATTCCCTCCTTCCTTCCAATCTCCCTTCCCTACATTCCCTCCTTCCTTCCCTCCAATCCTTCCTTCCCTCCCTCCAATCCTTCCTTCCCTCCAATCCTTCCTTCCTTCCTTCCCTCCCTCCAATCCTTCCTTCCTTCCTTCCCTCCAATCCTTCCATCCTTCCTTCCCTCCAATCCTTCCTTCCTTCCTTCCTTCCTCCAATCCTTCCTTACTTCCCTCCAATCCTTCCATCTTTCCTTCCGTCCAATCCTTCCTTCCTTCCCTCCAATCCTTCCTTCCTTCCCTCCGATTCTTCCATCCTTCCTACCCTCCAATCCTTCCTTCCAATCCTTCCCTCCAATCCTTCCTTCCCTCCTTCCTTCCCTACATTCTCTCCTTCCTTCCCTCCAATCCTTCCTTCACCCTTCCCTCCTTCCTTCCCTCCTTCCTTCCTTCCTGCTCTCCCTCCCTCTCCCCTCCCCAGCTCTGACATCCGGGTCCGCGCCTTTCCCAACAGCACGCTCTCCGTGCGTCCGGTGACGTCACGTGACGCAGGGGAGTACGTATGTGTGGCGCGCAACGCGGCGGGCGACGCGCATGCACGGCTGCGCGTGGAGTTGGCGGCTGGGCCAGGCGCCTCCTATCTGCAACACAGGCTTCCCGTGACCCCCGTGACCCCCGTGACCCAGGACGCCGATCCCAGGGAGGACTGTGCTGCCCACCACTGCCTCCACGTCCCATCCGGTGTCCTGGGAGATCAGGATGTTCGGGTCACGAGGCCTGATGGGAGTGTGGGGATCTGGGACCTGGGGCCTGGGTTAGATCTCGGATGTGTGACCACGGGTGGGGGGGCGGAGCCTGGGGCGGGTTCTTCCTCTTCCTCTCAGTCACTTCCTTCTTCCTCTTCCTCTTCATTTCCTGTTTCCTCTTCCTTTCCTTCTTCCTCTTCCTCTCAATCACTTCCTTCTTCTTCCTCTTCCTCTCAACATCATTCAACTTCTTCTTCCTCTTCCTTTCCCTCTTCCTCTTCCTTTCCTGTTTCCTCTTCCTTTCCTTCTTCCTCTCCATCTCTTCCTTCCTCTTCCTCTCACCATCCTTCATCTTCTTCCTCTTCCTCTGCTTCCTCCTCTACTTCTTTTCCTTCTTCCTCTTCCTTTCCTTCTTCCTCTTCCTCTCATCCCTTCCTGTTCTCTTCCTCAATCTCTTCCTTCTTCCTCTTCTTCCTTTCCTTCCTCTTCCTCTTCTCAGTCTCTTCCTTCTTCCTCTTCTTCCTTTCCTTCCTCTTTCTCTTCTCAGTCTCTTCCTTCTTCCTCTTCTTCACATTCTTTTCCTGCTTCCTCTTCTTTTCCTTCTTCTTCCTCTTCTCCATCTCTTCCTGCTTCCTCTCATGTTTCCTCTTCTTCCTCTTCCTTTCCTTCTTCCTCTTCTTCCTCTCCCTCTCAGTCTCTTCCTTCTTCCTCTTCATTTCCTGTTTCCTCTTCCTCTTCACTTCCTGGTTCCTCTTCACTTCCCGCTTCCCCTTCGCTTCCTGCTTCACTTCCGGCTTCCCCTTCACTTCCTGCTTCACTTCCTGCTTCCTCTTCGGCTCCCACTTCCGCTTCCGCCCCACTACCCCCCGAGCTCTACGTACCCTACAGCGCCCCCGTGACCTTCACGTGCCCCCGTGACCCAGGGGTCGCGCGCAGTGACCTGGCTGACGCCGGCCTCGCAGCCCGTGGCCTTCACTTCCGGCCCGGAGGACACCCACTTCCGGGTGCTGCCGGACGGGCGTCTGCGCCTGCGGGGGGCACGGAGGGCCGATGCAAGCACGTGCACGTGCATGGCGGGGTGGGGCTGGCGTGACACCGTGCGCCTACACGTGCAGCTGTGGGCGCCGCGCATCCGGGTCACGCCTGATGTCCATGACGACGTGAACGACGACATCCGGGTCTCCCCCGTGGTGCGTCTGCGCGTGCGCTGCCAGGCGGATGGCGTCCCCGAGCCCCGCCTGCTGTGGGAACTTCCGGGCGGGCTGGTACTTCCAGTCCCGTATCACAGTCGCACGGTGGGAGGGATCAGCGTGGATGCGCACGGGACGTTGGAAATCCCGGATGTGCCTGCGCTGCGCAGCGGTGGCAGCTACGCCGTGGCGTGTGTGGCGCGCAACCCAGCGGGTGAAGCCCAGATGTGGGTGCAGCTGCCGCCCTGGTGGGCGCGGGCTCTGCGCCCTGTGGCGTCGGCTCCGCCCTCTGAGGCGTTGACTCTGCCCCCTGGCGCGCCAGCTCCGCCCAGTCACACGCCTGCCCTGCCATCTTGGGCGCTGGCTCCGCCCCCTGTGCGCTGGCTCCGCCCTCTGAGGCAGCTCCGCCCCCTGCCCCGCCTGCCCCGCCATCTTGGGCGCTGACTGCTCCCTCTGAGGCATTGACTCCTCCCCCTGTTGCGCCGGCTCCACCCCATCACGCGCCTGCCCCGCCATCTTGGGCGCTGACTCCGCCCCCTGGGGCGGCGTCGGGGGCAGCACTGCGTGTGGCGCTGGGCGGCAGCTTCCGGCTGCGCTGCCCCACCTCCACGCTTCCGGTGTCCTGGCGCCTGCCCGGCGGGCTGGTGCTGCGTGGGCTGCAGAGGCATGGCCGCTTCACATTGGGCTCCAACGGCAGCCTAGAGGTGCGCGCCGCCTATGTCTGCCACGCCCACCCCGGGGCGCCGCCTGGACACGACCCCCGTGCGCCGGAGACCTGGATGTTCAGCTTCATTCCCACCACTAGGCCGCTGGGTGCCATGGCAGGGCAACGGACTGAGGAGACCCTGATGTGGGGCTTCATTCGCGCCGCTAGGCCGCGGCGTTCGGTTGCCGGGCAACCAAGTGAAGATACCAGGACGTTGGGCTCCACCACAGCGTCTAGGCCTCTGCCTTCGGTTGCCAGGCAACAGACCAAGAAGACCCGGATGTGGGGCTTCATTCCTGCCTTTAGGCCACTGGGTTCGGTTGCCGGGAAAGCGCGTGAGACCCGGATGTCCGGCTCCAGCAAGACTCCTGGGCCCCAGCCGGAAGATGCCGGGATGTGGGGCTCCAAACCTGCGTGTGCTGTACAGAAGCTGCAGTCCGACCAGAGGCCACGGAGAGGCTAGGACCCGGATGTGGACTGGGAGGGACCCGGATGTGGACTGGGAAAGACCCAGATGTCACCTATCTCTGGGTCCACTGAGGGGCCAGGACCCGGATGTGGACTGGGAGAAACCTGGATGTCACCTATCTCCGGGTCCACTGAGGGGCCAGGACCCGGATGTGGACTAGAAGGGACCCGGATGTCACTTTCTTCCATGTCCACTGACCTGGATGTGGCATGGAGGAACTGGATGTCACTTTCCTCCAGATGCACTGATGGGTCAGGACCCGGATGTGGACTAGGAAGGACCCGGATGTCACCTTCTTTCATGTCCACTGAGGGGCCAGTACACGGATGTGGACTGGGAGGGACCCGGATGTCACCCTCATTCGTGTCCACTGACCCAGATGTGGCCTGGGGAACCCGGATGTCACTTATCTCCAGGTCCACTGAAGGGCCAGGACCCGGATGTGGACTGGGGGACCCAGATGTCACCCTCCTCCGTGTCCACTCTCCCGGATGTGGTGTCAAGGACCCAGATGTCACTTATCTCCAGGTCCACTGAGGGGCCAGGACCCGGATGTGGACTGGGGGACCCGGATGTCACCTATCTCCAGGTCCACTGAGGGGCCAGGACCCGGATGTTGCGTGGGGAACCCGGATGTTATGTAAGTCCACGTCCATTAACCCGGATGTGGACTGTGGCAGGGACCTGGACATGTGCTGGGCAGGACCCGGATATCACATCCACAGGCCTGGCTGTGGCGTGTGGAGTCCCGGATGTCACGCTCCTCTCCTTCCACTGACAGGGTCTAGGACCCGGATGTGGCGTGGGGATCCCAGATGTCAGGTCCCTCCACATCCACTGAGGGTCCAGGACCAAGATGTGGAATGGGAACTACCCGGATGTTAGGGACCTCCAGGTCCGTGAACCCGGATGTGGGCTGGGTACTCGGATGTTAGGGACCTCCAGATCCATGAACCTGGATGTGGGGTGAGTACCCAGATGTTAGGGACCTCAAGGTCAGTGAACCCGGATGTGGGCTGGGTACTCGGATGTTAGGGTCCTCCAGGTCCATGAACCTGGATGTGGGGTGAGTACCCAGATGTTAGGGACCTCCAGGTCCATGAACCTGGATGTGGGGTGAGTACCCAGATGTTAGGGACCTCCAGGTCCATGAACCTGGATGTGGGGTGAGTACCCAGATGTTAGGGACCTCCAGGTCTGTGAACCCGTATGTGGGGTGGGTACCCGGATGTTAGGGATCTCCAGGTCCGGGAACCCAGATGTGGAGGCGAGTACCAGGATGTCACTTAACTCCAGGTCCACTGGCAGGCGCCAGGACCCGGATGTGAGGGGTTTGGACCCGGATGTGAGGGTTGGGACCCAGATGTGAGGGGTTGAGACCCAGATGTGAGAGGTGGAACCCGGATGTGGGCGGAGCGGGCACTCCACACCTTGGCTCCAGCTGCGCTTTGGCCGTTGGGGTCCTTTCCCAGACTCGGAGGCAATAAAGCAGCCATGCTGCTTCTGGATGTAATTCTTCCTCACTTCCGCCCCCCCAGTGCAGGCCAAGCCCTCCTGAGTCCCTCACTTCCTCCCCAGCCCAGGCCACACCCTCCTGAGCTCTGGCCACGGCCTACTGAGCACAGGCCACGCCCCCTGGGCACAGGCCACGCTCCCTGATGGTCCTGAATCTTATTGCAGCCCTCCATGTAGTTCTCGAGGTTTCCCTCCTCCCCTTCCTCCTGCCTCTGCCAGTCCTGGCAATTTCTTGGCGCCCAGCCCAGCAACTCCGGGCTTTTCCCTTCCTTCCCTGCCTACCCCTTCAGCACCACATCCTGTTCCTTTCCAAGGAACAAGGGGACTTTTATTTTGGAGGGGGGTTGTGGAGTTCTGGCTGCTGGAGTGACGTGGACATTTGAGCCCTGCGAGCTTCCTGGCTGGCAGGGAGAGCAACAGGCCCAGGCGCTGATGGCAGAGAACTGTGGATGTGAGTTCGTCCTCTGGGGAACACGGGGAGAGGTGTGGGGACCCGGGTTGGGGGGGCTTCGATTGCTTTTTGGAGCCCCCCCGGATGTCCCACCATGCCCCTGGGTGGGGCTTCAGGGCCCCGCCACAGGCCTGGAAAGACGAGGTGAGGGGCTGATGTACTGGTGGGGACAACAGCAGCCTGGCCCTGGGGTGGCCGGATGTTCCTCAGCTCTTCCCCACTTCCTGCTTCCGGCCTTCTCTTCCAGGAAACGGGGAGCATCATGGGAAGGACGCAATCCTGGGCGCCATGTTGGTCAGGAGAGGGCCTGGAGGGAGGGGGAGTCCTCCCATCCCTCCTCCCATCCACCATCCATCCATCCACCCATCCATCCACCCATCCATCCATCCACCCATCCATCCATCCACCCATCCATCCATCCATCCATCCATCCACCCATCCACCTATCCATCCATCCATCCATCCATCCACCCACCCATCCATCCATCCACCCATCCATCCATTCATCCATCCACCCACCCATCCATGCACCCATCCATCCATCTATCCATAGACCCACCCACCCATCCATCCACCCATCCATCCATCCATCCATCCACCCACCCATCCATCCATCCACCCATCCATCCATCCATCCATCCATCTACCCATCCACCCATCCATCCATCCACCCATCCACCCATCCATCCAACCATCCATCCATCCACCCATCCATTCACCCATCCATCCATCCATCTACCCATCCACCTATCCATCCATCCATCCACCCATCCACTCATCCATCCAACCATCCATCCATCCACCCATCCATTCACCCATCCATCCATCCATCCACCCATCCACCTATCCATCCATCCATCCACCCATCCATCCACCCATCCACCCCTCCTCCTCCTCTCTCTCCTCCTCAGGTCGCACAGCAGCTGCACAGCCCCACCCCTCGCCTTCCTCCTCCTCCTCCTCCTCCTCCCCCCGGCCCCTGCGCAGGCCCCGCCCCCTCGCGCCCCAACTTCCTGCTGCTCTTGGCCGACAACCTGGGCCTGGGCGACCTGGGCAGCTTCGGGAACCACAGCCTGCGGTGAGCAGAGGGGGAGGCCCGGATGTAGGGCCTTAGTTACCCGGATGTGGAAGCTCAGATCCCTGGATGTTCCACCAGGAGAACTGTATAGACATCTAGTAACTCAGTTCCCCGGATGTTGGATGTTAGTATCGTGGATGTTGGATATCAAATCTCGGGATGTTGGATCTTAGTGCCCCGGATGTTGGATATCAGGTCCCCGGATGTTACATGTTAGTACCCCGGATTTGAAGACCAGGTCCCCGGATGTTGGAGACCAGGTCCCCGGATGTTGGATCTTAATGCCCCGGATGTTGGATATCAGGTCCCCGGATGTTAAATCTTAATACCCCGGATGTGGGAAATCAGGTTCCCGGATGTTGGACTTCAGTTCCCTGGATGTTGGATGTTAGTACCCCGGATGTTGGAGACTAGGTCCCCAGATGTTGGATGTTAGTGCCCCGGATGTTGGATATCAGGTCCCTGGATGTTAAATCTTAGTACCCCGGATGTGGGAGATCATGTCCCCAGATATTGGACTTCAGTGCCCCGGGTGTAGGAGATCAGGTCCCCAGATGTTGGAGGTTAGTGCCCCGAATGTGGGAGCTCAGGTCCCCGGATGTTAGATATTAGTACCCTGGATGTTGTAGCTCAGTACCCCGGATGTTGGATATCAGATCCTCGGATGTGGGATGTTAGTGCCCTGGATGTTGGAGGACAGGTCCACAGATGTTAGATCTTAATGCCCCGGATGTGGGAAATCAGGTTCCCGGATGTTAGATGTTAATGCTCCGGATGTTGGAGATCAGGTCCCCGGATGTTAGATGTCAGGTCCCCGGATGTTAGATGTCAGGTCCTCAGATGTTGGAGATCAGGTCCCCGGATGTTGGAGATCAGGTCCCCGGATGTTAGATGTCAGGTCCTCGGATGTTGGAGATCAGGTCCCCGGATGTTGGAGATCAGGTCCCCGGATGTTAGATGTCAGGTCCTCGGATGTTGGAGATCAGGTCCCCGGATGTTGGAGATCAGGTCCCCGGATGTTGAATCTTACTGCCCCGGATGTTGGATATCAGATCCTCAGATGTGGGATGTTAGTGCCCTGGATGTTGGAGGACAGGTCCACGGATGTTAGATCTTAATGCCCCGGATGTGGGAAATCAGGTTCCCGGATGTTAGATGTTAATGCTCCGGATGTTGGAGATCAGGTCCCCGGATGTTAGATGTCAGGTCCTCGGATGTTGGAGATCAGGTCCCCGGATGTTGGAGATCAGGTCCCCGGATGTTGAATCTTACTGCCCCGGATGTTGGATATCAGGTCCCCGGATGTTACATGTTAGTACCCCGGATGTTAGAGCTCAGTTCCCCGGATGTTCCACCAGGAGAACTGTATAGACATCTAGTGGACCTCAGGTCCCCGGATGTTGGATGTTAGGTCCCCGGATGTTGGAGTTCAATTCCCAGGATGTTAGATCTCAGTTCCCTGGATGTTGAAGATCAGGTCCCCGGATGTTGGATATCAGATCCCCGGATGTGGGATGTTAGTGCCCCGGATGTTGGAGATCAGGTCCTCGGAGATTAAATCTTAGTATACCCCAGATGTGGGAAATCAGGTTCCCGGATGTTAGATGTTAGTACCCCAGATGTTGGAGATCAGGCACCCGGATGTTGGATATCAGATGCCTGGATGTTGGATCTTTGTGTCCCAGATGTTGGAGACCAGGTACCCGGATGTTTGAGCTCAGGTCCCAGAGTGGATCTTAGTTGCCCGGATGTAGGCCCTCAGGTCCCCGGATGTTGGGCCTTAGATCCCCGGATGTAGGAGCCCAGTCCACAGATATAGATCTTAGTACCCTGGATGTGGGATCTCAGGGCCCCAGATGTTGGATCTTAGATCCCCGGATGTTGGACCTCAGGTCCCCGTATTTTCTTGGCTGTGACTCAGTTTCCCTCTCCCCCCACAGCACCCCACACCTGGACGGCCTGGCCCGGGACGGCGTGCGGCTGACCCAGCACCTGGCGGCAGTGTCCGTCTGCAGCCCGAGCCATGCGGCCTTCCTGACGGGACGCTACCCTGTGTGCCTGGGTTGGTATGGGGGAGTGGGACATCTGGGGAACGGAGGGGGCGGTGGGGGGGAGGTGGGGGCAGGACATCCGGGGATCTGAGAGCCAACATCCGGGATACTAAGATCCAACATCCGTGGACCTGATATTCAACATCTGGGGATCTGAGACCCAACATCCGGGGATCTAAAGCCCAACATCCGGGGAACTGAGCACCAACATCCGGGGCACTGAGCTCTAACATCCAGGGACTTCATCTCTGACATCCGGATTACTAAGATCCAACATCCGGGGATCTAAGCACAAACATCCGGGGCACTGAACTCTAACATCCGGGGACCTTATCTCTAACATCCATTGTACTAAGATCCAACATCCTGGGATCTGAGGCCTAACATTCTGGGAACTGAACTCCAACATCCGAGGACCTGACATCCACCATCCGGGGTACTAAGATCCAACATCCGGGAACCTGAGCCCCAACAGCCGGGGAACAGAGCTCCAACATCTGGGGATCTGAGGGCCAACATACCTGAATCTGAGCTCCACTATCCGGGGTTGTAAGACCCAACATCCAGGGAACTGAGCTACAACATCCGGGTAACTGAAGTCCAACATCTGGGGTCCTGATATCCACCATACAGGGCACTGAACTCCATCATCCGGGGATCTGAGGGCCAACATCCGGGATACTAACATCAAATATCCGGGGACTTGAGGTCCAACATCCAGGGAACTGAGGCTCAACATCGAGGGCACTGATGTCCACCAGAGGGAGGGGAGGACTACTCTGAGGATCTCAGGTTCAAATTCCTGAGACTCTGGGACTTCCCCCCTGAAACGCCAGGAAACCGGAAGTGATGCCATATTGGTTTCCCCCGGGGGCTCCCAGGGCTGGGGTCCTTTCCACCCCGGGTGCACAGGTCCCAGGCTATCCCAGACACAGCAGGCCTTCCCCCTGAAGGTGTTAGATGCCCCCTCATGACCCGGGACGCCATCATCACTGACCCAGGGTCCTTCTCCTCTCTCTTGGAAGGCATGGTGACCACCAACGGGGCACGCGTGCTGCAGTGGGCAGCCGTGTCGGGCGGGCTGCCCACCTCCGAGATCACCTTCGCCAAGATCCTGCAGGAGCAGGGATACGCCACCGACCTCATAGGTAAGAGAGAAGTCATCCATCCACCCATCCATCCATCCACCCATCCCCCATCCATCCACCCATCCATCCATCCATCCACTCATCCATCCATCCATCCACCCATCCACCTATTCATCCATCCATTATCCATCCACCCACCCATCCATCCATCCACCTCCATCCATTCATCCATTCACCCACCCATCCATCCACCCATCCATCCATCCACCCACCCACCCATCCATCCACCCATCCATCCATCCATCCATCCACCCACCCATCCATCCATCCATCCACCCATCCACCCACCCATCCATCCATCCACCCACCCATCCATCCATCCATCCACCCATCCATCCATCCATCCATTCCCCTATTCATCCATCCATCCATCCACCCACCCATCCATCCATCCATCCATCCATCCATCCACCCATCCATCCATCCATCCATCCACCCACCCAACCATCCACCCACCCATCCATCCACCCATCCATCCACCCATCCATGCACCCATCCACTCATCCATTCACTCATCCATCCATCTCTTCCCCTCCAGGCAAATGGCACCTGGGCCTCAACTGTGTGTCCCCCACTGACCACTGCCACCACCCAGTGAACCATGGGTTTGACTCCTTCTTCGGGTCCCCTTCACCCTGATGGGGGACTGCCTGCAAGCGGAGCCCTCGGAGAAGCGAGCACGTCTGCAAGGGCCCCTGGACCTGGGGGCGCAGCTGCTGCTGCTTTCCCTGCTCTGCCTGACCGCTGGGAAGCTCACGGGCCTGCTGGGCCTGCGCTGGGTGCCCTGGGTGCTGGGCCCCGGATGTGGGGCCTTGCTCCTGGCCTGCACCTCCTGCCTCCTGGGTGTCTTCATCGTCCATGCCGACTGCTTCCTGATGAGGGATCACCAGGTCGTCCAGCAGCCTCTGAGGTTTGAGGCCAGTGCGGGGCTCTTCTTGTGGGAGGCTGAGGCCTTCATCCACAGGTCAGCCTGGGGTCGGGGAGGGGGACAGATGCCATCTACTAGATCTCTATAGTCAACTGGTAGACCTTAGATCCCCGGATGTACATCCAGTAGATCTCTATAGTCAACTGTCAACCTCAAATCCTCGAAAGTTCCACTAGATCTCTATAGGCATCTGGTAGACCTCAGATCCCCGGATGTACAACCAGATCTCTATAGTCAACTGGTCAATCTCAAATCCCTGGATGTTCCATCAGTAGATCTCTATAGACATATGGTAGACCTCAGATCCCCGGATGTACATCTACTAGATCTCTATAGTCAACTGGTAGACCTCAGGTGCCCAGATGTATATCCAGTAGATCTCTATAGTCAACTGTCAACCTCAAATCCCTGGATGTTCCATCAATGGATCTCTATAGACATCTGGTAGACCTCAGGTCCCTGGATGTTCCATCTAGTAGATCTGTAGAGACATCTGGTAGACCTCAGATCAGACCATGATCGATTATTGGTAGTATTGATCAGATCATGATCGATTATTGGTAATAACTGATCAGATGATGTTCGATTATTGGTAATAACTGATCAGCTCATGTTCAATTATTGGTATTATCGATCAGATGATGTTTGATTATTGGTATTATCGATCACATCACAATTGAATATTGGTATTATTGATCAGATCCTGTTCGATTATTAGTAATATCTGATCAGCTCATGTTCTATTATTGGTCATATCAATCAGATGTTTGATTATTGGTAATAACTGATCGGATCACGATCGATTATTGGTATTTTTGATCAGATCACTATTGATTATTGGTATTATCGATCAGATCACTATTGATTATTGGTATTATCGATCATATCACCATCGATTATTGGTATTATCGATCAGATCAGGATCAATCAGGTCGGTTATTGGTGAGGTTATTGATGATGGGGGCGGGGTGTGACGTGGGTCCACAGGCACCAGGCCTGCCCCTTCCTCCTCCTTGTCTCCTTCCTCCACGTCCACGTCCCGCTGGTCACCTCACCTGCCTTCTGGGGCCGCAGCGCGCACGGCGCCTACGGCGACAACGTGGAGGAGCTCGACTGGATGGTGGGTGAGTGCGGGGGGGCAGGAACTGAGGCATGGTGCTTGGGATGGGGGAAACTGAGGCACGGGGGTGGGGTGAGTGGGATAGGGAAACTGAGGCACGGGGGTGGGGTGAGTGGGTTGGGGGAAACTGAGGCACAGAGATGGGGTGAGCGGAATGGGGGAAACTGAGGCATGGGAACGGGGTCAGTGTGTTGGGGATAAACTGAGGCATTGGGTTTGGGTAAACTGAGGCACGGTGCATTTGGGTAAACTGAGTCACTGGGCATGTTGGGGGTAAACTGAGGCACGGTGCACTTGGGTAAACTGAGGCACGGTGCATGTTGGGTAAACTGAAGCACGGTGCATGTTCAGGGTGAACTGAGGCACGGTGCATTTGGGTAAACTGAGGTATGGTGGATGTGGGTAAACTGAGGCCCGCGTATAGGGGTAAACTGAGGCACGGTGCATGTTGGGTAAACTGAGTCACTGGGTATTGGGGTAAACTGAGGCACGGTGTATTTGGGAAAACTGAGTCACTGGGCATGTTGGGTAAACTGAGGCATGGTGCATGTTGGGTAAACTGAGTCACTAGGCATGTTGGGTAAACTGAGGCACGGGGACGGGGTCAGCGGGTTGGGGTAAACTGAGGCACGGTGCATTTGGGTAAACTTAGGCATGGTGCACTTGGGTAAACTGAGGCCCAAATATAGGGGTAAACTGAGGCACGGTGCATGTTTAGGGTAAACTGAGGCACGGTGCACTTGGGTAAACTGAGGCAAAGTGCATTTGGGTAAACTGAGGCACAGTGCATGTTGGGGGTAAACTGAGGCCCGGTGAGCGTTGGGGGTAAACTGAGGCACGGTGCCTGTTGGGTAAACTGAGTCACTGGGCATTGGGGATAAACTGAAGCACGATGGAAATTTGTAAACTGAGTCACAATGCATGTTGGGTAAACTGAGGCACGGTGCCTGTTGGGGGCAAACCGAGGCACGGTGGATGCTGGGGGTAAACTGAGGCACGGACCCATTTCCCCCCCCCCCCCCCGCAGGACGACTGCTGGCAGTGCTGGACGGCGCGGGGCTGGGGTGCCATACCCTCGTCTACTTCACGTCGGACCACGGTGCCTCGCTGGAGGCCCGGGCTGGGGGCGCCCGCCTCGGGGGTTCCAACGGCGTGCACCGAGGTGAGGGGAAAACTGAGGCAGGGTGGGCGGGGCCTCCCACGCGGCCCGACCCCGCCTCTTGACCTTTGCCCTTCGCCCCCCCCTTGCAGGTGGCAAAGGCATGGGTGGCTGGGAGGGCGGCATCCGGGTCCCTGGGCTGGTGCGCTGGCCCGGGATGCTGCCCGCAGGGCGCCTGGTGCCTGAGCCCACCAGCCTCATGCACCTGTTCCCCACCGTGGTGCGCCTGGCCGGGGCCTGGGTTCTGGCGGACAGGTAGGAGTTCGCCGGCCTGGGTCCCCACGGGGTGGAGGAGAAGGGGGGTCATCCGGGGCCTCGGGGATCCCGAGGGGGGGAGGCTGAGGCCTGCACATCCGGGTCTCTGGTTGCTCAGAAGCCTGCACATCCGGGTCTCTGAGGGCTCAGACCTGCACATCCGGGTCTCTGGGGGCTCCGGAGCCTGCACGTCCGGGTCTCTGAGACCCAAGACCCAGGGCTCAGGCCTTGACATCCGGGTCTCTGGGGGCTCAGAAGCCTTTACATCCGGGTAACTAAGGGCTCAGGCCTGCAAATCTGGGCCTCTTAGCACTCAGAAGCCTGGACATCTGGGTCTCTGAGGACTCAGGCCTTCATATCCGGGTCTCTAAGGCATCAGGGCTGCACATCCAGATCTCTGAGTACCTAGGCCCAGGTCTCAGGCCTGGACATCCGGGTCTCTGAGGGCTCAGGCCTGCACATCTGGGTCTCTGAGGGCTCAGAAGCCTGCACATCTGGGTCTCTGGGATCTCAGGCCTGCACATCCGGGTCTCTGGGGGCTCAGAAACCTCGACATCCGGGTCTCTGGGATTTCTGGCCTGCACATCTGGGCCTCAGAGCACTCAGAAGCCTGCACATCCGGGTCTCTAAAGGCTCAAGCCTTGACATCCAGGTCTCTGGGATCTCTGGCCTGCACATCCGGGTCTCTGGGGGCTCTGGCCTGCACATCTGGGTCTCTGAGCGCTCAGAAGCCTGCACATCCAGGTCCCGCAGGGAGGTGGACGGCCGGGACCTGATGCCCGCGCTGCTGGGGACGGCGCAGGCCGCAGGCCACGACTTCCTGCTGCACTACTGCGAGGCTCGGCTGCACGCCGTGCACTGGTTCGACCACCCAAGTGAGTGCCTCGACCTCCTCTGGGCCCCGGGGCGGGGGAGGGAGCTGCATGCATGCGTGCAGGGACTCGGATGCAAGGCCTGGGGGTGGGAGACCCGGATGTGGGAATCCCCGGATGTGGGAATCCTGGGATGTGAGGACCTGGATGGAAGGCATGAGATGGGAATCCCCGGATGTAAGGTCCCGGATGTGAAGTCCCCGATGGGAATTCCCGGATGTGAGGTACTGGATGAGAATCCCTGGATGTGAGGCCCCGGATGTGAGATCCCGGATGTGAGGCCTCGGATGGGAATCCCCAGATGTGAGGCCCCGGATGTGAGGTCCCAAATGGGAATCCCTGGATGTGAGGTCCCAGATGAGAATCCCCGGATGTGAGGCCATGGATGTGAGTCCCCGGATGTGAGGTCCCACATGTGAATCCCCGGATGTGAAGCCCAGATGTGAATCCCCAGATGTGAAGCCCTGGATGTAAGGTTCTGGATGTGAGGTCCTGGATGTGATTTCCCAGATGTGAGGTCCTAGATGGGAATCCCCGGATGTGAATACCCAGATGTGAAGTCCTGGATGGGAATCCCCGGATGTAAGGTCTTGCATGTGAATGCCCGGATGTGAATCCCTGGATGTGATGTCCTGGATGTGAATTCCCGGATGGGAATCCCCGGATGTGAGGCCCCGGATGTTACTCCTTTCTCCCCCCACCCCCCCGCAGGCCGCACGGTGTGGAAGCTGCACTTCGCCACTCCGCGCTTTGACTCGCCATGCTCGGGTGCCTGCCTCGGTTTCCCTGCCTGCGCCTGCTCAGGGCGGCGAATGACCCACCACCTGCGGCCACTGCTCTTTGACCTGACGGCAGACCCGGGGGAGACCCGCCCGCTGCAGGGCCCGATGGCGACGTGCAGGCGCGTGGAGGCCACGGTGGCCGGAATGCTGTGCACGCGCCGCCCCCTCGTGGCCCCGCCCCTCGCCCCTGCACACAACACCTGGAGCCCGCGCCTGCAGCCCTGCTGCTCGCCCGGACCGCTCTGTGCCTGCGACCACCTGATCCCCGACCTCTGACCCCGACCCGACCCCCAACCCCCAACTTCCCCAGGGCTATGGCAGATCCTGGCTTGCGCCTCTCACATCTGGGGACTCACATCCGGGTATTAAACATCCGGGTATACTCAAATACAGAGATTCCCACAACTGGGGATTCCCACATACAGACTCTCACATCCAGGGATTCCTACATCCGGGGATTCCTACATTCGGGGATTCTCACATCTGGGGATTCCTACATCCGGGGATTCTCACATCCGGGGATTCTCACTTCTGATGACACATCCGGGGATTCCCGGGGATGTATTTACACATCCGGGGAATCCCACATCCGGGGACTTTTACACCCGGGGATTCTCACAACCAGAGACCCTCACATCCTGGGACTTTTACATTCGGGGATTCTCACATCCAGAGACTCTCACATCCGGAAATTCTCACATCCAGAGATTCCCACATCCGAGTATTCTCATATCCGGGGATTCCCACATCTGGGGATTCTCAGACCAGGGAATTCCCACATCTGGGGAAATCTCACATCCAGAGACTCTCACATCCAGGGATTCCCACATCTGGGGATACTCGCATCCAGGGATTCTCATATCTGGGGATTCCCACAGCCGGGGATTCTCACATCCGGGGATTCCCACATCTAGAGATTCCTACATACAGGGATTGTCACATCCAGGGACTTTTACATCCAGAGACTCTCACATGCGGGGATTCTCACATCTGGGGAACTTTTACATCCGGGGATTTTCACATTCAGAGAGTCTCACATCTGGGGATTCTCAGACCCAGGGATTCCCACATCCGGGGACTCTCACATCCTGAGCCTCTCATCCCGGACCTCCACCTTGGGCCTCCCATCTGGGGCCTTTCCCCATCCTCCCATCTGGGGCCCTCTCACATCCGGGCCTATGTCCTCTAACTTCTCACACAATAAAACCTCGTGAGCACGGCACCGCACAGCAGGGTCAGGGGTCACCGGGGTCAGTAGCCGGGCACTGGCCCTGCTTTCCATTTCAGGTCATTTCCGGTTGATGCTAGGATACAGGGCTGGTCCCGCCTTCCATTTCAGGCCACTTCTGGTCGTTGCTAGGGTATAGGACTAGTCCCACCTTCCATTTCAGGCCACTTCTGGTCATTGCTAGGGTATAGGACTGGTCCCGCCTTCCATTTCAGACCATTTCCGGTCGTTGCTAGAATACAGGGCTGGTCCCACCTTCCATTTCAGGTCATTTCTGGTGGTTGCTAGGGTATTGGACTAGTCCCGCCTTCCATTTCAGGCCATTTCCAGTGGTTGCTAGGATATTGGACTATTCCCGCCTTCCATTTCAGACCATTTCCGGTGGGTTGCTAGGATACAGGCTTGGTCTCGCCCTCCTGCAAGACATCCCACCACCTAGATTCACACCTGATTGGCCTATTCCATGAAAGCCCCACCCTCACTTTCCTAATTCACGTGTCATTTGTCCAGCTGTAAGACACGCCCTTTAGTCCCCCCACAAATCCAACTCGCTGCTGATTGGACCTCACACGACAGTCCTGCCCCTAACTACCTGAACTCAGATTCAGATTGGCCCAGCGGGATTGGAGACGTGGGGTACCCGGATGTTGGACCACTCTAAGGGGGGGCGGTAGTTGGGTGGATAGATGGGTGGATGACCAGGCCAGCGACCTCTTCCCCTTCTGTGCCTGTCCCAGGGGACCCCAATGACCTCTCCAGGGATTGACCCAGATGGGCCTATAGCTCCTTATGGTGGTAGGATAAGTCGAGGTCGGAGGTCTGTGTCTCCCTAGGCCTAGGATGCATTGCACCTGCACGACATCTGGGTCTTCTCTGGAGGGAGGGACCCATTGGCTTCCCCGGGGACTCCTCCAGCCACGCCCCCTGCTCTGATTGGCTGACACGCCTGTCTCTCCATCCTTTGGCCCCACCCAGGGAAGCTGGGGGTCCAGTCCCGCCTCTTCCTTGGGTGATATTGAAAGGCAGGGCATGCTGTCCATCATCCCTGGGTCCCGCCCCCTGCCAAGCCAATAGCTGGAGAGTCGATATGTGTGAAGCCACGCCTCTTCGTGGCTAGCTCTATGAACGCTGTGGGTGCCCATCACCCAGAGGTCCCGCCCACTAGTGAATGTATGGGCTCACGGGCTGTCCTTCACTTCCAGGTCCTGCCTCCTGGCTGTTGGAAGGCCACAGGGGCTGTCTGTCTCTTCCAGGTCCCACCCTCTGGCTGTTGGAAGGCCATAGAGGCTCTCTGTCACCTCCAGGCCCCGCCCAATGGCTGTTGAAAGGCCACAGGGGCTGTCTGTCTCCTCCAGGTCCTGCCCCCTGGCTGTTGTGTGGACATTTGTCCTGTCTGTCACCTTCAGACCACGCCCCCTTGTTGTATAATCATGTGTCCTGTCTGTCACCTTCAGGCCACGCCCCCTTTTATTATCAAGTGTCCTGTCGACTTCAGGCCACGCCCCTTGCAATTAGATGGCCACACAGGGTGTCATTTACCTCCAGGCCCCTCTTCCTACTCTGTCTTAGGTCCTGTCAAGCCAAAGCCCCTCCCACAAGTGACTGACTGGACACTCTAGCTGTCCATCACCATCCTGTCCCGCCCTGCGCCTATCTCCACACTGAGTAGGCACCAGAGGGGAAGGGAAACGCTGCCTGGGCACACGCAACACGGATGTGCGGGAAGTGGTTCCAAAGAGGCGGAGCCTGCGCATGCGCCATGGAAAGATGGGCGGGGCAGACAGGCCTGACAGTGCGCATGTGTACTTTACGTTGATTTTATTCGTCCCTCCCCCCCAGGCTCCTTCTTACGCTTCCGCCTGCTGCTGGAGGCCCCGGGTTCGAATCCAGCCTCACACCGGGGCGGGGCCTGGGGGGGAAGGGAGGCACAGGCTACAGCGCCCGCGGGGGATCATGGGAGGCTTTGCCCCACGCCCCCCCTCATCCTGGGAGGGGGCAGTTCCCACCTGCATCCTGGCCCGCAGCCTGGAAGCAGCGTCTGCGACCTCCAGATTAGAAGTAGGTGATGGCGGTGCCCACTAGGGCCACGACCACCACGGACACGACAGGGGACACGACTCGGGCCAGCGCGCTGCCTGGAGGGGGCGGAACCGGAAATGGGGGGTAGAACACACCCAGGAAGGGGGTGGGGCGTCCCCCTGCAGCTTCCGGTCGGGAAGTGTCCGGAAACAGGAAGCGAGCCAAGGCGAAGGGGGCGGGACAAGGGTGCCTGACCGGAAGTGCTATCACAGCCGTGACAGGAACTGTCCATGAACAGGGACAGGAAGTGCCCCTAGTCAAGACCGGAAGTTCTTGTGTACTAGGGACTGGAAGTCTCCATAGTCAAGACCAGAAGTTCTTGTATACTAGGGACCGGAAATCCCCATAGTCAAGACCAGAAGTTGTTATATACTAGGGACTGGAAGTCTCCAGAGTCAATACCAGAAGTTCCTACACACTAGGGACCGGAAATGCCCTTCCAATCAGGACCGGAAGTGCCCTTCCCATCAGGATCAGAAGTTTCTATATACTAGGGCCCGGAAGTCCCCAGTCAGGACCAGAAGTTCCTATATACTAGGGACCAGAAATCTCCACAGTCAAAACCGGAAGTCCCCATAGTCAATACCAGAAGTTCTTATACACTAGATACGGGAAGTTCCTCTACACTAGGGACCGGAAGTGCCCTTCCAATCAGGACCAGAAGTTCCTCTACACTTGGACCGGAAGTCCCCATAGTCAAGACCAGAAGTTGTTATATACTAGGGACCGGAAGTCTCCACAGTGAAGACTGGAAGTTCTTACACACTAAGGACCGGAAGTCCCCATAGTCAGGACCGGAAGTTCATATACACTAGGGACCGGAAGTCCTCAGTCGGGACCGGAAGTTGTTATATACTAGGGACCGGAAGTTCCCAATCAGGACCGGAAGTTCCGATACTCTGGACCAGAAGTTTACATACTGTCAGGAGCGGAAGTTCTCATGCAGACCAGAAGTCCCAATACACGCCTGGGCCCAGATCAGGAGGGGACCAGAAGTGGGGCGGCCGAGGGGGCGGGACTTACCCTGGAGGGTCTCCGTGGATCACGTGTTCGTCGCCAGCACCTGGGTGGATGGGGAGGAGAGATGCAGCCCTGGGAGCTCGGCCTCTACATCCGGGTCCTTCCATCTGGGTCCCTATATCGGGGTACCCACATCCAGGTCCCTACATCCGTGATCCCATGTCTGGGTCCCTACATCCGGGTCTCTACATCCAGGAATCCACACTGGGGTCTCCACATCCGGGTCTCTACATCCGGGTCTCCACACTAGGGTCTCCACATCCGGGTCTCTACATCCGGGTCTCCACACTGGGGTCTCCACATCTGGGTCTCTACATCCAGATCTCCACACTGGGGTCTCCACATCTGGGTCTCTACATCCAGGCTTCCACATCCGGGTCCCTACATCCAGATTCCCATGTCTGGGTCCCTACATCCGGGTCCGTAAATTCGGGCCTCCACACTGGGTTCCCTACATCCAGGCTTCTACATCCAGGCCTGTCCATCCCCAGCCTCCATATCCGGGCCTCCCCCCTTCCATGTCCTCACCTCCTGTGCCTGGCGGGGGTTGGGGCTGGGGTGGAGGCCGGCGTCGGTAGGTAGATGTCTGCGGGAAGAGAGAGAGCGAGGGAGGATGGAGGCCGGCCTCCCCCCTCCCCTTATCCCCCTCCTTCCCCTGACTCCTGACTCCCCCTGAACCCCGACCCCGCTCACCTCCATCCCGACCCGGGGGTCACGGCCGGGGCGGGTCAGGCAGCTGTGGGCACAGCCCTGTGTGTCAGGAGTGGGCCGTGCCTCAGTTTCCCCACCCTGGGTGGGCCTGCTGTGTGTGTGGGAGGACCCCACTCATCCGAGATGGGCTTCGGGGTGGGATCTGCGGGCGAAGAGAGAGAGGGTGGTGACCCCTGACCTCCCCTGACCTCCCCAACCCCTGATCCCAAGGCCTCAGGGGGTCGCAAAGGGTCACATGGGATTCAGGCCCACAGCTGGATCAAGGCCCCACGTGAGGCCTAGCGGCCAGGGTGAAGCCATGGGGGGGGGGAAAGGTGAGAGGTCAGGACTCACCGGTGTCACCCAGGGCGTCGGCGAGGTCAAAGTCGGCCTGGCCTGAGGGGGGAAGAGGACAGTTGTTGGGGATAGACGTATGGATGGGGAGACAGATAGACACAGAAACGAACAGACAGACCGAGAGGATGACACACGGACAGACAGACAGACAAGGGATGGACAGATGATCAAGACAGGACAGACAGATGGACAGACAGAAGAAGTAGATGGACAGCCAGGTGGACAGACAGACCAAGAGGCAGACAGACAGAGAGGAAGACAGATGGACAGAGAGGAGACAGACAGACAGACACAGGACAGACAGACCCAGACAGAGAGACTGAGAGGCAGACGGACAGACAGACAGACAGACCAAGAGGATGACACATGGACAGATAGACAGACAGACAGAGCCAGAGACAGATGGACAGACAGACAGACAATGAGACAGACAGATAGGAGATGGACAGACAGAAACATGGACATACACACACGGACAGACACACGGACAGGCAGGGGCCCAGACACAGACTGACCTGCAGACAGATAGAGACAGACAGATGCAGAGACTGAGGGACAGACAGACAGACAAGGGATGGACGGATGACCAAGACGGCATGGACAGACAGACAGGAGAAGCAGATGGACATCTTGGTGGACAGACAGACCAAGAGGAAAACAGACAGACTGCGAGGAGACAGACAGACAGACAGACTGAGAGGAGACCGACAGACCGACAGAAGCAGATGGACAGAGACACAGACAGACAGACTGAGATGCAGACGGACAGACAGACAAAAAGGAAGACAGATGGACAGAGAGGAGACAGACAGACCGAGAGGCAGGCAGACAGACATAGACAGACCAAGAGGAGATGGACACACAGACAGACCCAGAGAGAGACAGACCGACACAGACAGACTGACTGACGGACAGATGGACAGATGGACAGACAGACCCAGAGACAGACAGACAGACAGGGACACAGACAGACTGACAGATGGACAGATGAACAGACAGACAGACAGACAGACCGAGAGGAGACGGACAGACAGACAGACAGACAGACACAGAGACACACAGGCCAACAGGACAAGGCCCCGGCCTCCAACAACCTGGCCCAACCTGAAAATCCACTGCCACCTCCCCACCCCACAACCCCAGCCCAGCCCCGGGCCCTGATGGGGGGGAACCCGAAACCACCAGGAGAGGAGGGGGGGACACTAGAAACAACCAAAGAGGGGAGAACTACAAACCACCAAACTGAGGAGAGAACTAGAAACCACCAAACAGGGGAGAACTAGAAACCACCAAAAAGGGGGGGAGAACTAGAAACCACCAAACTGGGGGGGAAGTAGAACCACCAAGGTGGGGGAACTAGAAACCACCAAGGGGGAGAGAAACCACCAAGGAGGGGGGAACTAGAAACCACCAAATTGGGGGAGAACTAGAAACCACCAAACAGGGGGAGAGAACTAGTAACGACCAAACTGGGGGGGAACTAGAAACCACCAAGGTGAGAAAACTAGAAACCACCCAGGGGTAGAGAACTAGAAACCACCAAACTGGAGGAGAACTTGAAACCACCAAGGAGGGGGAACTAGAAACCACCAACCACGGGGAGAGAACTAGAAACCACTAAACTGGGGGAGAGAACTAGAAACCACCAACCAGGGGGAGAGAACTAGAAACCACCAAGGAGGAACAACTAGAAACCACCAAAGAGGGCGAACTAGAAACTACCAAGGGGGGGGACTAGAAACCACCAAATAGGGACAACTAGAAACCACCAAACTGGGGGGAACTAGAAACCACCAAGGTGGGAGAACTAGAAGCCACCAAAGAGGAGAGAACTAGAAACCACCAAGGGGAGAACTAGAAATCACCAAGGGGGGAGAACTACAAACCACCAAAGAGGGTGGGGGGACTAGAAACCACCAAGGCCTCACCCCAGCCTCCTGGGCCCAGGCCGCAGAGCAGGGCGGCCAGCAGCAGCAGCAGCAGCAGCACAGGTCCTCCTTGAAACCTACAAGGCTATTGTCAAAGTCACCCTAAGCAGGAAAGTCCTTGAAACCCCTGTCCAACTTCAGTGCCAACAAAGCCAGAAGTAGAGCCGTGTGGCTCCAGTGGTAGAGGGCTAGCCTTGAGCAAAAGCAGCTCATGGACTGTTCCCAGATCCTGAGTTCAAGGTCCGGGACTGGCAACAAACAGACATACACAACAATCTATGCAGCCATCCAGCTAAAGCATGTCACCCTCTTGTCCCCAGCTGAATTGGACAGAGTTCCCTGGGAAAGGGGCTGGGGGAGCCACTGTCATCTTGACTCTGCCCATTCTGCCTGCATCACAGGATTCTGGCCACACCATTAGTTCATGGTTCTTTCTGACCAAAGGGATACAAGAATGGTGGCCATGCCCACATTCCATGTTGCCTGGTAGATGGACTAGGCTCTGTTAGAACACTCGGAGGCTGAGATCCACAGGGGGAAAATCCTGCCACAGGAGTGTGTGCCAGCTGCAGGCACCCCCTGGCCAACCCAGCAGCTCAGTGCCAGACTGAGCTGGAGCCACAGGCCCTCTGCCCCATGAGCTGCCACCACAGCATGCATGGGGATGGGAAGCAGGACACATGGGCATCTGAGAAGAAAATCTGCTTTGTCCATGACCTGCCTGATGAGGTAGACTTCCAGAGTCCAGCAGGTGAGTTCCCCCATTGATGCAGCCAGCTGTTGGCACACATCCAAATCATTGAGGAGTCCCTCATGGTATGTAAAGAGCAGATGTTGGTCCTGAATGAGCTGTGTTGGGAGAAAGCCCAGTGCATGCACTTGCTGTCCCAGGAGAAGATGGAGAGGAGGAGAGTGCTGCAGGAGCTGCTGTCACTCCTCACAAGGGAAGGCACACGCAGCAGTCTTCAGATGCCAGCACAGGCTGAACTCCCCACCACCAGCACTGCTTCAGACGCCTCAGGGCCTGTGGTGGGTGAAATGAGGGAGGAGCAGAAAGGTTTTGAAGAATTGCAACTTGAAGACAGCATGGAAACTGCCAGAGGAGAGGTCAGCTTCCTGACCCCGTAGTGGACTCCCTCAAGGAGCACGTCCTGCGCCAGATGCCGCACATCCAGATCCGCCCACAGCTCCCAGGCTCAGGGGAGGCGTGCTCCCTCACTTTCTCTTGTAGACTGTTGCGGATGATGACTCTCTATGTGACATACTGACTCTCAAAAGCCTTGGCAGCCACCAGAAGTAGGTGGCCAGGTGGGTTTCTCTCAGGCCTCCATCAGCCGGGTGATGGGAAGGTTAAACTGGGGGTCGGGTAAGGCAGAGGCTGCCAGGAGGTGAGCCAAACTCAAGAGATATCTAATGGCCCATTGGTGGCCAGGAAAGAGGCCCATGTTATGCTTATCACAAAGAATAAATTGTTTTCAAAGCAAAATAAAAAGCCTTCAACAAAGATTTGTTCTTGCAGCCCTGGGGCTTGAACTCAGGGCCTGGCCACTGTCCTGAGCTCTTTTTGATCAAGACTGGCACTCTACCAGTTGAGCCCCACCTCCCTTTCCAGCTTTTTCTGTGTGGAATAGATCCCAGGGCTTCAGGCATGCTAGATGACCACTCTACCACTGAGCCACATTCTCAGCTAGGATGATTCTCCCCCCTCCCAAACCCATATGACCATTCCTCAGATAAATAGGAAGTAGGTGGTGGTGTATGCATCAAACACCTAAGCCAGCAGCCACCAGGCTTAGTGGGGAAAAGATTGTAGTGTAGAAATCTCTGATTTTGCATGCACGTGGTGTGTGTGTGTGTGTGTGTGTGTGTGTGTGTGTGTGTGTGTGTGTGTGTGTGTGTGTGTGTGTGTGTGTGTGAACTCAGGGCCTAGGCTCTATCCCTGAGTTTTCTTGCTCAAGGCTAGTGCTCTGCCACTTGAGCCACAGCCTCACTTGCTTTTTGATGGTTAATTGTAGGTAAGATTCTCAAGGACTTTCCTGTCCAGGGTGGCTTTGAATCATGATGGGGGCCCCCAAGGAAGCAAGAGTAAACACAACTCTCAAATATTATCCCTATGGTGGGCTACTCCTGCACCCTGGGGGCCAGATGTGAAACATGTGGCCCCGTGCCATCATTCTCTAGAGTTCAATTTGAGGAAGTGACCAGGGCCAAGCTGACTTTTGCTCACCCTGATTGCTCATGCCAGAGCAAGTCTGTTCCACCCTAGGCCAAGCGAGCTCCAGGAGGCCCGGCTTACCAGGGACACGAAAAGGGAGAGGTCAGCTCCAGGCTGAGCTAAGAGCCTTTGCCTACAGATACCCCAACTTGGCCTTACTTATCACTATAAGACCTGTCAAAGAACAACCCCCCAAAACAAAATTGGAGCTGCGCCTCCAAGTGGTAGAGCTCTAGCATTGAACCAAAGAGCTCAGGGACAGGGCCCCCAAGCTTTGACTTCAAGACCCCCAGCTGACCTTCCCCCATAAAACACAGGTTGTCTAACTGTGAACTAGTAGGATTTGTGAAGTGTTTCTGAAGAATGGTGATACTGAAGAAAGCACCCTAATTCTAATGACAGCTGAACTTGTGACATACAGCTATGTGCTGAGTCCTTCACAGGGTGCTATTTGCTGGGTCCTTCCCACATGGGGGTTTTGTGCTGAGTTCTCAAAAAGATTTGGTGAGTCATCCCAAAGGGTTCTATATGCTGAGTCCCTGAGAAAAGTGGGCTGTTCTGGGTTTTTCAAAGGGTGCTGTGTGCTGAGTCCATTACACAACGTACTGTATGCTGAGTCCTTCAAAAAGTGTGGTGAGCTACTGCATCCCAAAGGGTCCTGCTATGTGCTGAGCCCTTGCGAAGAGAGGGATGAGGTGAGTTTTTTGAGTGCTGTGTGCTGAGTCCTTTACACAGGGTGCTCTGTACTGTCCTTCAAATGGTGCTCTGTGCTGAGTGCTTCCACAGTGTGGTATGTGCTGAGTCCTTCAAAATTGTTCTATGTGCTGAGTTTTTTGAAGGGTGCTGTGCACTAGATGTTTTACACAGGGTGCTTTATACTCAGCCCTTCAAAGGGTGCTGTGTGCAGATTACTCTACCCAGCATACTACATGCTGAGTCCTCAAAGGGAGCTGTGTGCTGAGTCCTTTACACAGGGTGCTTTGTGCTGTTTTTGGAAGTGTGCTGTGTGCTGAGTCACCCCAAAGGGTGCTATGTTCTGAGTCCTTGAGAGATAGTTATCCCCAACACACACACACACAAGCACAAACACACATACACACACAAATTTCACCATGCACCTGCTTGGTGTGTGGAGTGGAGGGGGATGGAAGAGAGTCTCCTCCAGCGGTGGGGCTGAGGGGAGATTCAATCCCCCGGGCAAGTACTGGGGGTGGGGGGTAGTGCTGAGCTGAGGTAAGGCTGCAATTGCCATGGTCTAGAAAACTCAGGGCCCAGTCAGGGCTGCAATTGTGGCCAGGGCTGGGGGGCGGGGCCCAGGGGAGGAGGGGGCGGGGCCCAGGAGCGCACTTTGGTGGCAGCAATGGCCAGAGGCCCAAGGGGGCTGGGGCATGTGCACAGCAGGGGCGGGGTGGCCCAGGAGAGGAGTATGGGGCAGAAAGAGAGCTGGGAGAAGAGTGAGCATGAGCACAAGCACCAGTGGAAATGGCTTCAGTGGCTGGCGGCTGCTCAGGTCACAGCGTGGGTCCTGGCTGGTTGCATAGAGCATGTGGAGCCTGCATGGCAGGCCATGGCCGCGCGTAGCCCCTGCACCAGCCATGGCGCCCCTGAGTCTGAGGTCCCGGTTCGGGGAGCAAGGCAGAGTCAGCAGCTGCTGAGGCAGAGGCAGCAGCCACAGGGGACAAGGCCGCTGAGGGGCCTGCAGCCGCTGAGGAGAAGGAGCAGAGGCTGAGAGCTGCCCCACCACGCGCCAGCAGATGCCCCCGCCCCTTCCCAGCAGTGCTGCATTTCAAACGTGCTGCAGGCTCTGACTGGTGGAGCCTCTTGCAGTCACCTGGTGGAGATGGCGCACCCCTGTCTGGCTTGTGGCCCTGACTTGGTCCCCGCCCCGGGCCCTCAGACTCAGGGTGCGCACCCAGAGTCACAGCCTACAGCTTCTTCCAGCAGTACACGTGAGTGGCCGCCCTGCGGGACAGCACCTCACGTGACTCCTGCACCCTGTGACTCCACCACTCTACCCCTTCCCCCCAACCCCCGCAGACCCGGAACTCAGCCTCTCGCCTCCCCTCTCCTGTCCTGCCTGCACCTCCCCAGCACCCCACAGTCCGCCCTGGCTCTGCCACAAATGCACCCCAGGGGTGGGGGTTGGAGCTGGGTGTCGACCTGAGGATCCCACCCCCATCCCTAGCGTCCAGTGTCCTATGAAAATGGGAGCTGCAAGGATGGGTGAGGAGCACCCATCCAGGGACACCACAGAGCCCCTGGCTGGAGCAGTGGGAGCCACACAGCCATGCATCTGCACCCTTCCTCTCCCTGGTGGGAACCTGTGGCTTTAGTCAGAGGTGGGAGCAGCACCTCCACACCTGCCTTCTTAGGTCTTTTCATTCTTTATCCAAAAGAATATAAAGATAGGATAAAGAAGATAGGCCCCTCCCTTGCTGTGTGAGCCCTTGTCTTCTGTGCTCAGTCACCCTTTCACCTGAGGACATTCCCAGAAGAGCCCACTAGAGAGGTGAGGGCACTGGGGTCAGATAGAAGGTGGATATTTGGGAGAAATACACAACCCTTCTGACAGACATACACCCAGCCTGTACCCCCAACCCCAGCTGTCAACAGTTCTGACTGGGTGATCACATTTCCCAGCTCTGCCAGCTTCTGCTAGTGCTCCCAGTCCATCTGGTCTTCTCGTCCTCCCCAAGATCTGCCAAGTCGCCCCGAAGTATATAGGCTGAAAGTAGGGAGTCTATCCATGTATATAGCCTTTAGAACCCCATCAAAGTCCCCAACAACGCCCCCACCCCAGGTCAGACACCTCTCTGGAGGCACCATGACCCCCTGCTTTGTTTTCTGTCCAGGCTCTGAGGAGCCACATGTCTCAGGACTCCTTCACCCAGCGTCCTGGCCTAGGGTTTTGGTGAATGGGAAGTCAAGGCTAGTTGTTCTCAAGGGGAAGAGTCTGGCCCTGGAGAAACGGGGAGGCAGGGTGGTTCTACATTATTAGAGCATTGTTCCCCTTGGGTGGTTGCCCTGGTTCTGACAAGGGAACCCCTGTACTCAAGCTGGTACATTGCCCAGATGAGAAAAAAAAATCCGGAGAGGCACTGCTCTGAGTCTGTGTTTGTGTGTGTGTGTGTGTGTGTGTGTGTTTGTGTGTGTGTGTGTGTGTGTGTGTGTTGGGAGAGCAAGGAGGATGAGAACAATGAAAATATATTTAAGTCACCATGTCTAAAAAGAGCAAAAGCATTTTATTTGTTGTTCTTTTTTCATTAATGCCCACTAGGAGACCAGCCACAATTTTTGTTTTCTCTTTCACCGTTTCATGGCTCCTTTAGGGAAGATTTCAGTAGATGTTCCTTTCCACCTCTTTCTTCCCCTTTCCTGCAGCCCACAGTAACTGCTGGGCCTGCGTGGGTCTCCCCTAGGAGGCCTGTGTGAACCACAGACCAGTGTGGACACCTGCTCTTCTGTCTTCAGCCAGAAGGCTCATGAGGCTACTGTGACCACAGCCGCACTCTTCCAGCCAGAAAGTCTGCTGTGGTGTGTATAGTTGGAGCTAATTCAAGGTTGGGAAGGAGTCTGCCAAACATAAATAGGGAACGAGATGAGAGGTAGTAGGGCAGGGGCTGTGAAGCTAAGAGGGTCTGGGAAGTTATGATCAGTGTGACGTGGCAGATGGTTCACCATGACGGAGGATGAGAGGGGAATCTTACCCAGGGTATTGACGGTGTACGTGGGCATCTTGGCATGGGGCTCCAGGCCCCCAATGGTGGCATGGATTCCCTCCAGGGGCAGTGCACTGGTGGGCAGTCCTCCCTGGAGTCCTGCAGACTCCAAGCTGTGTCCCTCTTGGGCTGTTTCCAGCTGCGCAATGGTAGGCAAGTATGTTCCCTCTGCTGGAGACTACTTGGGATCAGGACATGACAGTTAGCTAGGGCTCTCTGAATACCATTTTCTATAACCTGCTGTAGGCTGTCTGAAAGGAAAAGGGGACCACTAACTATGGAACCCTTTAAGTTTGATTGGGACATGTGAAATGCCAGCTTTTCCAGGGTTTTTCCTTGAAGCTGGCAATTTCTAACTAATGCTTGGGATTCTGGGTCAAATTAGATGGACCATTTCAGCTACCAAACAATGACGTTCAAAGCAGCACAAGCAGAGTTCCCTAGCCAGATGGTCTCCTGCTATGAACGTTGTGCCTTGACTGCCTTTCTCCGGCAGCTGCTGATTCTTCTCCAGCTCTCTCTAGGGTGACCACCACAGTTGAGGATGTTGTGGGGAGCAGAGATTGTGACTTCGCCATCTGCACCCTACTAGCTGTGTGTAGAGACAATTCCCAGGACCTGTCCTGGACTCTGGGAAATTCAGAGACCTGGGATGCCTCAGGGGTCCTATCTCTGGAACATGAAACTTGGGGGTCGGATATGGTGGACCATCCTGTCTGGCCCCAGGGAGTGGAGAGGAGGCCTTTTGAGCCAGGCTTTCACCTCAGGGCAACCTTGTTCACAGCTGAGTGGGGAATTGAGTGCCACAGAGCTGGTCAGCCGCTGGACAGAGATCCTTGAGAAGATAGGCATCCCAGAGGCCCTGGAATCCAGTGAGTACATCATGGCTCATGTCCTTAGAACCAAAACAGTTAAGTGCGGTGGCACCAAGAGGGTGGGAAGAGGGAGGAGGGAGAACTGTTGGAGAGCTACATCAGGCTTTACCCCCACCCAGGATGCTTACCTGAATTGGATGGGACTTTTCTGTAGTATTGTCATAGACAGATGGTCATTCACCAACAAACCGTTACAGTGTTTGCCAGGTCCTGGCGGGGGGGGGGGGGAAGGGGAGGGGGTCATACACGATGAAAGGTTCCAGTTCTGGTTCCACAGCACATGAAGAAATCTTGGTTTGAGCTGGATGCTGGTGCCTCACACCTGTCATCCTAGCTATTTAGGAGGCTGAAATAGTAGGATTGAAGCTTAAGGCCCAGGCAGAAAAGCCTGTAAGACTCTTATCTCCAACTAACTACCAAAAAGAAAATGCCAGAAGTAGGCTCAAGCTGTAGACTGTTGGCCTTGAATACAAAGGCTCAGGGACAGCACCAAGGCTCTGAGTTCAAGCCCAGGAGTGACACAAAGAAAGGAAAAAGAAAGAGAGGAGGGAAGGATGGAGGGAGAAAAGGAGGAAAGGAAGGAAGAAGGGAGCATGCAAGCCTTGGTTTGGAGTCCCTGGATCAAGGGAGCCAACCATTCACAATATCTGTGGGGACAGTTTCTGAGCCTAAAGCTAGTATGTAGGACCAAGCTACTGACCCGTTCATGACATCAGCAACTTCATGACATCCAAGATCTGAGTGGTCGCTGACTGCAGAGGGAAACAGCCTCGGGTAGACCCTAGGGCTCAGGGTGGGTCACAGAGTTTCAATCTCCCCTGGCTCACCAAGTTTATTTTCTGGTCAGATAAGAAGAAACTGTCCAATGGCTAGGGAGGTATAGGGTGAGGGAGTGTCAAGAGGGGGGTGGCAAGGGATCAGCAGGAAGATGAAGAGGGAGGACAATCCCAGATCAAGTGTGTCAGGCCATGGGAGCCATGACCTCACCTGACAACCTAGACCATCAGTGATAGAGCCTTTGACCCAGCCACATGCCTATGAAAAGTCCTGGCACTCTGGGTTCACCGTTGACGATTTGGCTGTCATCCGCTGCAGGATGCCTGTGCAGTACATCCTTGGGGACTGGGACTTTTGCTGGCTAAATCTGAAGATGACACCCCCAGTGTTCATTCCTCGACCAGAGACAGAGGTAAGCGGGCCACTGGAACAGGACACCCAGGGAATGAGGGCGAGAGTCAGACCCGTGTTGCCCTCAGACTTCCTTTAGGGGACTCTAGGTCCCCGTGACTGCCATCCTCAGAGGTAGAGGTGGGTCTCTTTGCTTGCTCAGCCATTAATCTAGATGGCAGATTGGGATTCAGAGAGGGCCGACTGAAGGTCGAGGCTAGTGGGAAAACCAGAGGCAGTGGGCTCGGAGCAGGGTTGTTTCTTTGAGAATACTCACAACCCAGGAACATTCCTGGGATGGATGGGCCCTTTTCTCCTCCCTGAGAGAGAGGGACCTAGATCCCTCCAGTCTGCATCCCTTGGCTGAGAAATCCTTTCATTCCCATATCCTGTAGTTGTATAACTAGATCTCACCTGACTGCCCAGTGTCGAGGCAGGACAGTGAGAGATCTTGAGTCCTTGATGAGGTCATGGGATCCTCAGTATGAGATTATACTTGAATGTCCTGACTTGGTGCATGGTCAGTCTCATTTAAGACTGCCATGATCTAGGACATAGAATCTAGAGAATCAGAGCAGGATGGGGTCTATTCTGTGAGTCTTGAGTATTATGTGTGAGCTTTGAGCTCCCATGTGCTCACCTGCTTCCTTTTCTTAGGTGCATCAATGCTAGAAAAAGCTTAAAACTAGGGCCTGTGTCCCATCCCTTTTTTTATGCTCAAAGCTAGCACTCTACCATTTGAGCCACAGCTCCCCTTGCAACGTTTTTGGGTGTTTAATTGGAGGTAAGAGTTCTCAATGACTTTGCTGCCAAGGATGCATCCAACTGCAGTCCTCAGATCTCAGTCTCCTGAGAGGATAGGATGACAGGCATGGAAAAGTATCTTTGGCTGGGTGCCAATGGCTCATGGTTGTCATCCTAAGTACTCAGGAGCTGAATCTTAGGATAGCGGTTCAAAGCCAGCTTGGGCAGGAAAGACCCTCAGACTCTTCTCTCCAATAAAGCACCAGAAAACTGGAAGTGGTGCTGTGGCACAAGTAGTAGAGTGCTGGACTTGAGCTGAAGAGCTCAGGGATAGCACCCAGGCCCAGAGTTCAAGCCCCACAACCAATGAAAAGAAAGAAATTAAAACATCTTTGCCTGCAAAGGACGGTGGAGGTGTGTTTGTGTGTGTGTGGGGTGGGGGTGTTAGACATTTAGCGCCCCACTCAGTTATCATTTCAGATGGATTGTCCAAATCTCTTAGTCCACGGCAGCCGATTCTTGACCACAGGTGAAGCTCTGGGTTGGATGTCGACCATTGGACCTCAGTCTCCTCACGGGACAGTTGTGAGGAAACAAGGGACTAATACAGAGGGCTCTCTGGAGCTGGGCCAGGCACAGAGGGAGCAGCTGTCAGATATGGTTCTCAAAAATTCTGTGAGCATATGACAGGAAGTTTCCTAGAAAGGGCTCAGATGGGTTCTGTTATTAATCCTGCAACAGGTATAGGATTATGAAACAAAACATGGCTGTCTTTCATCATTAACCTATCCCCATGAGGAAGGGGATCCTTCACTGTATTCAGTCTTGCAGCTGGGGAAAATAAGGCATTGAGAAGCCAGGTGACCTACTCATGACCTCCAGCTGATAGGAAGCTCGGCCTGACTTCTCGGCCATACTTCCTAGGACAGTGAGTGTTATTCAGCCCACTTCTTGTGGTGGGAGGTCCACTTTTGTCATGTGTGAGGCTTGAATTTGAGGCCTGGATGCTGTGCCTGAGCTCCTTAGATCAAGGCTAGCGATCTACCACATGAGCCACAGCATCACTTCCGGTTTTCTGTTGGTTCTTTGAGTATAAGAGTTTCACAGACATTCCTGCCTGGGCTAGCTGTGAATCATGATCTTCACATCTCAGCCTCCTGTGTAGTTAGGATTATAGGCCTGAGCCACCAGCACCTGGCTTAAGTGTAATTCTGGCCCTCTCTTCCTCTTTCTCTCTCTCTCTCTCACCCCCCTCTCCCTCCCCTCTCTCCCTCTCTCCCCCCTCTTTCCCTCTCTCTCTCTCTCTCTCTCTTTCTCTCTCAGGAACTGGTTGAATAGGTGCTGGAGGAGGTGGCCCAGCATCCCCATGTGGCTGGAACCGAAGGTGTCCCTCTCATTCTGGAGGTGGGCTGAGTGTCAGGAGCTGTTTCGCTCAGGCTGTTGAACCAGCTTCATGAGGTAAGCCCCTCTGTGCCCCGGCTAGACTGTGATGGTTATTCCTTGTCCATCCCTTGAGTCCTTCCCCACATCCCTCTACTACACCGTTGAAGGAAAGTGGATGAGGAGATGTTGCCTTGTCCCTCTGCCCAGCACAATCCCGGGACTCTGACCCATACCCCCACCTATCTGGTCAGGGCCTGGTTATAAGACAATGAAAACACTCCATGTCTAATACCTTTTGCTGGGGAGTGTAGTTTTGGTTAGGGGGGTGGGGTGCAGAGGAAAGACCCAAGACCTGACACCTCCCGGAGGACATTTGTTCTTGTGACAGAGCCAAGTCATTGCTGTGGATAAGGAGGAAGCCACATCAGAGTGACCCAGAACAATGCTCAAAGATAAGTAGGCTGTTGAAGTATCAAACCCACTCATGTCTGCTTCCTACTCCCAACAAGGAGGTGTAGTGTGGGTGGCCTGGCCCTGGGCCTAAGGCATTATAAATGGATGGTGGCGGTCAGAGGCTCATGGCTCCCATCCATCATCCTGGCTCTTTGGGAGGCTGAGGTCTGATGGTCATGACTCAGAGCCAGGCTGGGCAGGAAAGTTCAGGAGATTCTTATCTCCCATAAATCACCTCCCTCTCCAAATCCACACACAAGCCAGATGTGCTGTGGCTCAAGTGGTAGAGCCTCAGCCTTGAACAAAAGAAGCTCAGGGATAACACCCAGACCCTGAATCCAAGTCCTAAGACTAACACAATCATAAAATAAATGAACAGTGTACACCTTTTATCTGACTACTAAGAAAGATGGATACAGTTTTCTGCTGTACTTGTAGCCAAAGGTAAGGGGCTTCCCTTGATGTTCCCCTAAACCTCTCCTCTCTTTTACCTGTCCAGGCTTAGGTTGCAGGACAGAATTTGGATCATCCCCCTGGATGTGACCTTAGGTACCTTCCCGCATCCACCTTCCTTGGGGTCAAGATCCTGGATGCACTCCCTGCTGGGAGGATGAGGCACCACAGAGATGAGGGTAGGTATCCCGGACACTTATACACACATACACACACACACACACAAACACACATACGAACACACAAACACCCCTAAGCCAATATGATCTTATACATAAATATATGTATATATTATAAATATATCATATATAGTTATATTTTAAATGTATACCATAAATATTGACTTATATTTAAATGTAATTCATCTCATCATTTATACATATATATATATGCATACTTTTTTTTTTTGGTCAGTCTTGGGGCTTGAACTCTGGGCTTGAGTGTTGTCCCTGTGCTCTTCTGCTCAAGGCAAGAGCTCTACCACTTGAGACATAGTGCCATTTACAGTTTTCTGGTGGTTTATTGGAGATAAGAATCTTTGGAATTTCCTGCCTGGGCTGGCATTGAACTGTGACCTCAGATGTCAGCCTCCTGAGTAGCTAGGATTATAGGCATGAGCTACAGGCTCCCGGCTATATTTATATCTGAGATTTGTTAGTGGAACAAGGGTCCAGAAACTATTATTCTTATCATGAAACGACTTCACACTGACAGGTATAATTAAAAAACGATAAATATTCACAGTGGCTCAAAAATCCCTTAGGTGCCTAGCAAGACAGCACGTTTTTCCAGACACTGCATGTGGTGTGAGCAGTTTGCAACCCAAGCAACTGTAGAAGATATTGGACCCTAAACAAAACTGATAATTGCATGAACCCAGTCCTCTATGACAGATTTAGGCAGGCCTATCTTAGCGATTCTTGTTAGGGACATGGTGAAAAATTTATAGTTTAGTTGTGATTACAGAACTCTTTTACACATGTCACTTAGCCATTAACTATATTTAACCTAGTTCCCTTTGCTCTAACTTATATTTTCATGGCTAAGGAAACTGTTTTATGTTTGTGAAGACTTGGCTGTTCACAACATAGACATGGGTTTTTAATCCTTTTGAAATTACTGTCTGCATAGTGTTCTATGAGATGAGCTTCTCTTTACCATATCATAGGAATAAACTTACTCTGATTCAAACTTGGACAACAGCTACCTTGTTCTCTCTCCTAGAAAACCATCTGTATAGACTTCTTTACATGTAAACAGACCCTCATTTACTTGCAAAAGTCTGTCAGTGAGTCAAACCTAACTCACCCAAGTGAGGTGAATTCCTGTGATGCTTCCTTTACATTAAAAATGCGAAGAGCTGTTCAGCAATGCACATACTTTAAATGTGAAGTGTGACTCCTATTTTCCATAATGTGAATCAAGCAGAAGAATTGGTTTAAGATGTGAAAGAGCCTTACAAATAGTCTTGGACCTTGAAAATTGCCCTGGGTATGAATTTTTGGAGAAATATCCCTTCTAAGACAAAGGACTCAGTTTTTTTTTAAAATATTGTGCTGGCACTGAGGTTTGAACTCCTGGCCTTGAGCTCTATCTGGGCTTAAATTCTCAATGTTTGCTCTATACCACCTGAGCTATAACTTCACGTCTTCCTTTTACCAGAAGTGCAGAAAAGAATCTCTTAGGTTTATCTATTTAAAATAGCTTGGAATTGCAATTGTCAAATTTGAACCTACTGAGTATCTAGGTGTAAGCCACTGGTGCTGTGCTAGAACTCACTTCTTAAGAATAAATAATCACAAAAAGAGGAGAAATAAATATTTGTTCAATTGTGTATGTGTTGTCTGATAAACCAAATCACTTGCTACTGGAAAAGAAAAAGAGAGAAGATAGAGATTAATATGGAGGAGAGAGACAAAGGAAGAAGGGATGGATAAATGAGTGGAGGGGAGTGAAAGGGAGGATATGAGAGGAGAGGGTAGCTGGGTAGAATTGTCTACTGCTCACTAAGGTATTGTTGGACAATCAGTACCTTTGCATTTATGTAGCCAAAGCTTTATATTTTTGGTAGTAAGCTGAGATATAAAATACCAGTTTACAGTTAGTAACCTGTTAGTGTGCTTCCTCCCACACCAAGGAAGCCATAGTTAGGTTACTGTTACAGAGAAGGCAAGAGTAAGAAGTGTAAGTTATTCTGAGAAACAATAATTGACATGCCAGGAATGGTCCCTTGTATGGTGAAGTCAAGCATCACTCTTGTTCCCTGCTACAGTCTTCCTCTCAACAAGAATAGCAGAAACAGAAGAGGAAGAAGATATCTGAGTAATATCATCGCTCTGTTTACGCTCTTCCTTTGGCCTCTCAAACAATAAAGCCAAAGGAGACTTAACTTGAACTAGTGGGTAAAATGGGGGGAAAGTTCAGTCTAGCTTATTGTGAAACTTTTTAAATAATTGGGGCAGCATTTCAAATACTGAAATAAAACTTTTTAAATTATTAATAAAAAGTTACTCGAAATTTATTGAAAATTTAGAAGACTACAGGGCTCACTACATAGTGGAATCTGCATCATTAAAACTGACTCGTGCTCCTATCATCAGAAATTGAAGATTGTCCCTAAACATTGACTGCTGAAGTGATAAGTGATGGAAATTCATGATGGATAGCATAATGCTGAGAGCATGGAAATTATTTCCTTTCCATCTTCAGTGTGTAGAGAAGAATAAAGGTCTCTAGGATGGCCCTGAAGGTGCAATTCTAAATTTAGGACAGAAGGTGAATAGTAAAATAGACCTATGTCAGCCATTCAGAGATTAGAAATGCGGAGAAATATACTCATTTATGTGGTCAAACATGGAAGAGAGGATGTGGCAAGCCCATAGCCAAATGCCAAAGGTAGAGATATTTAACAAAATACCATGAAGTTGAAACAAGTCTTAAAAGGGGATCTAGGCTTACAGGAAGTAGGGCAGAAGGATGGAGAGGGAAATGGTGGACTAATACAGTTATAACACTCAATGTACATATGTGAGAATATAAGTAGGAAACTTGAAGGGATAGGTGGGGTTGGGGTAAGGGAAGGAAGAAAAATGGAAAGTTTGACAATGATCCAGATGCACTGAACATTGAAATGCACATACACTCTATTCAACACTGACATGATGAACTGAAACCCCTTTGCACAACTTGCTAAAGATAATTTTTTTGAAGTTTTAATATTAAGAGACCAGAAGCATAAACCTTTATAGATAAATAAGAGGATAGTATTGACATATTGTTGAGGCTTTTGTTCCTTTCAATATACAAAATTAAATAAGTATCAAGTCTGCTGCAAATTTCTTAAACTGTAGAGAACCAAATTCCAATATTCCTTCACTTTAAATAAAAATAAATCTTATAGACTGTGGGGGATAGCAAAGATGGCCCTGAGAGGAAGTTGAGTGGGCAGAGCTGGATTTGTTTAGGTTCAGTGTGTAAACATCTCATGGAAGCTTAGGTGCATGATAAGGTGTGGCCTTTCAGTGATTGGTTGGTTCCATTTCCTCTCCTCCCACGCAGTCTTTTGCTTTAAAAAGGGGATGCTCCCTGTTAATAAACGAGTTCCTGCTTGGTTTGACTCCCAGCTGAGTCTGATTGTCTCCTGGGCTACTGGGCTAAGGGAGGCTGGGGAACAGGCGAGCAGCCGCACTTCACTTCGCATTTACCTCTCCTCGGACCCCATCCGTCCAAAGACGGAGGAAAACCCAACAATAGACCTTTAGGTTTCCCAGTTGTTTCTAAATATCTTAATGTAATGCATTGGAACTAATTTCATTCCATATTTAAGTTTAAATTGTAAATCACTAAATTCTTTTAAAATCCTCTCGCTCGGGCACAGGTATGGATAGATAACTGATGTGGGCATAATCAGAATTATTCAGAAGGCTGTAAATGGATGCTTACTTAGTTTACTCTCTGCTGGGTCATAGAATACAGAATGTCCTAATTGGAAAAAGTTAGCCTTCCCAGGTTTTCTGCATATAAACACTCCATCAACATTTTGTTATTAGAGGATTATTCAAGATTAGCTATATGTTGATTGATAATGACTAACCATGACAGGAAGGAGAGGGAAATCCATCTACACTTCAGTGAGGTTCTGATTTGTGCTTCACAAAGTGTTATGAAAGCTCTCCATGAAAATCCAGCAGCTGCATTTCTAAAAAGTCCTTGTGTGGTAACATTTTCTTTCTTTCTCTTTCTCTCTTTCTTTCTCTCTTTCTTTCTCTCTTTCTTTCTCTCTTTCTCTTTCTCTCTTTCTCTTTTTTTCTCTTTCTTTCTCTCTTTCTTTCTCTCTTTCTTTCTCTCTTTCTTTCTCTCTTTCTTTCTTTTTTTGAGTCCGGTTGTGGGGCCTGAACTCTGGGCCTGGACGCTGTCCCTCAGCTCTTCAGCTCATGGCTAGAGCTTTACCACTTGAGCCACAGTGGCACTTCCGGCTTTTTTTTTTTTTGCTTATGTGGTGCTGAGGAATCGAACCCAGGGCCTCATGCATTGCAAGGCAAGCACTCTAGCACTGAGCCACCTTCCCAGCCCCTGTGGTTACCTTTTCTGATAATGTCTCAATTCAAGTATTTCTCCTTGGAGTTCCATACTATTCAATGATGCTGTATTAGCTCCTTGTTAAAATTTGCAGACCGGTCTTGGTGATGAAATTTGTGCTTTTCAAAATTGCTCTCCTAATTCCATCCACAAACTGCAAACAACATTTATCTGAAAAAATTTGTATCTGTTGATAGTGCATATATTTTTATGTTTCATTTCAAACCTAGAATGTAGTAAAAATTTTCATAGCAATTACTCTGCACTAGCTTGTGGGCAGATTCTAAAGTAAATAATATACTGTGTTTATGTAGAGAATTTGAGTATCCAAAGTTTTCATATACCTTTGGTCCTAAAACCAATACCTTACTGATATTGAGTGATAAATACAACTTCCTATAAGTACAGAAGTTTTCCTTGTATCTTTTTAATATATATTTTTTATTGTAAATATGCTGCACAGAGGAGTTACAGTTACCTAAGTAAGGTAATGAGTATATTTCTTATTGAGCATTGTTACCCCCTCATTTGTTTTTCCTCTACCATACCATTCCTTCACTCCTCTCCAACTTCCCCATTCACCCCCCACCCCTTGATAGACTGTCTTGTACATCTCATTGTTAGAATGGGTCAACCTGTATCCTTTCCTTATATCTTAAATGAAGAAGTGCTAGCTTGATTTATGCTGATTCTACTTGTGTAGACAAACCTAAAATCACTCATCAAGGCCAAGAGCACATAAGTGAAACACCATCATTTTTTGTTACTTGGTATAATTGTGTTCTACACATTTATTGACAGGTTACAAATTATTCTCAAACTTTAAAACATTAAAAATATTTTCTTTTTTTGTTATTTTCTTGGCCAGGAAATCAGCAAGACCTTAGTCAGCATTTCTCACATAAGACTTTTCACATGAGTTGGTTAAATGTATGTGTAGAATCCAGTCCTTGGAAAAAGCTCAAGTAAGGATGCCATTTAAAGCCTTATGACTTTATTCTTTACCAGGGCATTCTCCTTCTACTTTGATTGTTGAGAGTTTCTACAAGAGCAAGCATTCTGTGGGGAGCAAGGAAACACCATATGAACTTTACTTACTGAGTTTTCGGAGTGATTTGCTATCCCTTGTACTGCATTTTGCAAGTGGAATCTCTCTAAATGTACAAGTTTTAAGAGATAAGAGAGTGGTAAAAAAAAACGCTTAGAGACAAATAGATCTTGAACATACTTTGTTCCAAGCATTCCATTTGAGGCATATTCAACACCTAGTGAAACTTGTGTTGGCTGTATCTATGTGTCTTTCTCCATGTGTGCATGTATACATGTGTACATGTACGTGTGTATTTGTGTGTACAGTAACATACATGTGTACATATATAAGGGCATATACACATATGTGTGCATATATAAATAAATATACATATACAAATATATGTGCATATATATATCAGTTGTTCAGTGATTTAATCTATAGTTCACAGCACATTGTCTTTCTCACAAAGTGTACATGATAAATTGCTCCTAGGATCTGTGTTCTATGATGGGCATCCTTTGTACACACTTCCCACATTCCTTTGTTTTTCATCCCTGTGAGCAACTTCGGTCCACTTTCCATAGGCTAGCTTTGTTTTCATTATATGTAGTTACTAACTGATAATAAAAGAAAAAGGTTGTTTGTAAAAGAAAAAGAACTTTTAGGTCGCAGGTTAACAGTATCTTATCCATCCCAATGATTTCTATGAGATAAAATTTATAATAGTAAACGTGAAAAGGAATTCCTAGATCTGCTGTTTTGCCATTTATTATGGCAAAGAATAATATCAAGTCACTCTTATAACTCTTAAAGAATGCAAGGGTAACTGATGGTCGCTATCATGTTCCCAGAAAACTAGTGGATCCTGAAGGATAGTAGTAGACCAGCCGAAATTCTAAGTACCAGACATGGAGCATGAAAGAGAAAGAGAGGAAATGGGAGAGAGTGAAAGAGAGAAAGAAATAACACAATACTAGAAGTGCATAATAGACAAACAAGAGCTGTATGAGAATATTCATACTGCTATCTTTAGACTCTATGTGTACATTTGAAGGTATTTGTTATATGATAACAAATCAACATGAAATATAAAGTTATTTTGATAAAAATAAAAATAACTCAGAAGAAATTATAAATGCAAAAACAATCTTCACTGAAGCAAACTCTCAGAGATATTTATGACTTTGAAAAGGATAAAGTGGCTGAAGTTAGTATAAATTTAGAAATACAATTCACAAAAATATAAAAATATATTTATATCTCTCATTATATTACCCAAAGCAGAAAGCAAATGTTGTTTAGATGATTTTTTAAAACACAGTTTCTGGGAAGGTGGCTCAGTGGTAGTGTGCTTGTCTTGCATGCATCAGCCCCAGGGTTTGATTCCTCAGCACCACATAAGCAAAAAAAGATGGAAGTGGTGCAGTGGTTCAAGTGGTAGCGCTAGCCTTGAGCTGAGGGACAACACCCAGGCCCAAGAGTTCATGCCTCATGACCAACAAAATCAAAATAAAGAGCAAACCACAGTCTATCACTGTTTTGGCCTTAACTCTGTAATACCGCTGCTTCAGCCTAGGGATAAAATTTTAGGTGTGGACATTTATCAAAACTTCTGACTCAGACTCTATTTGATAATTTTTTAAATAAATATTTTGATCTTAATTTTCCTCTTTGTAAATTAACGTGCACCTATAAAAATTGGTTTGACCATCCAAGTAACCTTCTCAAAGTACCTCCTAATGATGATTTACAAAAAGTTGTACTAGGGCTGGGAAGGTGGCTCAGTGGTAGAGCGCTTGCCTTGCATGCATAAGGGACTGGGTTAGATTCCTCAGCACCACATAAGGAAAAAGAAAAAAGCCGGAAGTGGTGCTGTGGCTCAAATGGTAGAGCGCTAGCCTTGAGCTGAAGAGCTGAGGGACAGCGCCCAGGCCCCAAGACCGGACCCCCCCAAAAAAGTTGTACTATATTTCAACAAGTAAAACAATGCTACAAATAAAGAAAACAATAATTAAATGTTAATAATTAATAAAATAAAAAACAAAAATTTATTACTGTTTTCACTATTTGAAGTGTACTACATATTAGATTTTACTATTTTCTCATAATCCTGTACATTTAACACTGACTGAGGTTGTGATGTTCATCAAGAGTTTTATAGAAGAATGAGGGTGGAATTTTGATAGGTATTGCGTTGAATTTGTAGATAGCCTTGGGAAGTATTGCCATTTTCACGATGTTAATCTTTCCAATCCAGGAGCATGGGAGGTTTTGCCATTTTTTAAGTTCTGTGTTGATTTCCTTTTTCAAGATTTTAAAGTTTTCATCATAGAGGTCCTTCACTTCTTTAGTTAAGTTAATTCCTAGGTATTTTATTTTTTGTGGGGCTATTACAAATGGAGTTGCTTTCCTAATTTCAGCCACACTTTTCTCATTGTTGGCATACATCAAAATTCCACCCTCATTCTTCAAGGAAATAGAAGAGGCAATCCAAAAATTCATATGGAACAATAAAAGAACCCGAATAGCAAAAACGCTCCTCAACGGAAAGAACACTGCTGGAGGAATATCAATACCAAATTTCAAACTCTACTATAAAGCCATAGTAATCAAAACAGCTTGGTATTGGCATAAGAACAGACCTCAGGACCAATGGAATAGAATTGAAAACCCAGAAATGAACCTACAGACCTATAGCCATCTAATCTTCGATAAGGGAGCTAAAACAATAGAATGGAAGACAGACAGCCTCTTCAGTAAATGGTGCTGGCAAAACTGGTTAACTACATGTAGAAAACTAAAGCTAGATCCTTATATATCACCCTGCACCAGAATCAACTCCAAATGGATCAAAGACCTTGAACTCAAAGCAGACACTCTGAAAACATTACAGGATGGAATAGGAGAAACCCTGGGTCTCCTTGGCTCAGGCCGAAATTTTCTGAATAGAGACCCGGAAACACAACAAATCAAAGAAAGGTTGGACAAATGGGATTGTATAAGGTTGCAGAGCTTCTGCAGGGCAAATGACATAGCTAGCAAGATCAATAGAAAGCCCACGGACTGGGAGAAGATCTTTACTAGCCATACAATGGACAAGGGTCTCATATCTAAAATATACTTGGAACTCAAAAAATTAAACCACCCAACAACAAATCCTCAAAGAAACAACTGCCCAATAAGTAAGTGGGCGAAAGACTTAAAGAGAAGCTTCTCTGAAGAAGAAAGAAGGATGGCCAATAGACACATGAAGAAATGTTCAACATCCCTAGCCATAAAAGAAATGCAAATCAAAACAACATTGAGATATCACCTCACTCCAGTTAGAACAGCAAAAATCAAGAACTCTAACAACAACAGATGCTGGAGGGGATGTGGACAGAAAGGAACCTTACTTCATTGTTGGTGGGAATGTAAACTTGTTCAACCACTTTGGAAAGCAGTATGGAGGTTCCTCAAAAGACTCCACATAGAGCTCCCCTATGACCCAGCAATCCCACTTTTGGGCATTTACCCTAATGTTTACAAAAAAGACCACACTAAAGCTACCAGCACAACTATGTTTATTGCAGCATTATTTACCATAGCTAAGATATGGAACCAACCCAGATGCCCCTCAATAGATGAATGGATCAAGAAAATGTGGTATATATACACAATGGAATTCTATGCCTCCATCAGAAAGAATGACATTGCCCCATTTGTTAGGAAATGGAAAGGCTTGGAAAAAATTATATTAAGTGAAGTAAGCCAGGCCCAAAGAAACATAGGTCCCATGGTTTCCCTTATTTGCAATATCTAGTATAGGTATGAGTCAAGCGGAAAAAGTCAGAGAAGGTGATGTTAGGAAAACGAACCCTCAAATATGTATTTTAATGTTTTTGTTTCTTTCATGCATGTGTTTCTAACGCATTTATAAGATTATTTCTTGGTTGCTTTGTATGTCCCTCCCCCACAGTGTAACCCCTGCTTTCACTATATTTGATGTCAGTATAACATGTGGAGGAGATGGGGATAAACAAGTCGTTTAAGGATTCAGGTGGACCTGTTGCAACAATGAGAAGTACAAAATGTCATGTCAAAACCAGCTTTACAATGTCGGAGGGGCGGGAGGGGGGGTATGATTGGGTGGGGGGGGAGGGGGGAGGCTGGGAAGGGAGGTGAAGGGTAAACAAAGGAGGAGGCTGCAATGCTTGGTAAGAAATGTATGCATTATCCTGACCATGTAATTGTAACCCCTCTGTACAGTATGTTCTCAAATAAAATAAAATAAAATTTAAAAAAAAAAAAAAAAAAAGAGTTTTATAGAATATGAGTAGTCTTTAAAGCTATCCACTAAGATTACTATTTATGGTTCTTCTCATTATTTGTTTATGGCTTATATCATCATTTTTCCTCATTAACTTATAAACTGAGGAAGCCCTAAAGTTTTAACAGCCTGTGTAGTTAACAAAGTGTTAACACTTCATTCTGCTTCTTTACACGAAAACTTTGCAACTTCTCATTAATAAAGTTTCTCGAAACTCTGAAATGTACATACTTAGTAGTATATGTCTGCTACCATAAATCTTAAATACTTTATGGAAAAGTTTTATACCTGCCAAACAGTCCTAATTTTGGCATATGTAAACAAATTCCCAAAATTAAATATATTTAAAACATTAAAACTTTTAACAAACCTTAACACTTGGTGCAGTGTTCATTATGACAGGTGCCTTGTATAGAATAATTGAATCCCCCTCCTACACATTTCTTGAGCAACAAATATCTGGAATTATTTTATTTTTGACATGTCAATCTTGACTTTATTCTTAAATTTGTGCTTATGTAAGAAATATATGGTTCTAAAATTTCATGACAATTCTTTTGAACTTACTTTTTGTTGAATTGTCTAGTTTAATAAAATCCAACTGCACTTTTTTTGGGGGGGTCCATTCGTGGGGCCTGAACTCTAGGCCTGGGCGCTGTCCCTCAGCTCTTCAGCTCAAGGCTAGCGTTCTACCACTTGAGCCACAGCGCCACTTGCAGCTTTTTTCTTTTTGCTTATGTGGTGCTGAGGAATCAAACCCAGGGCCTCATGCATGTAAGGCAAGCGCTCTACCACTGAGCCACCTTCTCAGCCCCCACAATTGCACTTTTGATATAAAAAATATTCTGTGCTCAATTCAGCCACACATACACTAACATTGGAACAATACAGCGAAGAGTAGCATGGCACTTGCGCAAGGACGATATGCAAATTCGTGGTGTGTTCCATATTTTTACAACAACAGATGCTGGAGGGAATGTGGCCACAAGGGAACCATACAACATTCTTGGTGGGAGTGTAAACTTGTTCAACCACTTTGGAAGGCATTATGGAGGTTCCTCAAAAGATTCCACATAAAGCTCCCCTTTGACCCAGGAGTCCCACTTTTGGGGATTTACTAAATGATCACAAACAAGACCATACTAAAACTACCAGCACCACTATGTTTATTGCAGCATTATTTACAATAGCTAAGATATGGAACCAACCAGCTGTCCCCACTACATGAATGGATCAAGAAAATGTGATGTATATACACAAGGGAATTCTATGCCTCCATCAGAAAGAATGACATTGTCCCATTTGTTAGGAAATGGAAAGACTTGGAAAAAAATTTATTAAATGAAGTAAGCCAAGTCCAAAGAAAAAGGTCCCATGGTTTCCCTTATTTTCAATAACGAATATATGTCTGGGTTAAGCAGACAAGGTCAAAAGCTATGTGCATATGAACAGAAATGATAATGTTAAGGGAATTGAACCCCACGATAGGGAAACAAGTAGTTTTTTGTTTCTTGCTATTGTTTCTAACGTACTTATAATGTGCGATGTGAATTTTCGTTTCTTTGTATGTTCCTCCCCCCACGCTATAACCCTTGTTTTCTCTGTATTTGAAGTTGGTGCATCTGCCTCTTGTATTTACGCTTCTCTAATTTGGGGAGGGGAAGGGAAAAAATGTGTGCGCGTGAACGCATGTGCATGCGTGTGTGTTGGCATGCTCAGAGTTTGAAATCAGGGCTTAAAGGTCTTGCTAGACCTTTCTTCTCTAGGTTGGTGAGGTACTATATGAGCTACATTTTTTTCCCTGGGTCTTTGCTAGTTCATTAAAAATTTTGAAAAATAATTTCATGAATTTTTTTTTTTGGCCCTTATTGACTTCCAATGGTTATCCACAGATCCCAGGCTCCTGAGTAGCTATCCCGAGTAGATAGGATTACAGGTGTGACTAGCCAATACAAGGCTTTCAGCATAATTTTAAAAGTAGAAGAAAATTTACTTCATGGGAGCCTGTTTAATTATCTCCTACTTTTAAAACATTTTGGATTGATTAAATGTGAATTTATTTCATTTTTGGATTCTTAAAAGATAGTAAGTGATGATATTTAAAAGTTTTGGTACTTTTTAAAAAAGGAAACTGGAACTGTGGGACAGAAGAAATTTGTCTCTCTTTGGACCTCAATTTAGAAGCTCAGCTCTGTGCATGATAACCCAATGTCACCAACACTGTCTGTGTTGAAGACAAAATGTGATAGAAAACAATCACCATGGGCAATATTTGCTATGCTATAATTTCTTGGACAATATGAATATTGAATTGAGAGTGTAAGAGAATGGAAAGAATTTACCTACCTTTTGTATATTGCTGAAAGACTTTTGGAAACTTTGACTCATTTCCTTCCTCACTGTGTGTCTTTGGGCCATGCACTTAGTGCCTTTAATTACAATTTTTCCCAACACTAAAATAGTAATAACATTAGCATTATAGCAAATGTTATCTTAAGAATTAAGAGAAATAAAACTTGTAAAATACTTAACATAAACTTCTATGCATGAGCTTTGAGTTTAGCCAGAAGTTTTTTTTAAATACTAAATAGAATGTCATAAGTATTGCAGAAACCATTACATGTAGTGAGCAATGTTATCTATTAATCATGCTCTACTTCCAAGGAAGCCGGGTAGATAACTTCTCATGTTGTAAATCAAACTGGTTATCTTAAGTCTTGTTAGTGTAAAAATATAAGGGACATAATAATGAAGGAATGTTGTAGACTGAGATGAAGTCCAAAAGAAAATGTACAAAACTGATAAAACAAAAGTATCTGAGCAGTATATTGTGTTTTACATCATTTAAGTTACATCTCAAAGATAAGGCAGACCTAGAAGAATGAATTGTCTTTTTGATATTCTATCATAGGTCTTTTCTCATTCATGTAGAGGCATCATCAGATTTGAGGAACTAAGTTTTTGGTTTGCTTCCTTCCGTTTAAGTTACATCATTTAAGTTACATCACAAAGATAAAGAAGACCTAGAAGAATGAATTGTCTTTTTGATATTCTATCATAGGTCTTTCCTCATTCTTGTAGAGGCATCATCAGATGAGAGGAACTGTATTTTTTTTGTTTGTTCCTTCCATTTATTCTTCAGTTTGAAATCTGAACTACATGAGACAGAAAGAAACCAAGGGAAATTAGTCACACAAGCTTTGGAAAGAAAAATCAACGTAAAATAAAATACATAGCCTTGTATAAGGTCTAACTAAATTGAGTTATATAGTCTCAAGCATTAACAGAAAATGATTTAAGCAATATCATGTTATTGAAAACTGAAAAATGTTAGGAGTTGCTTTATTTTTTCCTTTCTACTACCTTGAAATTATTGATTTTGTACTGAGAGATTAAAGATGAGATTAACAAGAAACTTGATTAAAAATTTTCAAAATTTCTGAATAGATATGTTTACCAAAAAGCTCTGAAAATCGCCAGTGGGTTTACAAAGTTGTGTTTAATACAACTTCTATGCTGGCTTAATGTTTTGTAAACAAAAGTCATTAGAGAAATGCAATTCAAAATTACTATGATACTACTTCATAACTATTATAACCCTCATCAAAAAAAATCAAAGGAACCAGGTGTGGTGGTAAAGACTTGTAATTCGAAGCTTTTAGGAGGTTGGAGTAAAAAGATTTGGGTCTGAGGTCATCTTGGGTATTGCACACAGTAAAAACATGCCCTTTAAAAAAACTCAAAAGGTAATAAGGTTGGCTGGTAAGAGTGTGGAGAAAAGGAAATTTTCTACACTCTTGGTCAAAATACAGGTTAATACTCTCCTTGTAGAAAGTAGTATGCAGTTTTCTAAAGAAATCCAAAGTTGAAATATCACCTGACCCACCAATCATGTGATTATTTCTCTCTGGGTAACTCATAAATATATCTGTAGTTCATTGTTATTCACATTATTCACAACAACAGCCAAGATATAAATCGAAATTCAGTGTTCAACTACAGACTAATAAACAACTGTGGTGCATGCACAAATATATTTTTCTGTTTCATCCTTAAAATAGCAAGAGACTTCTCCCATTAGCCACAACTTATAATGACCTGAAAGATGTATTGTAAATGAGGAAAAATGTTGTCTTCTGATTTTTGTAAACACACACACACACACACACACACACACACACACACACACACACACACACACACACCAACCTCAAACATTAAGAGTGAAATTTTTTGAAAAGTAAAGCAAAGTGGAATTGCTGGGGCATTTAGGTCACAATGTAGAAGATAGTAGATATACAGGATGAACCGGTATAGAGTTGTAATGTACAGCATGAGGATACAGGGGACAACACTGGCCTTACATAGGAATGAAGCTAAATAAGTAGGAGTTGTTCTTCCTAGTAGGGGTTGCTCTTTTGGATGCTCTTCCTCCAGTAATGGATAAGATGAGCATAATTCTTTAAATATACCTGCCTGTTTGCAGAAATAATAACAAACAATATAGCAATAATGTTGTATGCTCAACATAGGATATGAGATTATCCTTGGTGTAAACTAATTATTACAAATAAGGGAAACCGTGGGACCTATGTTTCTTTAAGTCTGGCTTACTTCACTTAATATAATTTTTTTCCAAGAACTTCCATTTCCTTACAAATGAGGTGGTATCGTTCTTTCTGATGAAAGCATAGTATTCCATGTTAGCGTGTGTGTGTGTGTGTGTGTGTGTGTGTGTGTGTGTGTCTCATTTTCTTGATCCATTCATCTACTGAGGGGCATCTGGATGGATTCCATATCTTAGCTATGGTAAATAATACTGTGATAAACATAATTTTGCTGGTAGCTTTAGTGTGGCCTTGCTTGTGGCCACCTGGTTAAATGCCCCGCAGTGGGATTACTGAGTAATAGGGGAGCATTATTGTGTACATCAAGGATAATCTTAGTAAATGAGCAGAATAGCCCTATAGTTATGTACATATGATTGTATAAGGTGATTCTAAGTGAAATGAACTCCAAGACATGTTCTTTGTTGTTTTTGTTCTTAATGTATTGTGTGATTTCTTTTTAACCTTTTGTGTTTTCCCCAACTATGGTGTATCCCCTGTAGTCACAGCATTTGATTTTGATACCCTGGTTATTGTAAATATGTTAATCTGAACTAGGGAAGGGAAAGGGAAAAAATGGTGAGGCAAAGGACAAAGGGGGAACCTATGCAACAGTGATACACAGAAGAAAATATGTTGGAAATAATCTGGAGGGGCTGTTGGGAGGGAAGAGGGAGAAAAATGGGGGAAGGGATAACAAATTAGAAAAGAAATGAATTCATTACCTTACTTATGTAAGTATAACCCCTCTGTACATTACCTTGACAGTAAAATTTAAATAAAAAGTAAAGTAAAGAAGCTATGGGAAGGGGAAACAAAGGAGGAGACAACAATGCTTAATAAGAAATGTATTCATTATTTTGCCCATATAATTGTAACCCCTCTGTATGGTATTTTCACAATAAAAATACAATAAAATACATGAGAGCTGCAATACAGGATATGGGACTGGGGAAAATACTATACAAAGAGTAGAACAGCTGTGGAGAACAATAATTTTACTTTAACATAGGAAGTAATTAACTAGCATACAGATTTTCAGCCTCATGTCAGTCACTAAAAAGGGAAAACAAAATACAAACCAGTAGAGATAAAATAGAAAACTAAACAATAAGAATGAAGAGATGGCTTGGACCAAAAATTACAAATGAGACAATTAGGAAACAAATAAAAAGCTGGTAAGTTTAAAAAATATTACCCATAATTCTATTAATTGTTGTTTACATCACAATTTGTTAGAACTATAATTCAAATCACTGTTTAGTATTATATCATTTTAATAATAGGTTACTTATTATTGATTTCTTAATGTTGAATGTTTAATATATAATTTTACTTTTAGCAGCTATAGAAAAGAAGAAAGTGAATCTAATTTTACTAATATATATCATGAATTGTAAAATTGAGAAGCAGAATTTAAACAAATAATATATTATTACTTTTTTAATTCTGTGACTTAATGTAATAATTCAAAGTGTATTCTACAATCATCAATCATTTTAACCCCATTGACTCTAGGCCAGGGGATCACAGGGGCCCAGAAAACCTACTACCTTGAATAGTAATCCTAGACCTCTAAAACAAAACAAAACAAAACCAGAAACAAAACAAACAAAACACACTGCAGTAAGCACAGCCAGTCAGGGCTGCTATCACAGCCTACATGAAGTCAGGCCAGAAACAGAAATTGAGAGTCATTTAGCTGATAACTAATATATATTTTTATGAGACAGACTCAAATGAGACTCCTGAGAGAGAGTCAGAAAGACTGATGAAAGGGACTAAAATTGATCACACGAAGATTGGAAAGTAGAATTCCTTGTAGAACAAATAAATAATAAAAAGCCTGTGCATGTAAGAACAAGACAGCAGACCAAATTCAAGAATTGCACATTATCTTAGAGGTCAGCTTAATGAATTATCAATGGAAATCTTTGAAATCTTAAATATTTGAACACATGTGGGAGAAGGACAATTGCTGAAGAGAAAGAAAATATCATCACCCTGTTAGGATGTCCAATATCACCTTAGGAATTGATAAAGCACAGATTTGTAATAAAAAGAATACAATTATTCCAAGTGAGGGGTTCATTTGTTTTGATGTAACAGTTCTTGATTTAGGTGCTAGCAATTAACATACAATTGATCCAGTCCCACAGCTGAGTTGATATTGACTGCAGTATTCCTACATAAAGGGAAAGAGAAAATTTACAAATGTCTGGTGAAATGAGTTGAGGATGAAGTGTTCTAATAGTGATATCTGAGGTTTAGACACAGGTAAAGAGGTGGACTTTCTTTTCTAAAATCCCCCCATTTTTAGCCTAGTGCCAGTGGCTCACAACTGTAATCCTAGCTACTCAGGAAGCTGAGATCTAAGGACTGCAGTTCAAAGCCCCCTAGACAGGAAAGTCCCAGAGACTCTTATCTCCATTTAACCACAGGAAAACCAGAAGTTGCCCTGTGGCTCAAGAGGTAGAGAACTCACCTTGAGTTGAAGAGCTCAGGGACAGTGTCCACGCCCAGACTTCAAGCCCCTCAACCAACAACAAAAAAAATATCCCTTTTCTTGGACTGCCTACATCTTTTCCTAACATTCAACAAAGAAGCCATTTTATCACCCACAACATTTAAGTCCTATCCTAGCTACTGCAAATAGAATGATCTGGTTTCTTATGTCAAAAGTTCATATTTTTAAAAACAAATACCAGAAGTGATAACTTTTTTTCCAGTCCTTGAACACTGGGCCTGGGCCCTGAACATGGTTATGCTGATAGCTTTCATGTGAGCTTGCTTGTTATTTATTGAATTACTGCTGATGAGGGGAATTACTGGGTCTTCATGGAGATCTATATTTAGTCTTTTCAGGAAACTCTGTACTGCATTCCACGGTGGATGAACAAGTTTAATTTCCCACCAACAGTGTAATAGAGTTCCAAATTGGCTACATCCATGTCAGCATTTGCTATTGTTAGTTTTCTTGATAATGGCCATTCTTACTGGGAGGAGGTAGAATCAGTCTTGTTTACTTGTAGATTTGTGGGCACCTTCTAGCTAACAAAAATGAATGAATCCATGAAACCTATATTGCTCCGAGTCTGCATTCTGTTCTCTTTGCTCTTAGTATAATTTTACCAAGCCTTTCATTTTCCTTAAGACTGGTGAAAAGTCATCATTTCTGATGGGTGAGTAGAATTCCACTGTGTGTGTGTGTGTGTGTGTGTGTGTGTGTGTGTGTGTGTGTGATAGGCCCATGAATTCATTTCTAAGCCTTCTGTTTCACCTATAATTTAGTAATTCCATATTAAATTTGGATTACTTTCTCTACTGTATTGAAGAATATAGTTGGGATTTTGATGAGTATTGCATTGTCAATTTTTGGGGGGCCGCATTGCAGTTTCACCATGTAAATTCTTCCAACCAGGAGCATTAAAAAATTTTCCATTTCCTTGAGTCTCCTTAATTTCCCTTTTTAGAGTTTTGAAGTTTTCACAGTAGAGGTCCTTCACATTTTATTTAAATTAATTAATTCCTAGTTTTGCTGTTGTTGTTTTGTTTAGTTTAGATTTGATTTGGTTTTAAGGCTAATACATATGAGGTTGTTTTTTGGATTTCAGCATGGATCTTCCCATTGTTGGTAACACAGAAAAACTACTAATTCTTGTGGTTTTTATACCCTGCTACATTGCTGAAGGTTAGCATCACCTTTAGTAACTTGAAGGAGGAAGCTATAGGGTCCTTTAAATACAGGATCATTACATCTGTAAAAAGGGATAGTTTTACATCTTCCCTATTTGGATCCCCTTTATGTTTTTCTCTTGCTTATTGCTCTTGCTAGAAAGTCCACTGCATCATCGCTTATCAAAGAGTTGGGTTCATAGTTCTCTTTCTTTGGTGAGTCCCTATGTGATTTGGAGAAGAGTCTAATTCTAGCTTCATAGAATGTGTTTGATAATTCCATTTCCCTTTCTATTCCATTCAAGAGTTATAACTGTGTATTGTAAGTTCTTTGCAGGTCTTAATTTCATGGTAAATTCATTGAGTCGTAGATTTTTCTGGAATGGGAAGTGGTTTATTGACATTTCATTTTCATTTCTTTTTATGTTTTACTTCTTGTTTCAGATCCAGTATAGGAAAGCATCAATTTCCCCAGGATTTTTCAGGTGATTGGCAAAAGATTTTCAAAGTATTCTCTTATAATATTCTCAATTTTGCTTATATCTGTTGTGTTGTCTCATTTTTGTCTTTAATTTTCTGTATTTGGATGAGTTCGCTAATTGTTTTGTTTTGTTTTTGTTTTTTATTATGAAGGTGATATACAGAGAGGTGGGTTACAGTTACATAAGTAATGAGTACCTTTTTTTTTTGGTCTGTTCGTGGGACCTGAACTCGGCCTGGGCGCTGTCCCTCAGCTCTTCAGCTCAAGGCTAGTGCTCTACCACTTGAGCCACAGCACCACTTCCAGCTTTTTTCTTTTTGCTTATGTGGTGCTGAGGAATCGAACCCAGGGCCTCATGCATGTAAGGCAAGCGCTCTTCCACTGAGCCACCTTCCCAGCCCAAATGAGTACATTTTTAACAGTGTTACCCCTTCCTCATTTTTTTCTGCTTCCCCCAACCCTGACATCCCACTCCCACAAAGTTGTAAAGTTTATTTCTAACATAGTGTCTAGTGAATATCACTGTTGCTTTGGTTAATCTTTGTCTCACCATTTCTGTGATTTCCCTTCCTTTCCCCAAATCAGATTGACTTATGTGTAAGACAAAGGGTACAGAAATCAAAAACAGTGATTACTGGGAATAAACCAAAGGGGAAAACTAAATAGAAATAACTAAGAACAGTTCACTATATAATCATCTTGTATCCATTTGTTGGAGCTCATTTTGATAAGCATCATCATTTTATGGTGATATGCATATTGCTATTGAGCTACTGTGAATATCCTAGACATATCCTAGTTTTTCCAAATGAGTGAAAACATGTAGCCTCTGATTCTTTGGGTCTGGCTTGTTTGAATTATTATGTTTCCAAATGATTCCATTTCTTACAAATGGGACAATGTCAATCATTCTGATGGAAGCATAGAATTTTGTTGTGAATATGTACAACATTTCCTTGATCCATCATTTCTGGATCATAGGGGAGCTCCAGTGAGGAACCTCTATACTTCTTTACAGAGTATTTGAACAAGTTTACATTTCCACCAATAGTGTAGTAATGTTCCTTTTTGGCCACATCCCCACCAGCCCAGCATCTGTTATTATTAGTTTTCTTCATTATGGTCATTCTAACTGGGGTTAGGTGGAATCTCAATTTTGCTTTGATTTGCATTTCTTTTATGGCCAGAAATGTTGCATAGTTCTTCATGTGTCTATTGGCCATTCATATTTCTTCTTCAGAGAGGTCTCTCCTTAAATCTTAAGCTCACTTATATTATGAGGGTTGTTGTTTCTATGAGGATTTTTTTGGGGGGGGGTTTAATTTTGGGTCTCTAAGAATATTTGAGGTATGAGGCCGTTGTATGTTGTAGAGCAACTAAAGACCTCCCAATCTATATAAGGTCTCTTTTTAGTCAGATTTGGTAAGGGTCTGTCAAGTCTGTTAATTTATTGAAAGAACCAACTCTGTTTGGTTGATCTTCCTATGTTTTATTTTGTCTTATTTAGTTATTTCTGATTTAACTCTTTTATTTGTTTCAGCCTACTTAGGTTTAGACTTGTTCCTCTCTTCAAGGAGCTTTAGGTACATAATAAAAATACTGATTTGAGATTTCCCCAATTATTTGATGTAGGCATTCAAAGCTATAAATTTTCCTGTAAGTACTGCATTTAATATGTCCCAGAGGAGCTGGTATTTTGTGTCTTCATTTTTCTTAAATTCCAGAAACTTTCAGATTTCCATTCTAATCTCTTCAGTGCCCCACTGGTCATTCAGCAATGTGTTTTTCAGTTTTCATAGGTTTGACAATTTTTTTTTTTGTTTTAGTTGTTTAATTGTGTTTATTCTGCTGTGGTCTGACAAGCTATGGGAATTCAATTAATTATTCTTTCAATTTGGACAGAAATTCTGTGTGACATAGGATGGGTTCTATTTTGGAGAATCTTCCATGACCTGCTGCAAAGAATGTACATACTGATACTGAATGTATATTCTGTAGATGTCTGTTAGGGCAAGGTGGTCAATGCAGTTATTTACATCTTCAGTTTCTTTTTTTTGTTTTATTGGGTCCTGTCGTGGGCCTGAACTCTGGGCCTGGCACTGCCCTCAGCTCTTCAGCTCAAGGCTAGCACTCTACCACTTGAGCCACAGCACCACTTCCGGCTTTTTTCTTTTTGCTTATGTGGTGCTGAGGAATCGAACCCAGGGCCTCATGCATGCAAGGCAAGCGCTCTACCACTGAGCCATCTTTCCAACCCTAGGTCTTCAGTTTCTTGGTTGAGTTTTTCCTGGATAACCAATCCATGCATGACAATGATGGGTTGAGATGTGTTTTTAGGTTATGTAGTATTTGGTTGATGATGTGGGGTGGTCCAAGATTCAAGGCATTGATATTTACACTTGTTGTATCTTCCTAATGGAGAGCTGCCTTTATCAATATGTAATGTCTCTTCCTACTAATTTTAATTTGAGTTCTACATTATTTTATGTTAGTAATTCTACTGTGGCCTCTTTATGGTATCCATTTGCTTGAAAAATTTCCTTGCAGCCTTTCAGTTTGAGTATGTGTTTGTTTTTGTCAATGAAATGTATCTCTAGTGGACACTGGATGGATGCATCTTGTTTTTTTATAATACTATCTAATCTGTGTTTTCTAATTGGAAATTTAAGTCCATTGATATTGAGAGTTAAGGCTGGGAAATATCTATAATTCCTGCTCTTAGGAGCTGTGCCTCATCTATTCTTATTATATTTACTTTGTTCGGTATAATTTGTGGAGGGGAAGGGGAAAAACAAATCATTTAAATAGGGATACAGGTGGACCCATTGCAACAATGAGATGCACAAGTCCTTATGATGAAAATGAACTTTACAACTTTGGTGCAGGGGGGGAGTGGGGAGGACTGGGTGGGAGGGTTGGGGGAGGATGGGAAGGGATAGGAAGGGGAAACAAAGGAGGAGGCTACAATGCTTTGATAAGAAATGTACTCATTATCTTGCCCATGTAATTGTAACCCCTCTGTACAGTATTTTCACAATAAAAAATATATCCTTTCACTGGTAGGGAGCATTTTATATAACCAGTTCCTGTTCTTCTTGGCCTCTCTATGTAGGATATATTTGATTAATTTCTATCTTGTTGATTTGGTGGGGATAAGTTGTTTCAAGTTCTCTTTGTCATGAAATATTTTTATATATCCTTTAAATGTAAAGAAGAGTTTGGCTTGGGACAGTATTCAGGATTGGTAGTTGTTTGCCTTTAATGTTTGCCATATATCATGCCAGGCTCTCGTTTTTACCATATCAGCTAAGAAATCATTATTTATTCTGACTGCATATCCTTTATAAATAATCAGTCTTTTCTCCTGACAGCTTTAAGAATCCTTTCCTTGATCTCTAATGATCCTCTAATGGATTATGATGTGGTGGTGGGTTGTTCTGTTCTGGTATTCTCTGTTTGGTGTTCTAAAGGCTTCTTTTCTATGAATGAGCCTTTCTTTTTGGATGTTTGGCATGTTCTCTGCTAGAATTCTGTAATATGTTTCCCATCCATTTTGTTTCCTGCTCTTCTCCTTCTTGATACCTATCTCCCCCAAGTTTAATCTTCTAACTGAATCTTGAACTTCCAGCAAGATCATTTCTTATTTATTGGATTTGTTCTAAATGATTAGCTCCTCTTTTCTATTAGACCTAGTCTGTCTTTGATGCCTAACATCTTCTATGTCATCTATTTGCTGTGGAGACTTTCTACTTTGTTTTTGAATTCTCTGTCTTCTAATTGGTCATTTTTTTATGGCTTCTATCTTTACTAAAGCTTTGTTTTAGGTCTTGTGTGGACTTTCTTTACATCTTTTTCTTTGAGTAGGGGAGTTGGAGGGGTTTATTTTAGCTGTGTCTTCTCTCATACCTTTTAACTATTTAACGAATTTTTCCTTGGACTCCTTTGCCTTCTCAGAATTTATTTATCTTTCTGTTTGTCATCTCCATGAATTATTATGCTAATCTTTGATTGGTCTCATCTTTTTCACAAATTTCCTTTTAGAGGTTTTGTATCTTTTCATTAATCAAATTTTGAGCAGTATTTGTAATGTATTTTGAATACTCTCTTCTAGGTCCTTAATTGTCTGTTCTAATGTCTGGTCAGTTCCTGTGTGAATTATCAGTTTTCTTGTATTTTTTTGATTTTTTTCTGTCCATTTGGTGGATTTCTTGGCTTTTATTTGTGGGATCTGTGATCTTAATAGGTGACTCTCTATGTTCTTGGTTGATTTGCAGGTTTGGTTTGGTCTTCTGTTGTGATTTGTTTTTCTGGAATTAGGTTTTTGTCTAGACGATTAAGTGTAGGATTAGAGATCATTTGTGGTGAGATATTGTCATGTTAATACTTGTGGTTCCAATGAGAGTTCGAACTGTCCAGTGGTAAGATGAATTGTGTCTGTGTTTGGATGTGGCTGCCTCTGTTCCTGCTTTTTTCCCATGTGGCCCTTTTATTTCCACAGTGCAGCTGTGCTTTTGAATATGTTGGTCAACACAGTCACAACAGTCACCTGCCTGGCTGGGTAACTTTTCATAGATTTCTGTTTTCTTGTCAAGACAGTATAAAATCTTCTTTTGAATTATATATTTATATATAATTATACCTGACTTGGTTTGACCTGCTAGAAGTGGAATACCTGCTAGGACTCTAAATATCTGTTTCATTAGCTAGAGCCAGGGTAATATTCTGTTGTTATTCTGCCATTGTTTTTCCACTTCCTCAGGTTTATTTTTGATATTGTGGATTTTTCACATAATTTAGGATTTGTGATGGTTGTAGCCCTTTATTTTTTTCTGTTTGTGTTACTTTGAAATAGTGATTTCAGGCTTCTATAAAGAGACAGTAATAATATGAAATGTGTGTTATTACATTGAAAGAAAGAGACCTGACATTTTAACCTTTTGCTACAAGTAAATTAAAATTAAGCAAAACTAATGAAAATAATTTCTTATTTACTAGTGTCTTTTTTACCTATGTTAATATTATTTACAATGTGAGTGAAATGTTTAAAAAGTAGTATTTATTTTAGCTTAATTGCTCTGAAGAGACAATAAGTGATATAATCAAAGGCTAAAAATGATTAGATTTAAAATTTAGAATTCAGGAAATCATTTTGACCATTCTGGTTACTGGAGCCTTCACTACAACCTCACGAGACAATTTATATTGATGAAGCAAAAATCCAAGTTTAGATATTTATGAATAAAAAAATCATGTCATTCTGAACATGGAGAGCTACATTTCAAACATAGAAAATTTAGCTTTTAAATACCTGAATATGCTAGTACATTTAATTGCAGTGTAAGTACTTGTTCTGAAAAGAGATAAAATTGCATTTATTTTGAAATGTAAAATGTAAACCTAAGTATTCATTTGAATAAAATATAATGTTTAAAATATCACTCATTCAAGAAAGAAGATGTACAGTTATTTGTTTTTCATGCCAATTATGTTCTCTAAACTTACTACAAATACTAGATTAGTAAACCTAATTCATTGCTTTCTGGGAAATAGAAATTCAGTTTCTTAAAACTCATGATTGTAACTTTTTCTCAAACAATTGCTAAATAATTGTTTTATATTTTTTGTCATGGAATCTTATTTGACATATTTTTATTCATTAAGTTAAATAATAGGCCAATAACAATATAAATTATGCATGAACAAAGTTTATCTAACACAAGTATTTTTTTCACAAGACATATCATGGCTCTCTTAAAGAACACTAGAAGGCAGTGTCTTATTTATTAATTTTAGTTGTTTTCTTAATGATTTTTAATTGTCAGAAGTGGCAATTCTATAATATATTTAAAGCATTTGATTATACTCCCTCTATTTCAGTTTCATTACTTCTTTCTCCAAAGATCTTCTGTTTTTCACATAAAATTACGTCTTTGTATATATACATATAAACTAATTTGGAAGAATTAGGCTAAACTACAATTTAATTCAAGATGTATGGTTGATTAATAGGCTAAATAAAAACTTAAATATTTTTTATTAACTTCTGAATTGAGTTATCATTATTATTATGGTTAGGCTTAGGATCCCAGACGGAATTAGAATTAGAATTAGAGAAATAGAAAATTTAGGTTCAACACAGAATGACACATTGCAACAATGATACTCAAAAGACAATGTTGAAAATGAAGTTTACACCATGGGGAGGGAGGAGTAAGGGAAGTGGGGAGGAATGGGACAGTGGGAGAACAAGACAGAAGGGGGTAACAATGCTTAACAAGAAATGTACTCCTTATGTTACATATGTACTTAATCGCTCTTTAAAGCATCTTTACAACAAAATAAAATTGTTAAGAAATGATGAAAAATAAAACTTGCCAGGAAATAGAAAACACTTAAAAATTTAGGTTCAAAATGCAAGTAAAATTTAGAACTACACGCTGAGCAAGATTTAGGATAAATGTGAAAAAAGAGGCTTGCTATTAACATGATGATTCAGATATAGGTAGGCTTAGGATTAGGCAAAGTGTTCCAGTTAGAGCTGGGGTTAGGATGAGAAAAAGATGGAAGATATTGTGTAAAACTGCCACATATTTTAAGAAGAATGAATGGCATCAAAGTTAGAATGAATGAAAACCAGTGTGTATGTTACTTTAAACATTAAGATATGATTTGGTTTAAAGTGTGAGATATTTTTTTGCTCTAGTTAGGGTTAGGGAAGGATAAGCTTTAGGGTAACTTTTAGTTTTCCACTAAGAAGTAGAAGCAAAAAAATGTGTGGTTGAATAGAATCTAGACTATTTTCCTTACATTAACCATTTGATGTTAAATCAGACTGTGATTAGTTAGGTTTCTGGTTAATCTGGGTAGAGGATAGAGTAAAGAAATGGGTTAAATTAGTGGCTTGTGCCTATTATCCTAGCTACTCAGGAAGCTGATTTCTGAGGATCCCAGTTCAAAGCTAACCCGGGCAGGAAAGTCTGTGAGACTTTTATCTCCAATTAACCACCAGAAAACCCAAAAGCGGTGTTGTGTCTCAAGTGGTAAAGTGCACACCTTGAGCTAAAGAACCCAGGGATCATGCCCAGGCCCAGAGTTCAAGCCCCACGACCAACAAAAAGAAAAAAAAAATGTGTTAAATGATAAGTAAAGTTGAACTTATTTTAGGTTCTAGGAATTCAGGAAATGCTGGGATAATGGAAGTACAATGTATTTCATAATATCAGGATTTGAGATCAATGGGTATAATGATTCCTCTTATGGAACAAGATACATTCAAAATTAAGAGTGAGAAAATCTGTAGAGTTTACAGAAAACCTGCAATTTATTTCAAGAATTACAAGTGGAATTTCAGTTAAGATTGCAAAAATGAGCATTTTTCATAAATTTTAGAATTGGGATACTGTTAGTGTCAAGATTATGGTTAGAATGCCAGCCATGGTTAGGTTGGAGTGAAGGAGAAAAAAATGAGGCTCAAATTGAAGGTAAATTTAGAATAAGCCTGGTAAGAATTAGAATGAATGTGAACTAGAGTATTGCTCTTAATATTAGAATCTACTTACAATTAGGCTTATGGTTATTGTCAATGTTCCTGATAAGATTAAGTTAGGATTAGAAAATGACTAAGATATTCAAAAAATAAATGAAACCTATTTTTGGAAGGCTTATTTAAATCAAGTTAGGATGAGTGAAAACTAATGTAGTTGTGTTAGAGTTAGTATTGTCATATAATTAGGATTAAGATTAGGGTCAGTATTTTGTTCTGATTATGATTACTGTTATGAATAAGAAAGATTTTAGTATAAACTTGAGTTTTCACTTACAAGTAGAAGCAAAAATGTGAGATTGAATAGTAACTAGAGCATTATCATTATATTTATTTCTCAGTGATCATTCTCATAATGATTAATGAGAGTTTTCCAGACAGGTTTAGGCTGAGACTTAGCATTAAGTAATGGACTAGATGGTAAGTAAATATGAAACTGTTTTAGGGTACAGGGTTTCTGGAAAAGGTAGGATGAATGGAAACTACAGTATTTTTCCTGATAAAGAGAATTTGAGGACAAGTAATATAATAGTTCATTTTAGGAAACAAGATAACTTCAGAAATAGAGTCAGAAAATTTGTGGGAATAAGGCAAACTGAAACTAATTTCCAGAGCGTAACCTGGAGAGTTCATTAGAATGATTTAAAACTAAAGTTTTTTTTTCTTAAACATTAGAATTGGACTATCAGAGTGATAGGTTTCAGTTCCAGTTGGGGTTAGTGTAAGCACTAGGGAAATGGAAAATTAAGGGTCCAACTGAAACTAAATCTTCGAATAACAAGTCGAGTTAGAATTAAGATGAATGTGAAATAGGAAACTGCTAACAATATTAAGATTAGGTTATAATTAGTGTGAGGGTTAGCCTCAATATTTCAGTTACGGCTAGGGTTACAATAATGGCAGGATAATGAGTGAAACTACAAACTATTTTAAGAAAGATGAGTTAAATCAAAGGATGAATAAAAACTAATGTATTTGTGTGGCTTTTAGAATCCAAAGCCCATTAGTTCCAGGGTTAGGGTTACTTTTCTAATTCAGGTTAGGCTTAGGGTTAGGGAAGGGTAAGCTTTAAGTAAAACTGAATTTTCTGCTAACACTTTCAAGTAAAATAAGTTTGAAACTTATTTTAATTCAAGTAAACTTATTGAAACTTATTGGAAACTTATTGAAACTCAAGTAAAATAAGTTTGAAACTACAGAGTTTCTCTAAGTTTTCTATGCAGGGTTCAATGGGGTTAAATTTAGAGTTAGGTTTCTAGTAAGGTTTAGATATATAGTAAGGGTTAGGAACTAGAGTAGATTTTAAGTAAACCTGCAACTTCTTTTTGGAGATACAGGAGTTCTGTAAAAGTTAAAAATCAGTGGAAACTATGTTATTTTTCATGATATGAGGATTTGAGGTTAATGATTCATAATAGAGAACAAGATATATTTCAGATTCCAAGTCAGGGAATATGTAGAATTTGGAGCAAAGTGCAAATCATTTCAAAGACAGTGGGTATCTGTAAAGATGTATCTAAACTTGAGTATTTTCCATTAATTTTAGGGTTGAGTTACTATTATCATCAAGGTTACTCTTAGGGTTGTGACCAGGATTAGAGTTAGGATTAGGGAAATTAAAGGTTGAGAACTTGAGTGAATTACTTCCCTAGTGTATGTATTGCACTATTCTAAGGCTTGAACTCAAGGCTTGGGTTCTGTTCCTGAGTTTTTGCTGTAGGCTAACAGCCACGAATCCACTTCCAGCTTTCTTTGGCAGTAAATTGGAGATGAGAATCTCACAGACTTTCCTATCTGAGCTGACATTGAACTGAGATCCCCAGATACCTGCCTTCTGATTAAAGTTAAGATTAAAGGCATGAGCTACCAGTGCCCAGGAAAGTGATTGACTTTTATTGATTGTTTTTACTTATGTTCGAGATCAAGAGTTGAATTCACTCATTCTTCAAGGAAATAGAAGAGGCAATCCAAAAATTCATATGGAACAATAAAAGACCCCGAATAGCAAAAATGATCCTCAACAGAAAGAACACTGCTGGAGGAATATCAATACCAAATTTCAAACTCTACTATAAAGCCATAGTAATCAAAACAGCTTGGTACTGGCACAAGAACAGACCTCAGGACCAATGGAATAGAATTGAAAACCCAGAAATGAACCTACAGACCTATAGCCATTTAATCTTCGATAAGGGAGCTAAAAAAATAGAACGGAAGACAGACAGCCTCTTCAGTAAATGGTGCTGGCAAAATTGGTTAACTACTTGTAGAAAGCTAAAGCTAGATCCTTATATATCACCTTGCACCAGAATCAACTCCAAATGGAGCAAAGACCTCGGAGTCAAAGCTGACACTCTCAAAACATTACAGGATGGAATAGGAGAAACCCTAGGTTTCCTTGGCACAGGCTGGAATTGTCTTAATAGAGACCCCAAAACAGAAAAAATCAAAGAAAGGTTGGACAAATGGGATTGCATGAAGTTGCAGAGCTTCTGCATGGCAAAGGACATAGCTAGCAAGATCAATAGAAAGCCCACGGATTGGGAGAAGATCTTCACTAGCCACACAATGGACAAGGTTCTCATATTTAAAATATACTTGGAACTCACAACATTAAATCCCCCAATAACAAATCTTTAAAGAAACAACTGCCCAATAAATAAGTGGGCTAAAGACTTAAAGAGAAACTTCTCTGAAGAGGAAAGAAGGATGGCCAATAGACACATGAAGAAATGCTCAACCTCCCTAGCCATAAAAGAAATTCAAATCAAAACAACATTGACATACCACCTCACCCCAGTTAGAATGGCTAATATCAAGAACTCTAATAACAACAGATGCTGGAGGGGATGTGGACAGAAGGGAACCTTACTGCATTGTTGGAGGGAGTGTAAACTTGTTCAACCACTTTGGAAAGTAGTATGGAGGTTCCTCAAAAGACTCCACATAGAGCTCCCCTATGATCCAGCAATCCCACTTTTGGGCATTTACCCAAATGTTTACAAACAAGACCACACTAAAGCTTCCAGTACCACTATGTTTATTGCAGCACTATTTACTATAGCTAAGATATGGAACCAACCCAGATGCCCCTCAGTAGATGAATGGATCAAAAATATGTGGTATATATACATAATGGAATTCTATGCCTCCATCAGAAAGAATGACATTGCCCCTGTTGTTAAGAAATGTAAAGACTTGGAAAAAAATTGTATTAAGTGAAGTAAGCCAGGCCCAAAGAAACATAGGTCTCATGGTTTCCCTTATTTGCAATATCTAGTATATGTCTGAATCAAGCAGAAAAGTTCAGATAAGGTGATGTTAGGGAAATGAACCCTAAGATATGTATTCAAATGTTTTTTTCGTTCATGTGATTGTTTCTAACACATCTATGAGATGATTTCTTTGTTGCTTTGTATGTCCCTCCCCCACGGTATAATCCCTGCTTTCACTGTATTTGATGTCGGTATAATTTGTGGAGGGGAAGCGGAAAAACAAATCGTTTAAATAGGGATACAGGTGGAACCATTGCAACAATGAGATGTACAAGTCGTTATGTCGAAAAGGAACTTTACAACTTTGGTGCGGGGGAGGGGGGCGGGAGTGGGGATAATTGGGTGGGGGGGGCAAGGGGCGGATGGAAAGGAATGAGAAGGGGAAACAAAGGAGGAGGCTACAATGCTTGATAAGAAATGTACTCATTATCTTGCCCATGTAATTTTCACCCCCCTGTACAGTGTTTTCACAATTAAAAGAAAAGGCTTGAATTCAGTATCTGACAGCTTTACTCACTAGGTAGTACTCTGCCACTTGAGCCATATCTCCAAAAATGATTATTTTAAATAGCTGGAAATCATTAATTTTTCTTCATATAATATGCATCATTAGTGTTGTTCTGAAACTCATCCTAATGAAAAAAGATTTATAGACCCTAGAAATGATCTGAGCAGATTCTCATGCTCTGCTTCTAATGGCATAACATTTTAGGGACATGATTTTTTAATTATTATTTTAAGTAACAAAGGAGTTATCATTAAACAAAGCAGTTTATGCATATAATATACCTTGATCAATGACAACCCTTTCAACATTCTCATCCATCCCTCCTCTATGAACCTCTTCCTTTACTCTTCTTAATTTTGTAGGATATTTACTGGATTCCTCTCTGCACTTCACCCCTTTTCTTCTTTTCATTCTTCTCATTTTCCCCCTTCACCCCTCTTTTGACTACCCACTCCATATTATCCAGCAACTCTACTCCTAGGCATTTTCCTGAATGTTTACAAACTAGGATGTAGTAAAAGTTTCAGCACAACCATGATTACTGAATCACCCCATCTACTCCTCAAGAGAGAAATGAATCAAGAAAATGTAATACACACACAAATACATGCACACACACACACACACACACACACACACACACACACACACACACACACACGCTGGAAATTCTACTTACCCATCAGAAAGAATATTGTGCAATTTGTATCTCATTTCTCATTTCTTCTGCCTGGTATCCCATTGTTGCCGTACTGTCCCTGTACTGCAGTAACTGACACATGCAAACTGATGTAAAATATTGTCAGGGTTATTGGCTAGGAGTAGATTCCTGAATGAGTTCTTTGCTCATTCTCTTCGTCTATTCATGACTTTGAATAGTGATTGTACAGATTCATTTGTACCATTTGCTACACACAAAAGAGATGAACCACTTGTACGTATATATACATATATGTATATACATACATACATGGATATATGCATTTTATGATTTCAAGAATTATGGAGCTAACAAAAACCATATGCATTTTCCTTCCTTTTCAACTCTTTCAAAGCCTAAATAACTTTGTCTGTTTTGAATACCTAATTTTAAAGAGAATGTCATCATCTCTGATCTGTCAGCGCCCTTGAAATTAATGTTCCAATAAAACAAAATTACTTAGGCTTTTTGGTGGAAGAGAAGAATATTACTAGGGTTTTATTCAGGGGTTCTCTGCTTGCTAGAAAGGACTTTGGTTGTATAGCACCAAGCAGCTCAACTACTGTTACCATAGTTCTAGTCGCTTTTATTTGCTTGAGGTCTTGAACTTTTTTCCCAGGTCTGATCTTAGATTGACTGAGACTTTGCTACAGATGCCTCCCACATAATTAGGTAGGATTACAGATATGAACCACGATGGCCAGATCATTTGTTGAGATGGCTGTCTTGGCAGTTATTTCTCTGGCCTGGCCTTAGACATTTCTGCTTCCCAATCAGCTAGGATTACAGATGTGGGCTACTATACTTGGTGTACATGACACCTTCCTTTTTTTGAGAGGTTTTTATTGTAAAAATACTGTATAGAGGGGTTATAGTTACATGAGCAAGGTAATGAGTGCATTTTCTATCAAGCATTGTTACCTCTTCCTTTGTTTTTCCCCTACCCTCCCTTCCTTCCCACCTTCACAACTACACTCCCTCCTCCCCCCTTCTCTGCCTCCCTGCCTAAATTGTAAACTTCCTTTCTCAACATACTGTCTTGTGCATCTCATTGTTACAATGGGTCAGCCTGTATCCCTGTTTAAACATTTTGTTTTTTCCCTTCCCCTCCCCAAGCTAGAGAAGTGTGTATACAAGATGCAGGGCACCGACATCAAATACAGTGAAAACAGGGATTATACTCTGTGGGAGGAACACACAAAGAAACAAAAAAAAAATCACAATTTAGATGATAAACCACTATCTTGAGGTTTATTTCGCTTCACATCATCTTATCTGATCATATATACATAGCTTTTGAACTTTTATACTTGTCCCAGACATATACTAGTTATTGCAAATAAGGGAAATCATAGTATCTATGTTTCTTTGGGTCTGGCTTACTTCACTTAATATAATTTTTTCCAAGACTCCACTTAGAGTTCTCCTATGACCCAACAATCACACTTTTAGGCATTTACCAAATCATCACAAACAAGACCATACTAAGCTACCAGCACAACGATGTTTATTGCAGCATAATTTACCATAGCTAAGATATGGAACCAACCCAGAGGCCCCTCAGTAGATGAATGGATCAAGAAAATGTGGTATATATACACAATGGAATCCTATACCTCAACAGAAAGAATGCCATGGCTCCATTTGTTAGGAAATGGAAAGGCTTGGAAAAAATTATATTAAGTGAAGTAAGCCAGGCCCAAAGAAACATAGGTCTCATGGTTTCCCATATTTGCAATAAGTAGTATATGTCTGAGACAGGTAGAAACGGTCAGATAAGTAGATGTTAGGCAAAATGAACCCCAAGCTAAGGATTCAAATGATTTTTCTTTCTTGTGATTATTTCTAATTTATAAGATGATTTTTTTTCTTGCTTTGCATGTCCCTCCCCCATGGTACAACCCCTGTTTTCACTGTATTTGATGTTGGTATAATTTGTTGAAGGGAAGGGAAAAAAACAAATTGTTTAAATAGGGATACAGGTGGACTCATCGCAACAATGAGATGTACAAGACGTTATGTCGAAAAAGGAAATTTACAATTTTGGCTTGGGGTCCGTAGGTGGGGGGGGGTGGATGGGAAGGGATGGGTAGGGGAAACAAAGGAGGAGGCAACAATTCTTGGTAAGAAATATACTCATTACATTGCCCATGTAATTGCAAACCCTCTGTATGGTATTTTCCCAATAAAAAAGAGAAAATGTCTGTGTGTGTGTGTGTGTGTGTGTGTGTGTGTGTGTGTATATATATATATCATATTGTATATATGTATATGTATATGTATATATATCATTGTATATATGTATATGTATATGTATATGTATATATATATATATAAAACCATAGGTCTCGTAGTTTCCCTTACTTGCAGTAACTAGTACATTAGTACATGGTATCATATGACCATATAAGATGATATTAAGTGAAATGAACCCCAAGAGAGGGACACAAATGATTCCATGAGATTCTTACCTCTATATAATCCCCCAGAGAAAGTTGGAAGGGGAGTTATGGTTCAATTATTGAGCACCACCCTTTAGGGAAAAAGCTTAAGTGAGAAGGTAATGTATTGATTTTAAACCACAATATCAGCACTCAAAAAAGTTGATTTCTTTTCCTTGAGGTTTTTATTAAGTTGCTCAGAAAATAATCAACATTGAATTTATGTTTAGTATTACTATCAAAATCATGTTATATTTATTGATGTTATTCTTTATTTTCCTAAATTTTACTTACACATTAATATCCAGTAATGGAAAGAGATGATCAGTGTTTCACAAGTTTTTATGGCAGTTGAATATGTGGATCAGAGACGCTTTCAAGGAGTTTGGACTGAAAATAGATATGTGCAAGCTCTTCACAAAAATAAATTATAGTTGAAGAACTTGTGGCCCTATATGAAAGAAAATAAAGAAATCAGCAAGGAAAGATAAGGTATGATTCTGGAAAGCACACAATTTTGGAAGATAAAAAACCAAGGAATATATGTAGCTTTTGGTAAGAACTTTGTAATCCACAGACACATTTTATTTCTTATTTCTACTGTAAGGCATTTCAGTTAACTTTATTTTACAAAGTTAAACATGATTGGCATTTAATACTAACTAGCTTCTGTCTCAGGTGAGCAATTATTCTAGCCAGGTGCCAGGGGTTCATGCCTATAATCCTAGCTACTCCGAGGGCTGAGGTCTCTAGATCCTAGTTCAAAGACAGGTTGGAGAGGAAAGTTGGTGAGACTTTTCTGTTCAATTAACCATGAGAAAACTGGAAGTGGCATTGTGGCTCAAAGTGGCAGCACTAGCCTCGAGTAATAAATTTCAGATACAGAACCCAAGTTGTGAGTATAAGTTCTCTGAAATTATTCTTAAAATAATTGTTCTCAGGATTTCATTAACTTGTCTAGAAGAATGTTTTAAACCTAGGGATTTTTTATTTCATGTAGTCAGCATTGATTTTTAAGATGTGCAGAGAAAAATTATTTAAAGTCAGAACTGGTTTGTATTGCTTTGTATTATGCATTGCCTCTACACACAGAGATCTGCTGGAAAGCAGTTGGCCAAATCCTGGCTGTTGGCAATGAATATGGAAATGTGTTTCTTTGAGCAAATAAACAAAATTTGTAATGGCAGCCTTTATAATATCTTAATTGTAACAAAATTAATATTATTGCTATTATTATTTTTTGTCGGTTTTGGTTCTTGAATTCTGGGTCTGGGTGTTGTCCCTCAGCATTTCAGCTCAAGGCTAGCACTCTACTACTTGAGCAACAGTGCCACTTCACATTTTGTGAAGAACCTTTAGTTGGAGATAAGGGTCTCACAGACTTTCTTGCCCAGGCTGGCTTTGAATAGAGACCCTCAGTTCTCAGCCTCCTTAGTAGCTAGGATTACAAGTTTGAGCCACTGGGGCCCAGCAGTAAAATTATTTTGAAAAGAAAAACCCACGATTCTATCCTTAAACAATTACAATCTGGCAAGTGTATTTGTAACGTTAGTTGTATCAAGTAACCATAGGCAGCAATCATTTTTAGATCTCATTATGTCCTGTCCAATGCCAGATAATATTTCATTAATTTGTTTTTTCCTAACAAAGTTCATTATGAATTCTCAACAGCACAATTTTCTAGTGAGTAAAAAGAATTATTCAACATATTTATTTCAACAAACAGCATTTTGCACTTTTTAAAAAATTTTTTCCAGTCCTGTGGCTTGAAATCAGGGCCTGGGCACTCTCACTGAGTTAATTTTGTTCAAGGTTAGTACATTACCAATTGAGCCACAGCACCACTTCCAGTTTTTCTGCTTATGTCATACTGAGGAATCAAATCAAGTGCTTCATGCATGCGAGGCCAGCACTCTACCACTAACCACATTCCCAGTCATTGGGTCCTGGTATATTTCCCCTTCTAGATTAATAGAAACATTCCAGGTTCCGAACTTGAAGCTGATCCCTGCCATCCAATAACATCACATTGTTGTGAATAGCACTAACTGGCCTCATGAGTATAGCAGCCAGCTGGAGCTCAGCTATCTTATGGCCTTGGCCTCCAACAATGCAATCATTTCTGTGCACAGACTGAAAACTGTCATAGGTAAGTTTGATATATTCCATCCTATTCTCAGTGACTTGCCATTCTCAGCTTTGTATGCTTTAAATTCTGTTAAACATTAATTACTATTTCCCATCATTCTCAAATGTAACATACATGTCTTACTTTAAAATTTATTCAAGCATTCAAAAATGTTAACGTAGTTGCTGTCCACTAGTGGTTAATGTTTTTAAACCTAGCTACTTTAGAGGTCAAAAACTGAGTATCTTGGTTTAAAGCAGCCCATGCAGAAAAATCTGAGATATTTCTCCAATTCAGAAACCAAAATTCAGAAGTGGAGATGTGGCTCAAGTGGTAGAGTGTCAGCTTTGAGCAAAAAGACTAACCAAGTATAATTGGTCTACTTCAGACTCACTTACTTATTCATGGAGCACACACACACACACACACACACACACACACACACACACACACACACACACACACACACACACACAATGTACATTCTCCTAGACTCCCCTTCTTGAGCAGTATTCAATGCCATTAACTTAATGCATGTTTTCCAAATTATTATGGTAGGGATTAATCTACATTTGTATTTATGATAATGCATTTTTTTGTACTTTTTCTTTTTCATTTTTTTGGTACTTATGTGAGAGAACAGTGTTTTGTGAAGACTAGATAGAAATCAATGTGTCAGTAAATAGATAGTGACAGACTGAAAGATGCAGATAATACCACTTGAAATTTTATTTCTCCAAATTTAAATATATGTGCATATGTATGTATTTAAAATTTCTGCCAAGATTTTATTTCCATTAACAATGATCTATTTGTTCCATTATATGAATTTAATATATTGTATGTTTCATAGCAGATTAATACTTATAGAATTTCTTTCCTTTGCAGACAAGGTTCTGCAGTGTAGACCAGGCTTTCTTTAACTCCTAATTCTCCTGTGTCAGGTTTCTGAGTAATGATTGGCATTACCATGTGGTAGCATATTACCATGTCCAGCTATATTATTTACATTTTGTACAGTAGAATATTAATGTGAACATCTTTAAGCCACATATCTTCATGAGCATGAATGAATTTCTTGCAGAAAATGTTATAAATAGACTTAATGAGTGAAGCTAATTATGGTAGACATGCCTGTAATCCCAGCACCCAGGAGGATTGTAAGCTTAAGAGAAGCCTGAGCTACACAGTAAGTCCCTTTTAAAACAAAACAACTGTTGAGCTTGGAAGAGGGAAAGTATTGTTAAGTGGGGTGATAGGAACATACAAAATGTAGTGTGTGTGTGTGTGTGTGTGTGTGTGTGTGTGTGCTTGTGTTGGTCCTAGGGCTTGAACTCAGGACCTGGGCACTGTTCCTGAGGTTTATGCTCAAGTCTAGCACTCTACCACTTGGACCAAACTCCACCTCAAGCTTTTTTAGAAGTCATTGGAGATGAGTCTGATCCAGTTTCCTGTTTAGCCTTAGAACCTTGATCTTCTTTCTCAGCCTCTTTTGTAAGTAAGATTACAGGAGTGAGTCTGTAGTAGTTGTTGTATTATTGTTAAGTAATATAGTAAGCATCATGCCAGTTTATGCTCCTTCCAGCAGTGCTTGAGTGTTGCACACACACCTAAGGTAAAACCCACTCCATGTTTGATGACATCCAGATCTCATAATCCCGTGAGATACATATTGTTATGCTCACTTTACCTATGAAGAATTTGAGCTCCAGAGAGTTAGGTTAAGTTTGAGTTCCCATCTAGTATACAGTGGAGCCTGTATTCAAGCTCAACTAGGTCTGTTTATTTCAGAAAACACGGAGTCATCATGTGTTCTAGTCAACATGTGTTCTAGCAAGTACTGCTCGTTGCAAGTACAGTTCTGTGCCTGACAGATTACCTTTCTCTCTCTTTAACTGTTTGCACTCCTTTTCATAAGCTAGGGAAGCACAAGTGATGAGAAGAGCCATTTTTGAAGGGGAAATTGATAATAGGGTTTGAACTTGGTATCACATACATATTAGTCAGATCTTCCATTTGAGTTATGCCTCCAGCACTCTACTTCTGTTTTATTTTTTGTAGTATTATTACAAAGGTGAGCTACACAGAGGTTATAGTCATTGAAGTTGGTTCTGATTATATTTCTTTTTTTTTAAATGTCACCCATTCCCTTGCTCTCTCAATTTTTCTCTCTCACTGGTTTGGTTTTATTAACCTCCTCCTCCTCCTCCTCCTCCTCCTCCTCCTCCTCCTTCTTCTTGAGATCTAGAGGGAATAGTCATATATTGTGGCAATGACTACATTTCTTTTGTCTTTGTTTTTGTTTCAGTCAGTAATAAGGCTTGGACCCAGGGCCTGAATACTGTCTCTGAGCTCTTTTACTGAAGAATGGCACTCATATTGAGCCACAGTTCTACTTACCTGAGTGCATTTCTTTTTGGACAATGTTAACCTTTCTCTTCATCTCTTCCAGTTTTCCCATCCTTCCCTACAAACAAGTTGCATCGGTCATTTTCAGCATAGTACCAATTGAATATCACTGTTGCACATGTTCATTGTTTGTCTCTCCTTTTGACTGCCCCTTTAACTTTGCAAAGAGAGATAAATGAAGAAACATGACAAAAATGAAATAAAATAAAGAAAAATATCTTGTTTCTGTTTCCTGGTCACTGGTTCTTTTTGAGATAAAATGTGTGTGTGTGTGTGTGTGTAGTTGGGCTTTAACTCAGGGAACTGACCTTTAGTTTTTTTTACTCAAGGATAACAGTGTGTGTGTGTATGTGTGTGTGTGTGTGTGTGTGTGTGTGTGTGTGTGTGTGTGTGTGTGTGTGTGTGTATGCATACTGGGGCTTTAACTCAGGGAGCTCACCTTTAGCTTTTTAACTCAAAGGTAACAGTCTATGACTTGAACCAAACTTTCACTTCTTGATTTTGAGTGGTTATTTGGAGATCAAAATTTCACAGATTTTTCCTACCTGTTCTAGCTATAATCCACTTTCCTCAGATCTCAGCTTTATAAATAGCTAGAGTTACAGGTGTGAGCCACTGGTGATGCTTGGCCTACCTTCTTTTTGTTAAGTAGTTGAAATGTAAAAGACAGTTGCAACCATAGTAAAAAAGAAATCCATTTAACTTTCCCAGCTTCGTTAACTTCTAAAACTTTGTCACATTTGATATGTACAGAAAAACATTTTTTGTAAATGCTCCTGCAATTTGGTTTTCATCTGGGTTTTTTCCTCATAATGAACTTGATTTTATAGCTTTTTACCTACTAAATATTGATGAGAATATGTCCAGAGGGCATTAATGACCTTTTGCTGGCTTTCATAAGGAAATGGTGCAAGCTAACACTTGTGATATATTTGTGTGTAGGACCTCAATGATATATCCACATTCTTAGCCAGAAGACAGTAGTGCCTGTTATAAATCATCTAGATCTGGCAAAACCCTGACACAGGCCTTGTTACCACCTCCTGTAGTTCCTCTTAGAGTGCAGACCTGCCTCTCCAGTGACCATGACAGAGCCCTGCTAGAGGTTCTCAGGATACAGCCAAGGTCACCAGTCAGGCTTGGCACCTACTGCTTCCTATGATGCAACTACACAGAAAATGTTAGGTCCTTAAGCTGTCATCAGTCCCGAGAGTTCTTCCTAGAACATTCGATCCTAAGAATTAAGGAGACATCAAAGTCTCTCTCCCTTGTGCCTGTTGTGGACATGTATTTCTTCTGCTGCTGTCATCTTCTGTGGAAAAAAATGATCTGAGCTCTATAAGCCATTTTGCTTATTCAGGTCCTTAGGGTAAATCTGGCTTTTATACTTAGACAAAAAGAAATGTAGTGATAAAAAATAGCAAAGTTAACATTTTTTCTAGTCTATTTATTACCCAAATATGTTTTCAAATCCTACCAATAATTCTTATTAGTAAGAGGCATTAATTAGCAGTCACTTTCTCAAACTCCTAAGTTCCTCAGTGAGCTGTGCGAGAGAAACCACAGCAGGTTTCAGGGGTCCTCTAGACTAACTTCTTGCCCAGGGAGGAGTGCTTCCAAATTAAACAAAGAATAATTCTTAAATCTCAGATTACATGTCCTAGCTATACATACCAAAGAAAGCTAAGAACAAGAGATTAGTCTAACTTGGGAACAATGAAGATCACAAACACGAATTCTATGTTAACAGAAATGAAAAGAAATTTTCCTTTATTCATATAATACAATAAAAAGCTCTACTTTTCTCATTATCACTTAATTGTGGTTGTATGTACTCAATACTAGCTTCTTGAAAGTCCTAAAAACTCTTTGACACAAACTCAGAAGTTCCATTGGTATTAACTTGATATTTTATGAAAAATTCTTACTTTTTATATTTTTAAAAATCTATTTTATTATAAAGATGCTATACAGAGGGGTTACATTTACATGAGTAAGTTACATTTCTCTTTGAAACTTGTTACCCACTCAACTGTTTTTCTCCCTGTCTCTTCCCTCCTCTCCTTCCCACCCCCATTACATTGTAAAGTTAATTTCTGCCATAGTGTCCTGTGAGTATCATTGTTGCAATGGATCACCATTTGTACTTCTTTCAGCATTTTGTTATTTCCCTTCCCTTCCCCCAATCAGATAAAGGCATATACAGGATGCAGGGTACCAGAATCAAAGACTGGAATTGCCATGGATAAATCCAATTGGAAAAGAAAAACGACATAAAGTAAGAAGAAAGAACTAGCTGCAGTACATTGGCTACATCAAGCTTGACAACTAAACAAAAGAAGACCTGCTATTTCTATGTCTTGGCGTTATTTCAGTTAGCATCAATTTCTCTGCTCATATATATATTCATAACTCCTGAGCTATTATGATCCACTTTCAGGAGTAACAGGCTAATGCTATTCATTGCAAATGAGGGAAATCATAGAGCTCTTGTTTCTTTGGGCCTGGCTTGATTAACCTAGTATGATTTTTTCCAAGTCTTTTCATTTTCTTACAAAAGGGACGATGTCATTCTTTCTGATAGAAGCATAAAATTCCATTGTGTAAATATACCACATTTTCTTGATCCAGTCATCTATTGAGGGGCAAATGGGTTGTCTCTATATCTTAGCTATGTGTAACAATGCTATAATGAACATAGTTGTGCTGGTAGCTTATTATACCCTAGTTTGAGATCATTTGGATAAATGCTGAGGAGTGGGGTGGTTGGATCTTAGGTGAGTTCTATGTTTAGTCTTTTGAGGAACTTCCATTCTGCTTTCTAGAGTGGTTGAACCAGCTTACATTCCTACCATCAGTGTAGTAGTGTTCCTATTTAGCCACATCCACCCCAGCATCTGTTATTATTTGTTCTCTTGATAATAGCCATTCTAACTGGGGTGAGTGGAATCTAAATATGGTTTTGTTTTTGATTTGCATTTCTTTTATGACCAATGATGGTGAGCATCCCCCTTCTCTTTCCAATAGGCCACATTATTAGAAGTTTCTGGTGTCTCAACAGAGGCATAGAAACTTGTAATATTGTGTGCTTTTTGTTGTACATTCACTTCACTTGGAGCTTTCAATGACTCCTATAATTTACAGGAAAGGTTTATACCAATTACCTTACTGAAAAAAACACTGATTTTCAAAAAGCATAGAAAAAATCTCTTTGTCAGGGGTCCCAGTGAATATTAAGGAAGTTTCTTTAGTGGGAAATTTTATTTGGTTACTTATTCGTTATGTCATTTTAACACATGTTGAATTTGGGGTTTCCCCACCAAATCTTAAACTAGCAGCTGTGTTGCCTCATTGGATTTTTCTTCAAAAGTTACAAAATATTCTGACATATTTTTGGTTTGGTGTTTGGGCGGTGGCTTTTGGAGTGCTAGTGGGCCTGTACTCAGGCTTGAACTGAGGGTCTGGAGCTCTAGTTTAGATTGTTTAACGCACTGCTGTCACTGTGCCACTCAAACCACATATCCACTTCTGGCTTTTTCTACTTAATTGAAGGTAAGAATCTTGAGGATTTATTAGCTTAGGTTGGCATCAAACTGTGATCCTCAGATCCCACACTTGTGAGCAGCTAAGATTACAAGAATGAGCCAGATGTTGGATATATTGTGCTTCCTATGAAACCTAAAAAAGGGCACATAATACTGAAGCATGTGTGTAAGGTTATGTATTTCAAACTTAGTGAGAAAAATATAGCCCGTGTGTGTGTGTGTGTGTGTGTGTGTGTGTGTGTGTGTGTGTGTGTGTGTGTACATAATATAAATGTGCAGAGGGAAATGAGGATGTATCTGCTGATTTTGAGGAAAGATTTCACCTGGGGCTTTTCAAAGACTGAACTACACTGTACAGAATGCTTGAGACTAAAGGTGAGGTAAATGATGTCATCATCTTATCTTTCTACATCCCTTGCTAACATTTGCATATACTATGGTGTTGTAATGATTATTTTGTGTATGAGAACGAGTACTGGGGCTTGAATTCAGGACCTAGGTACTGTCACTTAGCTTTTGTATATGATGCTAGCACTCTACCATTTGAAGCACAGCTCAGCTTTCTGCATTTGCTGTTTATTTATTTTTTCAAACTTCCTTTGATTATTTATATTTTCACTTTCTTTTTTGTTTTTTTTTTATTGTGAAAATACTGTACAGAGGGTTACAATTGTATGGGCAAAATAATGAGTACATTTCTTATCAAGAATTGTAGTCTCCTCCTTTGTTTCCCCTTCCCATTCCTTCCCATCCTCCCCCTGGACCACAACCAGTTCTCTCCCCGACCAAAGTTGTAAAGTTCGTTTTCGACATAACGACTTGTACATCTCATTGCTGCAATGGGTCCACCTGTATCCCTAATTAAATGATTTCTTTTTCCCCTTCCCCTTCACAAATTATACCAACATTAAATACAGTGAAAGCAGGGGTTATACTGTGGGGGAGGGACATACAAAGCAACAAAAAATAATCTTATAAATGTGTTAGAAACAATCGCATGAAAGAAAAAAAAAATTGAATACATATCTTCGGGTTCATTTCCCTAACATCAATTTATCTGGGAAGGTGGCTCAGTAGTAGAGTGCTTGCCTTGCATTTACAGTTTAATTGGAGGTAAGAATTGTTTTTGTTCAGTTGGCTTTGAACTGAGTTCCTCATATGTTAAGGTTCTGAGTAACTAGTTTTACAGGCCTGAGCTTCCAATGCCTAGCTTTTCATTATTAATTTTACAAGCTACATGCTCACACACATTCCTTGCATTAAAAAAATCTCACTGTTTAGGCTGACTGACAAGATGTGAGGAAAGATGGTTGAGTGGATAAGTTACCAAATGGGCCTCTAGCCTCATCAACATCATTCTGGCAGTAACTCACATTTCAGTGTGTGAGTACATATTTCCACTTTCACTTGGCCTTTATTAACTGCCTTTTTGAACTGTTTTTGGTACATCTTTTAAACATTATCTCCCAAACAGGAGATATTATGTGAATGTATTTGATAATATTTCAGATGGGGGTGGTCTTGTGTGTCTGGATGTCTGTTGTCTGAGGCCGTCCAGCTGGGCTTCAGGTACAGAGCTAATGCTTCCTGTCTGCTGGTTGTAGAGAGGAAGGTTTTCTTCCTGGCCAGGCTTTGATTTGAGATCCTTTCATCTTAGACTTCTAAGTAGCTAGGATAACAAGCATGAACCACCACCAACTGGCTTGTTTTAGAAGCATTCATTGCTTTTCATTCATTCCTTTTTTTCCTGGAAGGTTGATCTAGACAGGCTGCTTGTACCTCATGATAAGGTGATTTGAATAATACCCTTTGCCTCTGGCATTTCTGAAACTCATTTCCTCAGTTCTAGGCAAATGAATTTGTTCTAGAGTCAATAGCATTTTTCTTCTGAGTTGTTAGGTAACTTAATTAATCTCTTATACTTTGCTTTCGCAAAGCAATCCGGATGTTTCTGTAAAACCCTACTTCTTGAGAGTATTATAAAAGTATCATGTGCACACTTCATATAGTCTCTCCTTTTATAATAATATGTTACAAGATTGGGTGGAAGAATGATGACTATTGAATTTAATTTGATAACCACTCTAGAATTTTTAAGCCTTAATGCTTATTAACTCAAAGGAGGATTAAAAACATTCAGAATAGTGGAATGTGACTACTACTCATTTGATGTATGTGGAAAGATGATCAGAATTCTTATGATTAATAAAATATATCTTCAGATTTCCAGTGGCTGACTTCTATGCTAACTGCGAGGAGACACTGGTGATGCCAGGGCTTTGAAAGCTGGTAATGAAGCAAAATATTAGGGAGAACATTTGGTAAGGATATAATTTCCAAGGCTCATAACAAATAAATTGAAGTAGAATGCTAAGAGATGAATGACTGAGCACCAAATTTTATTTGTTGACTTCTTTGTGATGTCCTGGGATTTGGACCTAAGGCCTAGGTGCTGTCCCTTTGTTTTTTCCTCAAGGCTAGTGCTCTACCTGTTGAACCACAGCTTCATATCCATATTTTTGGTGATTAATTGAGGATAAGCTTACCAAATTTCCTCTTTAGGCTTCCTTAAAACTGATCCTAGGATATCAGCCTCCTGAGTAAGTAGGATTCAGATTGTAAGCCACCAGAGCCCAGCTAGAATCACATTTTAGAAGTATTCTTTTGGTGAATCATATGTGTCTGACTACTACTTTAGCACGTTGGTTCCAGTGGATCATGTCAGATTTATACTAAAATCAGAAATTTTCATCTTGTAATCTGCAGCATCCAATATCTATCTAATTTTTTCCTATTTTCATTTCTGACCTCTGTTTTCTTCATTGTACCTTTCCATTCTTACTTCACAAGCAAGCATGCCAGTGCTGTTTTCCTTTTCTGAAGCAAGTCAGGTTCATTCCCATCAATGGGGGATGTACTTGCTGTTCTTACTGCCTGGAGTACCTGCTCCTAAATAATTGCCTAGATGATGGCTCTCATATCAACTATCTCTTGTTCAGGGATGTCTCCTCCCATCCCCACTGTGAAGTTGTTGCTACAAAATCACCAATGTCATGTCTCTGATTTATAGAAATTATCATTATGATTTCTGGTTTTCTTTTCAGCATGAAATTGGTGAGGAGAGAGCCACATTCACTTCTGTTTCTCCAACACCTGTAATAGTGCCCAGTCCGTAATGCTCAGGAGCCTTACATGGAGATCAGTCTTTTCCAGCTCAATTTATCCTAGCTTCTCTTTAGAACAGCTCTTCAAGCTGAAGTGTGGTGGCTAGTAGTCATTCCCTCTCATTCTTTGTGCTTTTTGGTGTTGTTGAGTCCACTTCAGGGCCAAACCAGTGCCTGACACTTATTTGTTGCTATGGCAAAGGTGGTTGTGACATCATAGAAATAATGGCCATTCTTTTGGGTATCTGTGTGAAGACACCCACCCACACAATTTCCCCAATATATGTTTCTCCTTTGCCCAGAAGTGCACTCACCAATTCAGCAACCAAACTGTCACCCAGTTCCTGATGCACTCAGAGTATGTTTCCATTTCCTTTATAAAAAGAAAAATTCAAGACATGCTTTGATGATTTGTCATTGAATTACTGAAACAGAGTATATAATTTTATGTATTTGTAAGTCTTTGTCCATCTCTCTTGAGCCCTTGTCATATTTCTATGTGTTTGCAGCTTGGGAAGGGAAATAAGGTTTAATTCAGTATAGTCAGAGACTATAGTTAAGAAGGCTCTTTTTAGACCCTTTTGGAGGGAATGCCAACATTCCATCTGATGTTCTACAGATGGACATCTTGGTACAGGACCTGAGTAGACTGTCATAAGACAAGAATCTTGTCCTGATTTCCACTGACTTTACTCTGTGGTCAAGGAGTGTGATCCCACTGTGATCTCCTCTGAAAATCTAAGGCAATGGGGATAAGAGAGACTAAAACTCAGAACCCAGCTTCCCACATCACTAGGATTACAGGATTGAGTCTCTTGGACTCAACTCATAGCTGCTTTTTTATACATGGTGTAGTCAGTTTCATTATAGTCACTTCTTAGACCTATATATACAAATATATGTATATGTTTATTCATCTATTTATAATCAGTGTTAGATCTAGAAACACACAAATATATATTCATATAATTATAATCAAATTATATCACTACTTTCCCCAATAATATTTTACACTAATGTTTTGTGAAATAAATACTCAAGACTAAAAATTTAAATGCCTTTGTAGCTTGAAAAATCATATTCAATCTTACATATTATACAATATACTATATATAACATAAAGACTATAACGTATGTTTACATATAACTGATTTGTGTTATTTTTCTTCCTGATTTTGTATTGGTTCATCTATGTAAGCCTTTTTTCTTTTATTGATGATGGCTTTTATTTTCCAGTATATATATATTCTATATATTTTGTCAAATATTTTCAGCCCTAAGTAGATTTTTATATTACTGGAGTCAAATTTTTCTTCCATATTTACCCAAAGCACAATGAAGATGTATACAGATTTGAACTCACTATTGGAAGAGCGTCCCACATACCCTATATGTATTGTGGCATTTGTCCCAATTGACAGAATAGATTTTTAGGACATCTCATCTGCTGTCCTAGACCTTTTGTAGCCACCTTATCACCCCATGCAGGCATAGCCTGGCTTCTTTGCAGCTCCCTGTGCATTTAACAGTTCCCTTTATATGCAGTAAAACCCCCTGTCACTCTGTGTTTTCCCCTCAACAGAACACATATGCACAATGCTTCAGATTGTAGGCTTAAAAAGAAACATATTTAGGATTCATGAATCTAGAATATATCAAAAACATTGACATTTTAAGAAAGTTAGAAAAATAAATAGAATGAACATTTTACAACAATCAGAACAAAAAGAAAAATAAAGATTTTCCCAGGAAGGGGGAAGGGAATTTCTAAATCTAGATTGGCTTCTAAGTTACCTTCAAGCATAATTTCTGCCTCAGAGTCCTCAAAGGGATTTACTTCTCATTAAAGACAAGATTTTCTTCCAGGGGGGGACAGATTCTAATTTCTCAATTGAAAATTGGAGCCCTTGCAGGAGGACAGATTGGTCTGGGTATTCTGTGAGGAAAGATTCCCTTTCCTCAACTGAATCTAGATTTTGGACCTCACTTAATGGTTTTCCTGAACATAGACTAGGGTAATTTTCCATTAGCACACATTTATCCTGCACACCAAGATGTGTCTTTTTGACTGGTTTGGAGCCGATCTAGGTGGACTGTGAATATCAATGGAAGTCATTCTGGATTATCTTCTTTCTTGGTGATATATGCAGGTACACCTGCATCACATGTGGGGTTCAGAACCAGTGGGATGTCCAGAGGACTCAAAACCTGCTTGAGCCTTTCTACAAATTCAAAGAAAACCCCTCTATGTTCACATGCTTTCTGGAGATCAGTGATGGCTTCCGATCTCTATCAGTCAACATAGATGACATCACTGATGGATTCTTTATCTGGAGTTCTGCAGGAGCTGCTCTACGGTAATGCCAACCTGAGCATGGAAATAGGTACAAGAGTCTTAGAACTGTAGAAGTTAAGGTGTGAATAAACTTTCATGAAGATCTAATGGGAGAAGCTGTAGAACTTGAGTATGGACTGAACACTGATGAGAAGTTAGGGTGTTTCTAATGAGTGGCTGCTTCCAAGTTCTTTCAAAAGGAGAACAGATATTACCCAGCAAAGAATATCCATAAAGGCATATTTTGCTAAGCTGGGGTGTATTAAGGGCTCTTGGCCAATCACTCACATCCCTAGAGACTCAGGTTCCATCGCTACACACCAACTCTAAGGCATCTAAACAAGGACTTCTTCCTCTTTTCCTTGGTCTAATGGATCATGTGTTCCTCCATCTGAATTTGTAAGCTCCAGAAGAATATGTAAGCAGAAGAGCAAGTGTGAAGAGGGCATATTGAGCTTGACATACTGTGTAAGTTCTTTCAAGGTGTCATAGTTCTTGTGGTCATAGAAATCATCAAGGTAGAAGACCATCATCAGAGGGAAGATGGAACAAAACATATTGGTGACAAGGAAAATGAGAGCCACCCTCCCCGTCCTGAGCCTTGTACTAAAGCATTTTTCTGGCGGGATGTGCACGTTGGGAAGTGTGAAGAGACTCCTGCAAGAAGGATGTTCCTCACAACCCACTTCTAGGAATTTCTCAAATACAATCCTCTAAAATTCCCCATGTGATAGGAGGAGAAAGTTGTTTCCCCACTGAATCTGACTTGTTATACACAGTCCTCCTTGTCATACATGAGAGTCCAAAACCACTACCACATCCACAACTGTGTAATCTGCTATCCAATGGAGTGCCAAGCCCCAACCCCCAGGTGAAAATCACAACTGGTGTGCAAAGAAGAAAGTTGACTTTGATTCAGAAACCTCAAAGATACCCAGTTTTCAAGGACAGAATTTCTCTTTGTGCCAACATCCACTTACTTCTTCATCTTGATCATCTTCCTCTCAGCTATGGTAGAAGGATTTATACCAATGGGAGGAGAGGAGGAGGCTAACGGTATGCTTCTCCTTTTCTGAAATAACAGAACACACATGGGACTGGCTAAGTCCCAAATGGCAAAGTAAACATGACAGACAAAAAGTGGAGATATGTCTATACAATTTCATGCAAATTCTGTGAGGATGCTTATATGGATCTGTCCAAATAAGTGCACAATGGCTCATGCCTCTAATCTTGCTAATCAGGAGGGTGAGATCTGAGGATCACAGTTTGAACCCAGTCTAGTTTGTAAAATTCTAAGGACACTTATCTTCAATTAGCCAGCCTAAAGCCAGATCTGGACGTGGGGCTCAAATGGCTGAATGCTACAAACGGGACAGCTATCAGGCCCCAAATTCAAGTTCAAGATGCATCCTTGCTTCTGTCTATATTCCCTCAAGGCGTCCAAGATAGTGATTTCCTAAGTGAGGGTGGATGTTGGGGGGCACTGACCATTCCTTTAATCCTAGTCTCTCAGCAATCAAACTGCTAAGGCTCCACTAGCTTCTGAGGGAAATGAATGTTCTGGCAGCCCAGTCCTAAGGAATTAGCTAGGAGTGCACTTCTTTGTCTCAAGCCAAGTTCCTGTGATAAGACCTCAGTGAAACAGTCTCAGAGAAGTATCAAGTATTCCAATAATCTGCTGGGGGGGGGCGAGGTAATCATCAGCCCTGGGTTTGAAAGAGCAACACTCATTTTTTAAACAGAATATCCAGCAACTGCTCCATTGTCCCCGACTCTCTATAGTGGTGGGGGAAATTTCCAACATAGAAGAGATCACCTTTCTGATAGGCAGGGAACAGGTCCATTGCCAGCATTTCCAACAAGCCTGAGTCCATGCTCTATATATCATAAGGCACATTAAGTGTTTTGGCTGACTTGTCACACTGAGGCCGTTAAAAGAATGGATCTTTGAAACATGGAAACTGGTGTACACTTCAAAATGAGTAACAGAGTGGATTGAAAAGTACACAGTAAATATTTTCTCAGTATACACATATAAAAGCACACAAGAAGAAAGTTGTACTATGGGTTATGATGAGATTAAATAGGTTTCCTGTCATAGTTATACCTGGCCTAAGTTGACTTGTGATTCCCTTGGTTTGTTCTTATAAAAAGGCCTGAGACATTGGATTTGTGGTTTGGCACTGATCCAATGTCTGCAGCATCGAGTAAGACACTCACACCACTCATGCCTGAGACTTGAGCCTCTTGAACTTTGAAAACAACACAGGAACATCTTTCTGTTCCTGAGCTACAGGCCTAGTGAGCTGGCTTCAGCTGACTGTAGGTTACAGTTGCGTGGCTCTCAGAGTTCTATATTCTATTCCATTGTGAGGGAGGTAGTGTCATCTCTCAGAGCCCAATGATCCAAGCTGCTTGCTCACATAAGACCATTCCAAAGACAAACTGGAGGCTGAAATCTCCCTTCCCATATCATTCTATATACATGTGGACATTATCAAATCCCAACATCCTCAGCTAGGCCTATGAACCAGCATGATCTCAGCCTCAAGGAATCCTTCCTAGGTCAGATCCAGGCCTTATTTGTCACTATTCCTTTCATCCTGCACAAATCATTTTGCCTCTCAGGGCCCTCTCAGCCTGCCATGTGCTTCTTTCATGTATTTTTGACATCTACGTCACAGGACATTGTTAGGTTTTTGTTTTCTAATTTTCTGTTTGCTCTTGAAGCCCTTCTGTGCTGTCATGTGGAAAAAAGGCAAGTACTTAGAGGTGGGGAAATCGTACAAGTACTGAAAAACAAACCTTACTCATACAGTTAGACATTTTTACAGGTGTTCATTCTTGTAAGATAAAAGACTATTCTTGATACTTTGCTCATATTTTATGACAGTGGGGACGGGGAGAAAGGAAGAGGTGCTGCATTGTCTTCTCATAATTCAATGATTATTATTTTAAAAAACTATAGTTGAAGAAATGTAATATTTAAAGATAAAAGCTGTGCTCCTGTTCTTTTTATAAGCTAGTCATTTATAAAATATTCCTCACTAAAGTCTTGTCATCTGTGTCCCATGAACTATCTTCCTCATTCAAAATAATCAGGAAAAACCTTCACAAATAAGTGGGCTGTTGTCTAATCTCTGGATACGAATTTAAGATACAACATTGCCTGAGAATCTGTGTGTGTACATGTGTGTGGGAGTGTGTGTGTGAATGTGTGTCTGTGCATATGTGTGTTTTAGGACTTGAACACAGGTGCTATATGTCATTCCTGAGCATCTTTGCTTTGAGTGTAGTGCTCTACCAATTGTGCCACATTTCCACTGCAAGTTTTCTGTAGTGAACTGGAGAGGAGAGACTCATAAAATTTCCTGCTCAGACTATCTGAACTAAATCTCAGGTCTCAACTTCCTGATTAGCTAGAGTTCTAATTATGAGCCTCCAGAACATGGTGATAAAACTGGAGGCAGTGGGGTTGCAAGTTCTAGTCCAGCTTCACAACATTCTATATCATAAAACAGCAACAGTAAAACCCTATATCAAAATACAATAATAAGATATAATTAGAATACAATATAGTGATATAGTCTGCTAGCATAACTTTTAGAAAGCCTTGTTCTTAATGATTTAGCATCACAAAACCAAACAAAATGAGATAATTTCAGTACACTCTACAAATTTTTTAATCCATCATATAATAATTTCAAAACATTATAATAAACTGGAAAACATTCATACTTATAAGGAGAATGTAAAAAAGATAAAAGATGCAGATTATGAAATGGAAAATTCTACACTGCAGGAAAATTATTGTCATGGTGAATATATGGTGGTATTGTCACAGTGAATATATGATAATATTCTTCAGAGCAGCAATAGGTAAATATATATTTACTACATATAGTCTACTTTTCTCTATCTCTCTCAACTTCTAATCTTCTACTGCACATTATCAGTGTATTCATGTTTATGGTATATTCCAAAATAACTAGTAGAGTCAGGTTGCCAAAATATATTAGCTTCAATTTTTTAGGAGATAAATAGGCTAATTATATTGACTATTTTATATATTAAACATGTATTGTGTTATCATTGTACTCTCTAAGTATATACCTACACTTCTTAAAAGTGAAATGGAATACAAGAAGGTTTTGCCTGTAAAGCTAGCTATTTGGGACATCAGTTCCAGACCAGTGTAGTTTTGCCTGCAATGCTCCCCAACTCCTACCTATGCGTGATGGAATACATCTATCATCCCAGGTCCATGGGGAGCTGAGAGCAAGAGGGCTTCAATTTCATGCTATACTAGGCAAGAACTTCCACATGGTTCCATCTCAACCAAAGAAAGTTCAGCACTGGTAGCACCTATCACCCCCACCTAGGTGAAAATAAATACAAATAAGAGCATTGTATTATAAGAAACAATAATAAAACATGCTTATACAAACCACATGAACAACACTCACCTAGTGTTTGCTTCTCATACCTGTAATCCTACCTATAGCTAGGATTTTTATATGTGAGCCAGAGGCACCAAGCAGTTCATCATTTTAAAAATGACTATTTGAAGCCAGGTGCCAGTGTCTCATTCCTGTCACCCCAGCTACTCACAATGCTGAGATGTGAGGATCGCATTTCAAAGCCAGACCAGGAAGAAAAGTCCCCATAAGACTCTAGTCTCCAATTAATTATTCAAAAAGCAGAAGTGGCTTTGTGGCTCAATTGGTAGAGTCCTAACTAACTTGAGCTCAGAATCTCAGGAACATTGCCTAGGCCCTGAGTTCAAGCCCCACAACTGACAAAAAAATAAGCATTTTAATGTCTGAATTTTCTTTTTTTATTGTGAAAATACTGTACAGAGGGGTTACAATTACATGGGCAAGATAAGTACATTTCTTATCAAGCATTGTAGCCTCCTCCTTTGTTTCCCCTTCCCATCCCTTCCCATCCTCCCTCTGCTCCCCCACCCAATCCCCCCACACCAAAATTGTATAGTTCATTTTCGACATAACAACTTGTACATCTCATTGTTGCAATGGGTCCACCTGTATCCCTATTTGAACGATTTGTTTTTTCCCTTACCCTCCACAAATTATACTGACATCAAATACAGTGAAAGCAGGGGTTATGCCGTGGGGGAGGGACAAAGCAACAAAGAAATAATCTTGTAAATGTGTTAGAAACAATCGCATGAAAGAAAAAAAAAACATTTGAATACATATCTTAGGGTTCATTTCCTAACATCAAATTATCTGACCTTTTCTGCTTGACTCAGACATATACTAGTTATTGCAAATAAGGGAAACCATGGGACCCATATTTCTTTGGGCCTGGCTTACTTCACTTAATATAATTTTTTCCAAGTCTTTCCATTTCCTAACAAATGGGGCAATGTTATTTTTTCTGATGGAGGAACAGAATTCCATTGTGTATACATACCACATTTTCTTGATCCATTCATCTACTGAGGGGCATCTGGGTTGGTTCCATATCTTAGCTATGGTAAATAATGCTGCTATAAATATAGTCATGCTGGTAGCTTTAGTGTGGTCTTGTATGTGAACATTTGTGTGAATGCCCAAAAGTGGGATTGCTGAGTCATATGGGAGCTCTATGTGGAGTCTTTTGAGGAACCTCCATACTACTTTCCAAAGTGGTTGAACATGTTTACACTCCCATCAACAATGCAGTAAGGTTCCCTTCTGTCCACATCCCCTCCAGCATCTGTTGTTATTAGAGTTCTTGATCATAGCCATTCTAACTGGGGTGAGGTGGTATCTCAGTGTTGTTATTATTTGCATTTCTTTTATGGCTAGGGAGGTTGAGCATTTCTTCATGTGTCTATTGGTTGTGCTTCTTTCCTCTTCAGAGAAGTTTCTCTTTAAGTCTTTAGCCCACTTATTTATTGGGTAGTTGTTTCTTTGAAGATTTGTTGTTGTTGGATTTACTTTTGAGAGTTCCAGGTATATTTTAGATATGAGACCCTTGTTTGTTGTATGGCTAGTGAAGATCTCCCAATCAGTGGATTTTCTATTGATCTTGCTAGCTATATCCTTTGCCATGCAGAAGCTCTGCAATTTCATGCAATCCCATTTGTCCAACCATTCTTTGATTTGTTGTGCTTCTGGGTCTCTATTAAGACAACTTGGGCCTGTGCCAAGGAGACCTAGAGTTTCTCCTGTTCCATCCTGTAATGTTTTCAGTGTGTCTGCTTTGACACCGAGGTCTTTGATCCATTTGGAGTTGATTCTGGTGCAGGGTGACATATAAGGGTCTAGCTTTAATTTTTCTACAAGTAGTTAACCAGTTTTGCCAGAACCTAATGTATGAATTTCTTGTGAACTAAAATGAAAGCTGTGGTATACAATTCTACAGACTACTACAGATTTCATTATATTTGTTGTTAGAATTAGTAACAGCACTTGAACAAAGGACATCTTTTTTTTTCATAAACTAGGGCATACTGGTCTCTAATTAGAGAATCTGCTGCACTCATATGTAGTATTTTTTGGTTGTTTTTTGTTTTGTTTTTAGAACAGGATGAGAAACTTTCTTTCTGCCAGGGGCCATTTGGATATGTATAACATCATCCACAGCCATGCAGAATTAATAGTAAAGACATGACACAGTCAACTGGCAATAAACTTACTTGTCTTTATGCCATATTCCAAATGATTTGATTAGCTTATATGTCCGTATGGCCTATAGTTTCCTATTCCTGCCTTCCTCAAAATACAATCATGTTCCACCAATTCAGATTTGAGCCAGGCAATATGTAGTATCAGTGCCAAGAGTCGAGGATAATTGTAACACAACCAGGGAAGCAGGCAACCAACACTTCAGTAGCTGAACACTGGGGACTCAGGCCTATAATCCTAGCTACTCAGGAGGCTGATGATCACAGTTCAAAGCCAGCTCCAGTGAGAATATCTGTAAGACCTTTCTCTCCAATTAACAACCAAAAATCCATAAAGGGAGCTGGGCCTCCAGAGGTAGAGTAGCCTTGATTACAAAACTCAAAGGCAGCACCCAATCCTGAGTTCAAGCTGAAAGTCAGGCACAAAAACAAAAACAATCAAAAACAACAACAACAACAACAAGAAACAGAAACTGAGAGAAAGCTCAGAAAAGGTGGCATTGTCTACAAGACGAATGTACACATTACATGTATTGTGAAATGGTAAACTCACTGTACACACCTGAGTAACAATTACATTTAAAAAAGAATGTGAGAAATCCCAAAGCCATAGGGCCTTATGATGAGCATCTGCTTTCAAGAATTTCAAAGTCCCATCATCTGAGCTGGTAGCACATAGGTTGTACCCCAGGGTGATTAGAAGTATGAAGGCAGAGATTTTTTCAGATGGTCCCAGCAAATCTTTGATTACTTTAAGCAAAAAAGAAAACAAACAAAATAAACTTTAAGGTTAATTAGGCTGCTATTAAAGATTCAGATGGGAGGGGAAACAAAGGAGGAGGCAACAATGCTTCCTATGAAATGTACTCATTATTTTGCTCATGTAATTGTAACTTCCCTGTACGTTATTTTCATAGTTAAAAAAATTGAAAAAAAGATTCCAGGCAGATTTATACTGATAAATGATGAGTTAGTACAATGTTTTATAGATGCTGAACTCACATGTGTCAGAAAAATATCCTTGGATTGATAACTAGAAACTCTGAAGTGTAAGGTATATTAATTAGGTAAGTTTCTTTAGGTAGCCAATGAAGAGAACAGCACATGGTATTCAGTCAGGTAAATTAGTTTATTTTTATTTATTTATTTTTGGGTCCAGTCGTGGGGCTTGAACTCTGGGCCTAGGCACTGTCCCTCAGCTCTTCAGCCCAAGGCTAGCTCTACCACTTGAGCCACAGTGCCACTTCTGGCTTTTTTTCTTTTTGCTTATGTGGTGCTGGGGAATCGAACCCAGGTCCTCATGCTTGCAAGGCAAGTGCTCTAACACTGAGCCACTTTCCCAGCCCATGCCATACATGATGGAAAGGCATGTAATAAAAAGGGGGGGGGTGGAGACCCAACCTAGGGCCAAGTCGTATCTAGGCCAAAGACGAGATGAGGTATGCCCACGTGGGGGAAAATCTGGCCACACTGGATCTGGATGTGACCTCAGGGCCTAGGACTCTCCTCTAGTCAGATGGAAAGTGCTACCAGCAGCAGACCACGTTGTGACTTAGCAGGGGGGGAAGTGGCTGCTTTCAGGAGTCCCAGATAACTGGGGAGGTGTCTGCATAGCGTCTGCATGGCCTGGGGCAGACCTAATACCAAATACAGGTAGTACCTCTGCAATGTGATTCCTGACTCCAAACCATTCATTCTCAATCATTTCTTCCCTCCTTCCTTCCTTCCTTCCTTCCTTTCTTCCTTCCTTCCTTCCTTCCTTCCTTCCTTCCTTCCTTCCTTCCTTCCTTTCTTTCTTTCTTCCTCTTTTGTTCCTTCATTCGTTCATTCCTTCCTTTCTTTTCTTTCCCCATCTCCCCATCTCTCCCTCTCTCCCTCTCTCTACCGATCTCTCCTCTCTTTCACTAAACCTCCCTCTCTCCCCTACCTCAGTATTCTCAACTCTCAAATAATGAACACTTGCTGAGTTGAACTCACACGCTGGGAAGAGTAGCTCAATGGGCGAATATGAAATTTAATTTAATGTTTCCTTACACCTCTACCACAGACCACTGGAATCAAATAATGAACACTCAGCAGCATGGCATCTCAAGCTATTTGGAGGAGAAAAGCAAGCATGTTTTCACTGCATTCTGTGAGGTCCACCCTGGGAAGGTGGGGCAGACTTCTCTCTCCTCTTGGCTGAATCTCAGCCCAATTTCTGCATTAGGAGAGGTGACTGCCACCAAGTGAGCCAGTTACCTAAGTGACACAGGTACTGGGCAGAAACTTAGCCTCTTGTGATGCTGAGATTAATTGCATGATTCAACATGATCCACTAGTTTGTTGAGATTGGGACTTCCTAAATTTTTGGTTAGGCTATGTTCAAATTGTAATCTATTTATTTCTGATTGCTAACCATGATTATAGATGTGAGCCAGCACATCAGATCATTCAAAGTCCTTTATCACACATGGAAGACATGAAGTTTCCCAAATGACATACAAGTTGACAGACAGCAAAATAAGTCCTTAATTCTAGTTAAGATGTGTTTGTAGCTCACTCTAAAAGAAGTTTGTTGATTACATGGACTTAAAAAATACTTCCAAGAGTTCCGGGAAGATGGCGGAGGAGAAGCTGGAATCTGAACAAGCTCTTGCATAGAAAACAGTTTCAGAGTTCCAGTGAACAGTCCCAAGCCAGAGAATCACACCAAGTGTGCCATCACAGGACAGAGAGTTAGTAAAGAGAGGGGAAGCCAAGCAGACACATCTGAGCGCCTGCCAGCAGCTGCCGCTGCAGTGGCAGGGTCGCGGCCGCGACCACCCCAGCGGGGGCATACCTGAGACACAGTCCGGGACAAAGGAGACAGACGCAGCGGGCCAGCGGATTCTACTCAACACCAGCAAGAACCGACAAGGAGTGGACAACTTCATCCTGCACTTTGCAGACCACAGACGACCCAGGATCCGAGACTCGGCATGAGTAGAAGACCAACGTCCTCACTCCTTCTCAGGGAGCAGAGGAGGGAAGGCCACCCCTCCCCCCCCAGCACCGGTGATCTCCATCTTGGATACTGACAAAGCTCAGAGGAGCGGCTAGCTCCAGCTCAGGCCTTGGAATAAAACGAGTCATTTAGCAGGTCACAAGAACTTAACGGCAAAGTGACCTCACAGACTCAGTTCCATCCAGGGAAAAGTCACCCAGCTCAGGCGCCAGCCATTGGAGTGGCTCTCCTCACCGGGTAACCAGAGCCAGAGGCTGCCCCTCCCTCTAGCAGCCACCACAATCAATTGAAAAACAGAAACCCTGAGAATGGCTCCGGGCTGGGTGCTGTGAGTTTTTTTCACAAAATAGCCCCAGGGAAAAGCTACTGTTTGTTGAAAGGCCTCAACTCTACCCAGAACCTAGCCTCATCACTGCATCCCCCTCTTTTGTGATTCTCAAAGCAGATCACCCTCCCAGTAAACTAACCTGGGAGGGGGATCTCAAAATCTTGGGTAAAGCAGAGCATTTTTCTGCCTGTTCCAACAAACTGACTTAAGAAACCAATCAAGCCACAGGACCTCAAGCTGATCAGAGACTCCAACCAGACTCTGGTTACAGACAAAAGGGAGATACAGGATTCTTCCCACCCCTCCCCCCCCAAAAATATCAAAGAACTTTTTTTTTCTTCTTCTTCTTTTCTTTTTTTCTTTTTTTTGTTTTTTTTTTTCATTTTTTGTTACCTTATATATATAAAAAAATTTTTTTCCTTTTCTAAAACTTTTATTAATCTTTAATTTTTGCCTCTTCTGAAAAAATAATTGTTTTCTAGTAACTTCTTTTTTTCTCCTGTTATAATTTTTATTTTAGGAATACGTGAATGTGTGTTTTCCTTTCGTTTCTTGTCTTCTTTCTCTTTTTCTTTCATTCTTAATTATCTTTTTGTTTTTTGTCTAGCTCTACTGAACTTCTGATCTTTTCTTCTCACTTTCCTATCCTTTCCACCTTTTCCTCTTTTGTTCTTCTTTATGTGACTTAACTCTTGTCCTGCACATCCTCAGATAAACCCGTAGTTAACTAGTAGACCCTATCCCCCATTGTGTACACACTTAATCCACAAACTTATTACTCAATTCAAAACCTCTGAGACTTAAATTCATTAATAGCAGTACTACCTCTTTATACCTATATAATATTTTAAGCATTTTTTTAAAGTTTTTCACATCTCCTCTATGTCCCTCCCTTTCTCTCAACATATTCACATTCCTCTCTAAATAGATGGTCTTTTAATCTCTATAAAAACATTAATTTTTAAGTTTCTATTTTTTTTTCTGGTCTCTTTTCATTCCCCTTTCCCTTTCTTCTTTTTCTCTCTCTCTCTACTTGCATCCTACCCAACCTATTTCCTGCATTGTGATTAGGACATAGTTAACACTCCCTGGGCCTACCCACACCAATCTATTCCTATTTTTTACCCACATCTCTCCCTAACCCTAATAATTTCTGGTTTTCCAAATTCTTCTCTGTGGTTCGAAGTCCTTTAACATATAGTTGTTTGATGTCGAATAGATGTATCTGTTGAACTAGATTGTATCTGTAGACTATTGACTGTACAAATGCAAACTTTGGTTGATGGTTGCCTTAAGATAGTGTTCTAGCACAAAACTGGTGCTATCTTCATCTCAAATGGGCAGAGTAAGCCGGAAAAACACAAGAAAAATGGCAAATTCTGGTATCTCAATTCCCAATCTTGATAATCAGGGGTTAGAACAGATAATGAATAATCCAGAGGAGAGGTCCCAAATAGCTCTATAAACACTGCTGGCAAACATGATAAATGAGAAGTTTGACAACGTACAAAGGACTCTGTATGAGCATGATAGGGAGAGAGAGGAGGAATCCCAGAAGTTTATACAGGAATATCATAAGCGTGAGGAAGCTCCTCAAAAACTGATGCAGGATTTGCGTGAACAACTTGAGAATACTCAAAGAGAAAGGGAGGAATGGCGTGAGCAGGCTGAGAACACTCAAAGAGATCTGCAGGAATCCCATGAACGGGAGGAAGCTAAACAAAAAGTAATACAGGAATTGAGAGACCAGGTAGAGAACACACAAAGATCACTAAAGGCATTCATGGAATCCATTAACAAAAAGCTGAAGGAAGTCAGGGAGACCACAAAGGGAATGCTGAGTGGAACCCAACAGAAGGAATGTGAGCCCAAAGAAACCATAACCAATAAACTAAGTGATTTGAGGACAAACACTGAACACCAAATTAAGGAAGTAAAGAAATTCATACAAGACCTAAAACAGAGCTTCAACAAAGAACTTGAAGCCATCAAAGCTGACCAACTAGTAGGAAAAGAGATAAAAAACAAAGTAGAGAGTCTTGACAGCAGGTTAGACCATGCAGAAGATCGAATCTCAGGGATTGAAGACAGCCTAGATATTATAGAGAAAGAACATACAAACATCCAAGACAAGTCCAAGAAATATGATAGATCTATCCAACACCTGGAAGACACCATCAGAAGGCCTAATCTAAGGATAATGGGTGTAGAGGAGCACCTAGAAACAGAAGTTAATGGTCTAGGAAATTTGTTTAACAGGATCCTAGCAGAGAACTTCCCAAACATGCAAAAAGATAGGCCTGTCCAGATACAAGAAGCCTTTAGAACCCCAAATAGACCAGACCAGAATAGGACATCCCACTGCCACATTATAATCCACACAGGATCAACTCAGAACAAGGAAAAGATTCTTAAAGCTGTCAAGAAGAAAAGGGTAATCACCTATAAAGGGAAACCAATTAGAATCACCTCAGATTTCTCAGCAGAGACAATCAAAGCAAGAAGAGCCTGGAATGATGTATGCCATGCCCTAAAAACAAACAACTATCAACCAAGAATACTTACCCAGCTAAACTCTCCTTCATAACTGAAGGCCAAATAAAAACCTTCCATAGCAAAGAAAAATTGAAACAATACATCTCCACCAAACCAGCCCTACAAAAGATTCTTAAAGATGTCCTACACATAGGAAACCAACAAGACCGCAACAAAGGCCAAGAAACTGCACCCAAACTGAGAATCCAAGAACCATAGGAAGAACCCAGTTTTCGCAGCCCCCAAGAAGGTAGATAACATGGCAGGAACTCCCAAATACCTCTCAGTCCTATCTCTTAATGTTAACGGACTGAAATCTCCAATTAAGCAACATAGACTGTCTAGTTGGATTAAAAAACAAGACCCTTCTATCTGCTGCCTGCAGGAGTCACATCTTGCCCGTAAAAACAAACACATTTTCAATGTTAAAAGCTGGAACAAAATCTACCAAGCCAACGGACCCCATAAACAGGCGGGAGTTGCAATCCTAATATCAGATAAAATAGACTTCAAATTAAAATTCGTGAGAAGAGATAAAGAAGGTCACTACATACTAATTAAAGGATCTCTCCTTCATGAGGACATTACAATTCTAAATATTTATTCGTCAAACAATGGAGCACCCAAATTTATCAAAGAAACACTACTTTCCCTCAAATCCCATATAGATCCAAAGACATTAATTGGTGGGGATTTTAACACACCACTCTCCCCACTAGATAGATCAACTCGGCAAAAACTCAACAGAGAAACCGCAGATCTAAACAGCTGCATAGATCAACTAGACTTAACAGACATTTACCGAACATTTCACCCAGCAGCATCAGAATACACGTTTTTCTCAGCAGCACATGGAACGTTTTCTAAAATAGACCACATTTTAGGCCACAAAGCAAACTTGTCTAAATTCAGAAACATTGAAGTTATACCTTGCATTCTCTCTGACCACAAGGGAATAAAGTTAGAACTCAACACCAAAAGCCACCAAAGAAAGTCCGGTATCACATGGAGGCTGAACAACACACTGCTGAATCATGAGTGGGTCATTTAAGAGATTAGAAAGGAAATTCAAATGGTCATGCTATTCAACAAAAATGAACACACAAGTTACCAGCTCCTCTGGGACACAGCAAAGGCAGTACTCAGAGGCAAGTTTATAGCTCTGAGCTCCTACATCAACAAATTGGAGAGATCTGAAACAAACAATTTAATGACACATCTAAACCTCCTTGAAAAAGAGCAGCAACATAAACCCCAATCCAGTACACGGAAAGAAATAATCAAAATTAAATCAGAATTAAATGAATTAGAATCCAAAAAAACTATAGAAAGAATCAACAAAACAAAGAGTTGGTTCTTCGAAAAACTTAACAAAATTGACAGACCCTTAGCAAATCTTATCAGAAAAAGAAGAGAACACACCCAAATTAATAAACTCAGAGATGAGAATGGAAACATCACCACGGAAACAACCAAGATTGAGAACATTATAAGGGAATACTTCTCAAAACTTTATGCTAATAAGTTTGAGAACTTGACAGAAATGGACCTCTTCCTAGCAAATATTGACATGCTAAAAGTAAACCAAGATGAGTTAAACTATCTTAACAGGCCCATATTAAGCATTGAAATAGAAACAGCAATAAGAGACTTCCCAGCTAAAAAACGTCCAGGACCAGATGGTTTTACAGCGGAATTTTACAAGGCTTTCAAAGCAGAGCTCACACCAATTCTCGTCCAACTCTTCAATGAAATTGAAAGAGAAAGCTCACTACCGAACACATTCTATGAAGCCATCATAACCCTCATCCCAAAACCAGGCAGGGACTCATCAAAGAAAGAGAACTATAGACCCATTTCTTTGATGAACATTGATGCAAAACTTCTCAACAAAATTTTGGCCAACCGACTTCAACAATTCATCCAAAAAATCATACACCACGATCAAACAGGATTCATTTCAGGGATGCAAAGCTGGTTCAATATACGCAAATCAATTAATATTATTCATCACATCAACAGGAGCAAGAATAAGAACCACATGGTTATCTCAATAGACGCAGAAAAAGCATTCGACAAGATCCAACACCCCTTTATGATGAAGGTTTTGAAAAAATTAGGAATCCATGGAACATTCCTCAATACAATAAAGGCTGTATATGACAAACCTACAGCCAGCATTATACTCAATGGTGAAAAACTAAAGCCATTTCCTCTTAACTCAGGAACAAGACAAGGATGCCCACTCTCTCCACTTCTCTTCAATCTAGTATTAGAATGCCTAGCTACAGCAATAAGACAAGATGCAGACATAAAGGGGATCCAAATAGGGAAAGAAGAAATAAAACTCTCCCTCTTTGCAGATGACATGATCTTGTATTTAAAGAATCCCATAGACTCCACTCCCAAATTACTCAAGCTGATTCAAAACTTTGGCAAAGTAGCAGGTTATAAAATTAACCCCCAAAAATCAATGGCTTTTCTGTATGCCAACAATGAGAAAAGTGTGGCTGAAATTAGGAAAGCAACTCCATTTGTAATAGCCCCACAAAAAATAAAATACCTAGGAATTAACTTAACTAAAGAACTGAAGGACCTCTATGATGAAAACTTTAAAATCTTGAAAAAGGAAATCAACACAGAACTTAAAAAATTGCAAAACCTCCCATGCTCCTGGACTGGAAAGATTAACATCGTGAAAATGGCAATACTTCCCAAGGCTATCTACAAATTCAACGCAATACCTATCAAAATTCCACCCTCATTCTTCAAGAAAATAGAAGAGGCAATCCAAAAATTCATATGGAACAATAAAAGACCCCGAATAGCAAAAACGCTCCTCAATGGAAAGAACACTGCTGGAGGAATATCAATACCAAATTTCAAACTCTACTATAAAGCCATAGTAATCAAAACAGGTTGGTATTGGCATGAGAACAGACCTCAGGACCAATGGAATAGAATTGAAAACCCAGAAATGAACCTACAGACTTATAGCCATCTAATCTTCGATAAGGGAGCTAAAACAATAGAATGGAAGACAGACAGCCTCTTCAGTAAACGGTGCTGGCAAAACTGGTTAACTACATGTAGAAAACTGAAGCTAGATCCTTATATATCACCCTACACCAGAATCAACTCCAAATGGATCAAAGACCTTGAAGTCAAAGCAGACACTCTGAAAACATTACAGGATGGAATAGGACAAACCCTATGTCTCCTTGGCTCAGGCCGAAATTTTCTGAATAGAGACCCGGAAACACAACAAATCAAACAAAGGTTTGACAGATGGGATTGCATAAGGTTGCAGAGCTTCTGCAGGGCAAATGACATAGCTAGCAAGATCAATAGAAAGCCCACAGATTGGGAGAATATCTTTACTAGCCATACAACGGACAAGGGTCTCATATCTAAAATATATTTGGAACTCAAAGAATTAAACCACCCAACAACAAATCCTCAAAGAAACAACTACCCAATAAGTAAGTGGGCGAAAGACTTAAAGAGAAGCTTCTCTGAAGAAGAAAGAAGGATGGCCAATAGACACATGAAGAAATGTTCAACATCCCTAGCCATAAAAGAAATGCAAATCAAAACAACATTGAGATATCACCTCACTCCAGTTAGAACAGCAAAAATCAAGAACTCTAACAACAACAGATGCTGGAGGGGATGTGGACAGAAAGGAACCTTACTTCATTGTTGGTGGGAATGTAAACTTGTTCAACCACTTTGGAAAGCAGTATGGAGGTTCCTCAAAACACTTCACATAGAACTCCCCTATGACCCAGCAATCCCACTTTTGGGCATTTACCCTAATGTTTACAAAAAAGACCACACTAAAGCTACCAGCACAACTATGTTTATTGCAGCATTATTTACCATAGCTAAGATATGGAACCAACCCAGATGCCCCTCAGTAGATGAATGGATCAAGAAAATGTGGTATATATACACAATGGAATTCTATGCCTCCATCAGAAAGAATGACATTTCCCCATTTGTTAGGAAATGGAAAGGCTTGGAAAAAATTATATTAAGTGAAGTAAGCCAGGCCCAAAGAAACATAGGTCCCATGGTTTCCCTTATTTGCAATATCTAGTATAGGTATGAGTCAAGCGGAAAAAGTCAGATAATGTGATGTTAGGAAAACGAACCATCAAATATGTATTTTAATGTTTTTGTTTCTTTCATGCATGTGTTTCTAACGCATTTATAAGATTATTTCTTTGTTGCTTTGTATGTCCCTCCCCCACAGTGTAACCCCCGCTTTCACTATATTTGATGTCAGTATAATATGTGGAGGAGACGGGGACAAACAAGTCGTTTAAAGATTCAGGTGGACCTATTGCAACAATGAGAAGTACAAAATGTCATGTCAAAACCAGCTTTACAGTGTCAGTGTGGGGGGGGGGAGGGGGGTATGATTGGGTGGGGGGAGGGGGGAGGCTGATAAGGGAGGTGAAGGGTAAACAAAGGAGGAGGCTGCAATGCTTGGTAAGAAATGTATGCATTATCCTGCCCATGTAATTGTAACCCCTCTGTACAGTATGTTCTCAAATAAAATAAAATAAAATTTAAAAAGAAAGATGTGTTTTCAATTTGAAACCATATTTACTTAGCAAAATATGACTACTGTGATTATACTTTTAAACTTACCCTACATTTTAATATCAAATCATCTATATTAGCCAATGATTAACTCAAATTATTTCTAATCATTTATTTCTGTCATATCTTCTAGAGGTAGGCAGAACTGGATCACACACTATTAACTAAAGTGGTAGGATTTGAGAGGATCACAGTTCTGAATCAGTCTAGGAAGGAAAGTATCACCCATATCAACCTACTAGGTAGGGATATTGGAATGCAATCATTATCCCTGCTTTTTAGGCTGGGTGCAAAAATTTCTACTCTATGAGTAAAGTAACTTAAACAAGAAAGGATTGGTGGAGTGACTCTAGTGGTGGAGTACCTGTCTGGCAAACACTACATCAAAAGACAAATCAACTTCCTAAAATTAAAATAAGAAAATGAAAGAACAACTCATGTTGAACATGTGTTCAATGTAAAGATTTACACTAAATTATTATAGTTATAATTCCATCATTTATTTTTAGGGGCAAACATATTTTCTGTCAAGCCTAAATGAAAAAATAACACACTATATACAAAGCTTTGGTAAAACACAGGTTTGGCTTACAATGGTGAACCCTTAAGTTTGCATTTGCAGTGGTGTTGCAGGGTTGTTAAGGTTCATGGAATTCCATCCTTTTGATGAACTTGACATGAAATTACCTAACCATACAGTTCACTGGACAGCTACTGCTGATATATATATATATATATCATATATATGTATATGTATATACACACACATATATACACACATGTATGTGTTTATATATTAAGTGATACGTAAATAAAATTAATGATGAATAAATTCAGTGAACAGATACCTTTCCCAAATAATTATTTTCCCTGAATAAATTCATATCTTAACCTCTCCAATCACACTTATGTGGCTACTGATTCCCTTCTGCTTTTTTATGATATTTTTTCTTTGTTTTTCAGATGAAAAAACCTGCCAATAAATATACCTGTATGACATTCCTTTCTTTTAAAAATGAAAAGCACGTTGTGTAATCTGGCTCTTTTTTTAAAATTTTTTATTTTGTTTTATTTGAGAACATACTGTACAGAGGGGTTACAATTACATGGGCAGGATAATGCATACCTTTCTTACCAAGCATTGCAGCCTCCTCCTTTGTTTATCCTTCACCTCCCTTCCCAGCCTCCCCCCTCCCCCCCACCCAATCCTTCCCCCCCTCCCCCCCCACACCGACATTGTAAAGCTCGTTTATGACATGACATTTTGTACTTCTCATTGTTGCAACAGGTCCACCTGAATCCTTAAACGACTTGTTTGTCCCCATCTCCTCCACAACTTATACTGACATCAAATATAGTGAAAGCGGGGGTTACACTGTGGGGGAGGGACATACAAAGCAACAAAGAAATAATCTTATAAATGCGTTAGAAACATATGCATGAAAGAAAAAAAACATTAAAATGCATATTTAAGGGTTCGTTTTCCTAACATCATATTATCTGACCTTTTCCGCTTGACTCATACCTATACTAGATATTGCAAATAAGGGAAACCATGGGACCTATGTTTCTTTGGGCCTGGCTTACTTCACTTAATATAATTTTTTCCAAGCCTTTCCATTTCCTAACAAATGGGGCAATGTTATTCTTTCTGATGGAGGCATAGAATTCCATTGTGTATATATACCACATTTTCTTGATCCATTCATCTACTGAGGGGCATCTGGGTTGGTTCCATATCTTAGCTATGGTAAATAATGCTGCAATAAACATAGTTGTGCTGGTAGCTTTAGTGTGGTCTTTTTTGTAAACATTAGGGTACATGCCCAAAAGTGGGATTGCTGGGTCATAGGGGAGAATTTTTTTACAATTTCAAGTACGTATTGTCTTAGACTTAGATCTCACTCATTTTCTTCTAATAATGCCTATGGGAAGGGGGGAATGAAGGATCATTCTGTTACTTTGGGAGCTTCTTTTATTAATCACTGCAATAAATATTATGAAAATGAAACTGAAATTATTTAGAGATTATTTGAAAGTTACCTTTCTACACACTCATGCTACTCACTCAACTATATCACAGGACTTAAAATAAGTAACATTATAGCTGGGAGCCAGTGGCTGATGCCTGTAATCCTAGCTACTCAGGAGCTGAGATCTGAGGATGATAGTTCAAAGCTAGCCCTGGCAGGAAATCCGTGACACTCTTACCTCCAATTAACAGCCAGAAAACCGGAAGTGGCACTGTGGCCCAAGTGGTAAAGTGCTAGCCTTGATCTAAAGGCTTAGGGACAGAGCTAGGCTCAAAGTTCAAGCCCCATGACCAAGAAAAATAAAAAAGGATAAACAGGTGGGGGAGAAGCAACATTTTAAAGCTTATGTATACATGTACACAAAAATTTTCTAGAAATAAAATTATAATAGGCCCTGGACTGGCAAAAAAAAGAGATTAAAGTGAAATTGACTCCAGTCATTCATTTAGACAATCTATACTGAGGACAAGCTATTGGAACTCACATCACTAACTAAAGGGGTAGAATTTGAGAGGATCACAGTTTAGAACCAGTGTGCAAGGAAAGCAATAATATTCTCATATCATCCTAAAGCCTGGCATGTTGGAATGCATTTGTGATCCCAGCTACTTGGCAGACAGAGGTGAGGAACTTAGCCTCTGTTCAGCCCTCAGGAAAATTGATCACCTATAAGCAAAGTAACTAAATTGAAAAAGGATTGTTCTAATGGTAGAATATTTGTTCAGCAAAAAAAATCTAAACTCATACTCATTTCCTAAAAGAGGAAAGAAAAGGGAAGAAAGACAAAGAAAAGAAAGTAGAGAAGGAGGAGGACAGAAGGGAAGGAAAGAAGAAAGGAAGGGAGGAAAGAAGAAAGGAAGGAAGGAAGGAAGGAAGGAAGGAAGGAAGGAAGGAAGGAAGGAAGGAAGACAGGCAGGATGGAAGGAAGGAGGGAAGGAAGGAATAGAAAGAAAGAAAGAAAGAAAGAAAGAAAGAAAGAAAGAAAGAAAGAAAGAAAGAAAGAAAGAAAGAAAGAAAGAAAGAAAGAAAGAAAGAAAGGAAGAAAGAAAGAAAGAAAGAAAGATAGGAAGGAAGGAAGGAAGAGAGTTTTAAATAAAAATCTCTGCATGTGTTAGATGTTAATAATGGCACTAAATCTTTTTAGCTATAAATGCAATCATTTAATTCTCTGGGCAGTGACATTTTGTATCAAGCCGTGTTGACCAATACGAACAGCAAAAGAATCTTTTATTTGCAAGCTCAAGCTTAGTCCTCCGTGCACTCGGTAACTCGGTGATGGTAAGAGTCCCCAAGCACAAAATCAGCATAGCTTTTATAGTGCTGAACAAGCAAGTTTAGGGAATTTCCACACAAGCAGTTATATAATTGGTTTGAGTCCACCCTAACTGCATTGCTCTTTTTCTCAACTATTGGTATATTCTTTTCCTGGAACACTTGGGCAACTGTTCTGCTTTCTTAAGGGCGAGAAGGCTTGGTGGCAACCTGTGTTTTCTCTCTCTCTGTCTCTCTGTCTTTCTGTCTCTGTGTCTCTCTCTGTGTCTCTCTCTGTCTCTTTCTCTCTCTCTCTCTCTCTCTCTCTCTCTCTCTCTCTCTCTCTCTCTCTCTCTCTCTCTCTCGGGGTTACTCTGGGGGCAGCCTAGCACAAGATGGTGGGGTTAATCTCAAATTGGAGTTACTTTGGCTCTTCATTCCCTCCTCTTCTAGAGTATCGGGGACCAATCATGTCCCCTAATTGGCACAGTCTTCTATATTTACAGTTTGGTGTTGGGATCTCAGAACTAATAGATGGACTGTGCTGATCCTCTCTTTACAAAGGACATCAGTCTACAAGGTCTGACTGTGAGTAACAAAATTAACAATACCAAAGTCCCTTACATTTTCTTCCAGCAATCCTGACTCCGTATATCACAGCTAACAATTTTATACCAGCTGTACTTGTAAGCTCCAATTTTAATACATACTCATACCATTTGCTACATACTTAAACTTTCTCAGGTTTGTCTTATTTACAAATATTTTAAGACAATCCTTACTTTTTAAATCATTTCTTATCCAGAGGATACCAATTTTTCCCCAATTCCTTTCCTAAGGCTTTCTTTACTACCCTCCTCTTCTTTACAATTCCTTGAGCTTCTTTGTGGCTAGAGTTTAAAACTGCTCATTTTCCCTTTGACTTGTGGAACCAAGTTACCTCAGAAAGCCTCAAGGTACCAGTGGGATGAAAAGCTTGCTAGATTTTAAGGCTAAGATTAGGGCTGGGTCCCATTCCTCTTACTACCTCCATTGATTTTTTTAAAATTCTCTCCTTTATCTTTAAAACTCACCCAGGAGGAAGCAGGTTATTACCATATCAGAGCCAACCTAAGCTGTGACCCTAAACTGCCTAAGGCAAACCAGTGATATCCTTGCCCCAAATATCCACTGTGGGAGTAGAGAAGGTTACCGGATATCACCAAAAGAATGTCCCAAAAGATCTTAGTTTTAGCACCTTTCAACCAGGAAGCAAACTCAAGTGATGGAATCAGGCAGGAGTTCAGTCTACTTTTATGACGGTGGAAGTGGTCTGGATGATGATGTAGATTTCCTCCCAGTGACTGTCAGGCTCTCCTTGAACTTTACCCTTTAGGGTGTGCAGCAGCAGCAGCAGGGTCTCTCTGTGGCTCCAAGGGACTGTCACACCACGTGCTGGGCTGCACATTTCTACACAGACTGGTTAAGGATACATTGCATAGGCTTGGCAGGCTGTGACCCCACTGGTTTTTAAGACTATTTAGACAATAGCCCAGGACAATTTACCAAGATAACAACTTTTTAAACAAATAGTTCTTTTAATAAGGCTAGGATTTTCTAGGCAGATATAGAGGGCTCAGGCCTGTACTATTATTTCCCTTGCCTTTCCTTCTGTCTATTTTGCCACATTTTTTAAAAAGTGACTCTGGTCCCTTGTTCTTAAAATGGGATAATGGACAAAGATTCATCTTCTGTCACTTCTTCAAGCTGACTTAGGGGTGTTGATCCTACCTAGCCACGAACCTATAACCTTAGCCTTTTTTACAAAGAGGATACCAGGGTTAGATGCCATTAAGAACAACATTTTAACTTTTGACAAATGCACAGACCTTTTTCCTGGCTAGAGCAGTGTAGCTTATTTAGCCTTCTGGTTTGCAAAAGGATCTTTCTGGATGGCTTAGGAATGTGATCTCTAGTAATACTAACAATGCCTGAGTTACCTATGCAGGCCTTCGGACAGATATCAATAGAAACACACTCTCAGTTTTACAAACATTTTTGCTGAGCAGATGAATTTCATGTAGCTGGTGTCAGCTCAAAAGTTACTGCCAATTACAGCTTTTGGCACATACAGGGGTTGGGATCTAAACTATCCTCCACATTTTACAACCTTAGCTTTTTAGTACTATCACAGATGACTAAGTTCCTGTCCCTTACAAGGTATTTAGTCAAAGATATTAGGCATGCTTACAAACTATTTTCCCGTGACCTCTTGTCTCTGACCAGTTGTAGAAGAGCCACGCACAAATGACTCTAGGATCTGACATTATTTCTGCCATCCAAGCAGTGGCTTACGGTCTCTGGATGCTCCTCCACTGCTTTCATCCCAGGAGTGTCTTCTCTACACTGGGAAAAACGCCTCATTGGCATTTCTCTTAGTTGGTTGCTGGACTTGAACGTGGGCCCTGAGTGCTGTCCCTCAGCTCTACAGCTCAAGGCTAGCACTCTGCCACCTTGAATCCTAAAGCAACTCTGCTTGCTCTTTCAGCCTTCTGCTAGCTAGGTAGAGGTGACAGTCTCACATGGACCTTTTTCTGCCCAGGCTGGCTTCGAACCAATTTCCAGATCAATGAGCCTCATAAAAGGCCACCTTCCTCCAGTTTAAAGCAACAAGGTGGTCAACATAGAAGTAACTTTTAAGCATGTTCTTCCCTGAATCTAATTAAGAGCCAAATTACTTCTGACAAACTTACAAGAATCCTCACTCTTTTTTGGGGGGGCTGCTGAGAACTGTTAAAAAAAAAAACCTATGAGAGCAAACAAATAGGAATGAAGCAATTATTTTGGTAATCCTAACTTTTCCTTTTTGCACTTTAAGGCAAATATTTAGAACAATTTTACTTTTAAACTTTATATACAGAAATCCATTCCTAATTTTTAAGCCTCCTATTAATCTGTTTTAATATTCTATACTTTAGTTTTTAGTTGCATTTTGAAAAATTCCTTGAGCTCTTGAGGCTAGGTGTCACTCATTTCCTCTTGGCTTCTTGTTTTAAAACAGATACACATTAAAACTTTTAAACTTAAATAATTTTTTCTTAATGCAAAAATTACAATCACCGTCATTGTACCAGAAAGCTAGACTTAACACCTTGATGCCTTAAAAAAAAACATATCCACTGGCAGAATATCATTGAGAGAAAATCACATACAAATAAAATTTTTAAACCCTCTTTTTAAGGCCTTCTTAATTTTAATTTTAACACATCCAAGGGGCAGTTTGAGCAATGCTAATCAGATCAACACATCACTCATTTTTACCATCATGTTTCCAGTGTCTATCTGCAGGGAAAAAGTACAGAATAAAGATGGCCCAATTGGTCCTTCCTGTGGAATGGTCATGCACCCATTCTGACTCTTTAGGGTTAGATGAACTGTGTTTGTGCCAGGTTGCCCTTTTTCACCATTCGTGGACTCTTCCCAAGGCCTGTTCCACCATGCATGACCAGCTGAACTGCACTACTGCCTGTTCACCCTTCACTCCTAAAGATAGGTATTCTGTTGCCTTCTAAGTTTCTCCTTTCTGTTAAGCCAGATATCTTGATTACAGTGTAAACAGCCTTATGCATTCTAAAATAACAGATTTTCAAATTTTCAAGTTAAACAACCCTTAAAAAGCCATTTAAAACAATGTGAAAATTTTATAAAATTTTTCTGGTAATGTCCCAACTTCATAACCTTTTGAATTTTAAACTTAAACTCACTTAATTGTTACAGCATGCTGACATTTTCTATCATGAACGTGTTCACAAACACATAGAAAACACAGATCTTTTTTTTTTTTTTGGGTGGGGGGGGTCTGTTCGTGGGGCCTGATCTCTGGACTTGGGTGCTGTCCCTCAGCTCTTCAGCTCAAGGCTAGCCCACTATCACTTGTGTCACAGCACCATTTCCGACTTTTTTCTTTTTCTTATGTGGTGCTGTGGAATCGAACCCAAGGCCTCAGGCTTGCAAGGTAAGTGCTCTACCACTGAGCTACCTTCCCAGCCCAAAACACAGATCTTTAAGTGTGCAAAAACTAAAAATCATTTGTATGTACATTTTATTAAGTTTTCAAACAAAAATTTAAGACAATATTTCTTTTAAACTAAGTAACTTTGTTGAGCTTCACTTTCCCAGGGCTTGCTTGTTTAGCAAAGCATTTCACCAACTGGTCTTTTGAATCCTTTTTGTTGGAGGAAGGCTGGAGGAGGGGGGTTACCTGAAACTAAACTGGCTTGATTTTTATCCAGTTTTAGACAAGAGCACATTACATTGTCGGGACTAGCTGAAAAGTCAAAAAGAGGCACACAACCTTCTCTGTGACTGAGCCCAGCTGGAGGCTAGAACTTTTATTTCCCCAGAGATGTTCAAATAAGTTTCAAAAACACATAACCAAAAACTCACATTTAAAAGTAGTGCCAAGGGAAGGTGGCTGGGAAGGCTGGGAAGGTGGTTCACTGGTAGCAAATTTGCCTTGCATGCATGAGGGCCTGGTTCAATTCCCCAGCACCATAAGCAAAAGGGAAAAAGTTAGAAGTGGAGCTGTGGCTTAAGTGGTAGAGCACGAGCCTTCAGTTGAAGAGTTGAGGGACAGCACCCAGGCCCAGAGTTCAGGCCCCATGACCGGATTCCCCACTCCCCCCCCCAAAAAAAAACCAAAATTAACTAGTACCAATTCTAAAACAGAACTAGACAACACAACAACCAAAGGCTGAGTTTATCCCTACCAGTACTCTGTGCCATTCTCACTCAGCAAGCTGAATCCAGAGTCTGCTGAATGAGCCTGCCACTCTTACCCAGAACTTCCCTATCTCAGGAAATATAGAACAGAGAACAATCAGGTCTCAGTGAATGGGGTGACATCTTACCAACATTTGTTGACCTAGGGGCCTTACAAGGTGGAAGAGAAGTCCCAGTCATTTTGGGGCAAGGGAAATAAGTCCCTAGTGGCCATCCCTTCAGAGTGGCAGATTCTCAACCATACTCAGTACACCCTGGGTCAAGGCTTAAGGGTAAGATAAACCCCAAATGACAGATAGAACACTCAACACACAGACACAACTTACAAAGGCATGCTGCAGCATTGTACATTGCCAACCAGAAAGTGCCAGACTACAGAAGGAGAGTTTCCCCCAAAATGGAAAACTTCCCAATACAGGCGGAAAACTTCGCAAAAAATGTCTGCATGAAGTACCAGACTACAGATGGAAAATTTCCCAAAAAATGTCTATACTAAACAGCAATCTATCCAGAGGGGTCTGGGGATATCTCCTCATAAACCCCATTGGCAATCTTATAGCACGTCCGCCAAGACTCCTTGCCAACCAGAATACAGACCTCTCGGAAAACCAGAATTACAGATACAGAACCTGCAGGCAACCAAATATACAGAACAGCAATGTCTAGACTTGACAGCTGGGTTTTTTGGGCATCTGGAGAGTCTTATGAGGCAGATTCCAGATGAGCCCCCAGAAATGTTTTATGGACTTGGGACCCCCGAAAACCACCAGAGACCATGACCAATGTGAACAGCAAAAGAGTCGTTTATTTGCAAGCTCAAGCTTGGTCCTCTGCGCACTGGGTAACCAGTGACACAAAGGGTCCTCAATGGAAAGGCTTGGAAAAAATTATATTAAGTGAAGTAAGCCAGGCCCAAAGAAACATAGGTCCCATGGTTTCCCTTATTTGCAATATCTAGTATAGGTATGAGTCAAGCGGAAAAGGACAGATAATGTGATGTTAGGAAAATGAACCCTTAAATATGTATTTTAATGTTTTTTTTCTTTCATGCATGTGTTTCTAACGCATTTATAAGATTATTTTTTTGTTGCTTTGTATGTCCCTCCCCCACAGTGTAACCCCCGCTTTCACTATATTTGATGTCAGTATAACATGTGGAGGAGACGGGGACAAACAAGATGTTTAAGGATTCAGGTGGACCTGTTGCAACAATGAGAAGTACAAAATGTCATGTCAAAACCAGCTTTACAATGTCGGTGTGGAGGGGGGAGGGGGGTATGATTGGGTGGGGGGGGAGGGGGGAGGCTGGGAAGGGAGGTGAAGGATAAACAAAGGAGGAGGCTGCAATGCTTGGTAAGAAAGGTATGCATTATCCTGCCCATGTAATTGTAACCCCTCTGTACAGTATGTTCTCAAATAAAATAAAATAAAATTAAAAAAAAAAAAAAAGAAAGAAGAAAAAACCAGGAAAAAAAAAAAGAGTCCTCAAGCACAAAATCAGCACAGCTTTTATAGTATTGAATAAACAAGTTTAGGGAATTTCCACACAAGCAGTTATATGATTGGTTTGAGTCCACTATAAACTCACTGCCCTTTCACTGAACTATTGGGATTTTCTGTTCCTGAAATACTTGGGTAACTGCTCTGCTTTCTTAAGGGTGGGCAGGGTTGGTAGCAACCTGTGTGTTTTTTTTCTCTGTCTTGGGGTTATCCTAAGGGCAGACTAGCACAAGATGGTGGGGTTAATCTCAAATTGGACTTACTTTGGCTCTTCAGCCTGAATAAATTATTGCATACCACATACAAAGCTTTGGTAAAACACAGGTCTGTCTTACAATGTTGGACCAATAGAACTGTATGTCTAGTGCTGTTGCAGGTGTGTCTTAAGGTGTGTGGAGTTTTTCATCCTGATGATCTTGCAATGATGAAATTGACCATCTACACAATTACCTGAGAAGATCCCTCCTGAGACCTCTATTACGTCACAGCTTAATAAAGAGCAATGTTTACAATGAAATGTATTGAACAACCAGACATCATGACCAAAATTAGTTTTACCTGATTCAGTGTATTTTTTACACTCTATATCACATGTACAAGTTCCTCATTCCTTTCTGTCTCATTATGTTGTCTTTCCTTGTTTTTGTTTTTTTTTTTCAGAACCAAGGTATAATAGGGCATTTCTTATATATTTTTTTTTAAATTTTATTTTATTTTATTTGAGAACATACTGTACAGAGGGGTTACAATTACATGGGCAGGATAATGCATACATTTCTTACCAAGCATTGCAGCCTCCTCCTTTGTTTACCCTTCACCTCCCTTCCCAGGCTCCCCCCTCCCCCCCACCCAATCATACCCCTCCTCCCCCCTCCACACCGACATTGTAAAGCTGGTTTTGACATGACATTTTGTACTTCTCATTGTTGCAACAGGTCATTTCTTATATTTTTGCCTTCTAGTTTTCAGAAAGTCTGCAGTTAAATAGGCTTAAGTTCCTTTTGTTAGAAAATTAAAAGCACATTGGGTGGGGTCTTCATCATAATTTTGTTATGATCTCAAATACGCTTTAATTTCTGGCATTTTACCTGTATAATCTCACTTCAGTCTTTTCCAAAGGGCACTGTAGTGGAAGGAGGAAATTCAAAGTGGATTCTGGTAGAGAATTTCTGTTACTAAAAACTCTGGCACATAGTAAGGTATGCAACTCCAAAATTATTCATTAGAGAGATTAGTTGAAAGTCATCTTTTTACACACTAATACTCTTTCCTCAACGAAACCACAGGATTTAAAATAACTAATATTTTTTGAAGTTAATGGCACAAATGTGCACGAATTTTCTAGAAATAAAATGATCACTCATGATCACTGATACTTCAAAGAATGCTTTCCAATAAGAGGAATCCCCTTCAGACATTGTCATACAATGTGTATCTGCCTGGTAACAGAACCCCAAACTAGACTAAGGCATCTAATAGCTATTTAATTTTTGTTGCCTTTTTTGCAATACTGCTTTCTTATCATATTGATTAGTATGAATTCTATGGCCAGTATAAAATCGCATTTGTAATAAAAGTTACTTGATGGGACCTTCATGGATCAGGTGATGTGGGGTTTCTTGTGGAACCCTGCCTGATTCAAGGGAGGAGTTAGTATTGGCATTTGGTATATTTCTCTGTGGTGGAGCAGGGTGGGGCTTTGAGGGTGAAGCCCAGTCTGTGTAAGGCTTTGAAACAGCAGGGAGGGGACAGGAAGGACTAGACTTGTTAGGGGCGGGGTCTCTTGTGGAGTAGGTGGGATTGAGCATGGAGGCTGGCAGGTGGACGGGTTTTTAGGGGAAGAAGATGGGGTCACTGGGGAGGAGGCTGTTTCGGGCTGAGCTTTGAGAAGGAAGAACAAGGCTACAAAGGAGGAGATTACTTAGAGGAGGGGTGCTGGTAGAGCACTGTGAGCCCTTGTGGGATATGTAGGGTGCGGTTTTCCATAAGGCAGGGAAGGGAATGGAGGCAAGAGGCTGACAGAAGGTGGGGATTCTGGTGTAGGAATGCGGAGCTCTGAAGGAGAGGCTTTTCAAGGTCTGACTTTGAGAGGGCCTGGTGGTATTAGGAAGACTTGGTCTAGTAAGGGGCAGGGTTTCTGGTGGAGAATGGCAGGCCTTAGGGAAGTGTGTTAGGGTGGAGACGGGGTTTCTTGCAGAGCAGGATGTAGTCACAATATATGGAGGAGTTTTTCAGGACCAGAGCTTTGTGGTGATAGGATCCAGTGCACTAGCCTAGTTCGGATGGGTTTTCTGGTGTAGCCAGTCACCACTTCAAAAAGAAAAATCAGGTTGGGTGGGGATTTCAGTGTTGCAAGGCAGGACATGGACTTTGGACAGGGTTTCCAGTAGGGCAAAAAACCTTTAAAAAGGGACTATGGAGGGACAAGGATTTACAGTTCAGCCTGCTGAGACTTCCAGAGGGAGGCCAACTGGAGCAGTGGTTTCCAGTGGAGCAATGTGGGTGTCGAGAGATGGGACAGTGTGGTGGGGATTTTCTAGTGGGGTTTTTCTGGAGCAGGGCAGAGCTTGGAGCCATGGGGCTAGTTGGAGGAGGGGCTTTGAGAAGGAGTGGAAGGGCTACAATGGTGTAGGATAATTATGGGCATGGTATCTGATGGCGTAGTGTGTGGATCTGAGGAAGGAGCCAATATGGGGCGGGTTTATCTGGGGAGCAAGGCAGGGCATTGAGAGAGTAGATGTGGGAGGTGGAGAGGCTTGTGGTGGAGCAGGGCTGGCTTTCCAGGCAGGAGATGGGCTATGTGAGAATCTTCTGGCCAAGCAAGGTGGGGCTTCAAGGGCAGTTATAGGCAGGTAGAGGGTTTTTGGTGTAGCATGATGGGCCTTGTGGGAAGAGGTAGGTTCAGGGCTGTGTTTGAGAGGTTAGGCCACTTAGAAGTAGGCTAGTTATGAGAGGAGTTTCTGATGAAACCAGGAGAGGCTTGAGGGAGAAGGATGATTGGGGGTGGGGTTGAAAGGAAAGGGAGGAGCTTGCAGATGCTAGGATACGGCAGCAATGAGACTATGTGTTACTATAGTAGTTAGGGGCGGGGTATCTGGTGATTGAGGTGGGGATTGGAGGGAGGAGCCTGATGCAGGCTGAGTTCTTGGTGCATTAAGGTGGGACATAGAAGGAGATATGGATGTGGCCTGGTTTCTGGTGGTGCAGAGCAGGGATTCCAGGAAGGGGTGGAGTGAAAGAGGGATTTCCCTATGGCAGAGGAGGGCTTTCAGGAAGGAGTCTGTTTTCAGTCAGGCCTTTGAAAGTTTATAGCAGGGCTCCCAGGGGGTAGGTTATTTAAAGTTGGGCTTTTTAAGGAAGAGGCTGACTGCAAGTGTTTCCAGTGGATCCAGTCAAGTTTTATTGGAAGCAGGGATAGGAAAGGGGCAAGACTTAGTGAAGAGTGGGGCTACAAAACATAAAAAGTTACTATTAATAAATACAATATAAGAACCCCATTTTCTGCCAGTGTAGAATTATATTACTTTTATATGTGCGAGAGATACTGGGGAAAGTAACCAAGTAATAATTCCTTCCTGGTGAAATTTTTCTTTATTCTAGTTGAGTGAAAATAAAACCACAGGACACATCAGGCTCAGAGGCACACAGGAGACTAAGACACATGAAGCATTGGACTTGATTCCCTATCACTACCATTAAGGATCACAAATAAAAAGTTTAAAATTTCTCACTTGGTCATAATGGACACTTTTGTGTTAAAATTGTGAATGAATAGAATTTTTACTCTGACCATTTTAGAAATCCTAAAAATAAGTAGTAATGTTTTAACTTTATACAATATTGGAAAGGATAATAAAATAATTAGGAAAATATAAAATTGTACACAGAATGTTCATTCTCCACCATCAATTCTAATCTAAAAGAATTTAAAACCATAAAATTACCATATAGTTAAGTTACAGCATGGTTTCTTTTCAGTCATGAAAATGGTGACTTAAGCAATGTGTCTTTATCATTGGATGCATCGATGTTAAAACTTCTAAGAATGTGAAGCACTACTATACAGACCCTGAAGAAACTCAGAAGGAGCTGTGAAATGATGTTGGAATAAAATTAATGACTAATTAGAGTAGGAATTGATCTTCACTAGACCAATAAATACTTTCCAGAAGAAAAGGCTACATTGAAAAATAAACAGTGAAAAGGAAGCAGGCAGGCAGACCTTGAAGGAGGCATGATTGCAATCTTCTTTTACCTAAGTTACAGTTACTGACCTATGTTCTTCCCTAATGCCAAATAACAAAGCCGTGAAAATGCAGTAATCATTTTCAAGGGATTACAATTTACAGAAAGAACTTAATGAATGTATTGATAGAAAGTAAAAATAGATGTGTGAGTTAAAGAGTGAAGAAAATATCCCCAATCCCTGGCCCTCCGCTGTGAGAGAGGTACAAGCCGAAACACAAGGAGAATGGACAGAAGTACAGAAGTGCATACCAGTAGTTCGCAAGATGCAATGATGAATGTAACAGGGGAGAAAATCAACAAGATCATCACAGGACTTAGAACAAATGGAATTAGAGAGGAAGAGGGAGAGAAAAAAGGGAATATTAAGAGTTTAAAAGTGAACATGTCTGCCAGGACTATCCTAAGCATATATTAATTAATTAAAATGAAGGAAACCATGGAATCTATGTTTCTTGAGTCTGGCTTCCTTCGCATAATATGATTGTTTTCCAACTCTTTCCATTTTCTTTTTTTTTTAATTTAATTTAATTTTATTTGTGAACATACTGTACAGAGGGGATACAATTACATGGGCAGGATAATGTGTACATTTCTTTCCATTTTCTTAAGCAAGGGGATGTGTCATTCTTTCGGATAGAAGCATAAAATTCCATTGTGTATATATACCACATTTTCTTGATCCTGTCATCTATTGAGGGGCATCTTGATTGGTTCCATATCTTAGCTATAGTAATAATGCTGCAAAAAACATAGTTGTAGATTTAGTGTGGTTTAGCTTGAGATCATTTCCACAAGTGCCCAGGAATGGGATTGTTGGTTCCAGAACTATGTTCATTTGACCTTACAAAATGATGCTAATTGAAATGAACTCTAAGTCATAGAAACAACAAGTATTTTTTTCAGATATCAACCTTGATGTAGGTAAAGTAGTGTATCTAGATCTTATTTTTATTTCATTTGCCTTTTTCCATTGGTTTATCTCTGGAAATCTCTGTCTTGATTCTGGTACCTTCCGTCTTGTATATGCATTTATCTGATTTGGAGAAGGAAAGGGAAAAAATATAGTGATGAAAGAAGTACAAAGAGTGCCAAATTGCAACAATGATATTCACACGACACTATATTGGAAATGAACTTTACAACTTTGAGGTGAGGGTGAGATGTGGAGGGTGGGAAGGGATATGAGAACAACAATGGAGTGGGTAACACTATTCAACAAGGAATGTACATTACTCATGTAACTGTAACCACTCTGTATATTTTTGAAATGAAATAAAATATAAAAATTGAACCCATCCTAGAAAAGTATATCCTTTTCAAAATAATATATCTGTTACAGTACTTGTAAGGGATTCTAGCTCAAGCTGTTAGACCTGGAAAGGGATATATTGGGAAGCCATCTCAAACAGCAGTCAAAAGGCTGAGAGCTGTGCTCTGGAAAGGTCAAAGAGTCAAGGGAAGACAGGGATATGAGTTATTACCTCAAGAGTATTTAATTTAGAGCTGTTGGACGCTAAAACATTAAGACTTTGTAGACAAGATAGATGTCTGTGTTATGGTTGTAATGACCATTGCTCCCTTCTGCTCCCTAACAATAAGGGATTCAATTATCACTATGTATACAAACAATATCTCATGTCAATAGTTGTAACCACCAGCAAAATTGATGCCTTAGTTTGTGGACATACCTGTAGCCACTGACCACCCCCCCCTCCCCATAGTAGAAGGAATATAAAGCATGTCAAGCAGGATTTAGGGATCCAGAAGCTGGCAATAAGGCTTTGGGTCCTCTGGTGTCTTCTTTCCTATTACTTCCTGTGATTTCTCAGTTCTTTGGCCAGGTATCCCATCATCTTTGCTGTCCCATGGTTGTGGTTAGCGACATTACTGATATTCTGAACACCTCAAAACAAACTATGGAAAAACACTTCCTCAAAGAAGATTGACAAACGTATAGGAACACCTGGACAGATCCCAAACATCAGCAGTCATACTGTGATCCTCTAGCAAAAAAGTACAATTTAGGAGTATCTTAACTTCTGATAATATAAGAGATGGATAATTGTCCCTTTTGTGTATTTTGTATTGCATAATTTTTCAGAAACACATATACATTGTGAAATAATGTTATTTATTTCATAGGTCACAGACCACGTCACTGGAGTGATGACCCTAATGTCTTATCTCAGTTGCCTGATTCAGACTTGTGAATTGCCTAATTATGAACGTTTCTTCATGAAACTTAACAACACAGAATGAAGTGTCAGGGTTAGGCCATTCCATACCTGTAAGGATTTTTACGTATATTAGAGTAATATACACCTACACTGCTCAGCACTTATGGCACATTGGTATGTTATAATTATCTTCAGATCAGAAACACGCTAGAGCTTAAATTAGAATGATGGGCTACACATTTTCAATGCAAGAGTGATGATCACCTCCTGAAATTATTCTCAGTGGAGAATCCTTCCTATACATTTTACTGACTTAGCATCTACTCTGTGCTTTACCATTATCAGACAGGGTCACACTGTACTGAGCCACAATACTGCAGCAATCTTAGCTGCCTTTGAATTTTACCTTCAATCTTGATGCCAAGGTCAACTCTGCAACTCTAATCACATAGTTAATTGACATCCGAACTTTTCAAGCCTGGTTAAAAATTCAGCTATCACTGCTCATTGCCAGTGTTAAAGATCCCACTCCTTTAGATTTGTTGTGCATCTTCTTGTATTTCCAACACTGCCTTAGATGTTGGTTTTTGAAGTAGAGCTTTTAGTTTGCATTTGATTTATGGAGGTGTTAGTGATACCAGTTGAACTGCATATATTATAATGTAAGTAATTTGATGTTTTGACATATGAATTTAATTTTGGCAATTGAAGAAGTGAATACACATCACTCACAAAAGTTTCTTTATGTGTATTGGTATTACTTTATTGTGAACTTCCTAAAAGCCAGCCATGGGAGCACATGTCCCTAATCCCATCACTTCTGTCACTGAGACAAGGCTTGAAAGGTCCAGACCATTTGGCACTTCATAGTGAGAACCTTTCTACAGAGAAGGGGAGAGAATAGCAAAAAGAGCAAATGAATCTTCCAACAGTTTTGTTACATATTCTTTACACTTAGCCATTAAGACCACTATAATAGTATTTTTTATGACTTCTTACCTACTCTTTTCCTGTTCTGAGCTGTTTTGTTTATGGACCTCTAAGAAATCATAAAAGAATCGCATAAGAAATCTATATAAATCATATAAGAAATCATAAAAAATAGTTTTGTTGGGATATTTAATCCAAAAGGAATAATTTCAGGAAAGTATTAAGCATATAAAATGTAATGCAGAGCTGGAAAGGTGGCCCAGTGGTAGAGCGCTTTGACATGGATTTGTTCTCCTTAAGCAATTACTCCAGGAATAATAAACAGTGGAACTGAATGATGTTAATTCAAGTATTTCTTTAGAAATTAAACCAATCTTTATTTGCTATAAAGATCACTTACAATGTCATTACCTACACTCTTTTCATTTAAAATATTTATATTCTGTAGCAATGTCATTGCCGTTATTACCATGCATGAGGCCCTGGGTTCGATTCCTCAGCACCACATAAGCAGAAAAAAAAAAGCCAGAAGTGGTGCTATGGCTCAAGTGGTAGCTTGCTAGCCTTGAGCTGAAGAGTTGAGGGACAGTGCCCAGGCCAAGAGTTCATGCCCCACGACGGGACCCCCCCCCCCCCACAAATGTAATGCATTGACTCTTTATTGAAAACTTTAGCAGTTGTAGTTTATTTATTCTGATAACAAAGATTATAAACTAAGTTACAATGGTATTCCAAATGGAACACAGAACTAGAAACATGAAAGGTAGCACTAAAGAATGCTACTGCTACCACTAATCGAGTAAGAATGAAATTTAGGCAAACCTCCCTCAGAGTAAAAGCCACTGGACAACCCCAACATTGCTTTCATTGTTTCATATGAAGAAAAGACTTTTTTTTAAAGTAAAGACAGTTTTTCACAGATATTTATATCAATTAGGTATGAATTTCTTAAGGCCTTCAGGAAGAATGCTGTGATCATGTTGATGGAAGCTGATTTCTTTTTTTTTTTTTTTTTGGTCCGGTGGTGGGGCCTGAACTCTGGGCCTGGGTGCTGTCCCTCAGCTCTTCAGCTCAAGGCTAGTGCTCTACCACTTGAGCCACAGCACCACTTCCGGCTTTTTTCTCTTTGCTTATGTGGTGCTGAGGAATCCAACCTAGGGCCTCGAGCATGCAAGGCAAGCGCTCTACCACTGAGCAACCTTCCCAGCCCCTGGAAGCTGATTTCTACACAATGGAAGCCGGTGTCTACACAATGTGCAGACACCATTCCAAGCACTGCACCTGCATTAGGGTAATTTTAGTGCTCATGAGTATTTTTCAAGTTAAGAAATGAATTAAGTATTTTATTAAAAACAGAAGTAGGCATAAGGCTAAACAAATTTCCTAAGTACCTAAGACTGATCAGTTGTTGTAGACCCATAATTCAAATCCAGGTTTCCACCAGGCATATCTGAGGATATTCTGTTTCACATTCATTACCTTTCAAGAGCTATGGAGCAGATGAACCCACATTATCTTCCTAATTATGGTAATAACGGCAATGACATTGCTACAGGATATAAATATTTTTAAATGAAAAGGGTGTGGGTAATGATATTGTAAATGATCTTTATACCAAATAAAGATTGATTTAATTTCAAAAGAAATACTTGAATGAACATCATTCAGCTTCCACTGTTTATTATTCCTGTAGTAATTGCTTAAGGAGAACAAATCCATGTCAAAGACACTTGTGCTGATGAACACAGGCTTTTAGCATTAAGTACCTTGAATATACAGGGAATAGTTTGTTGTGGATATACAATCCAAACAAGTAATTTTTGTGGCTACTTACTTCCTTGTTGTACCAAAGAAAATCTGTTCCGTATTCTAAAACATGTATCAATTTAATGGATATTAGTAATATCAGTTTGAATTAGGTGTGCGTAATATATGTAATGTATGCTATTACATAACATATGAATGTTATAGTTATAATGTATGTATCATTACTGATATTCTATAACTGCTATAAATAATATATGTATAAAACTGGTTTTAGTATTATACTGTGAAGGATAGAAGGAATGACAACTTTATTTATATAAATATATTTGTAAGTTGTAGTCACATAAGTTATTTTTGTGCCAATACTGAGACTTGAATTATGGTCTGGGTGTTGTCCCTGATCCATTTCACTCAGACTAGCTTCATATAGCTATCTTCAGAACTCAGCACCTAAGTAGCTTGGATTGCAGATATTAGTCATGTTAAATTTTTTAATTCCATCCTTGGTAGGTTGGTACATAATTATTTTTGAATGTTTAATTATATTATGATAGTCCATTTCTAAACCAATTCAGAATAAATAACTACTTATTGGAGAAAACTATATATTGCAATTGAAGTTGTAAGGACCCTACTTTACTATCAATTTTCAAAGATATTGCTAGTTTAATTCCTGGACAGACAATAGAAAAATTAATTTATGTGTGCATAATACATGTAATATACTATATTACATAATATACAAATAATATATTTATAATATATGCATAATTAGGGATATTTTATAATTACTATAAATAATATATGTATAAAACTGGTTTTAATATTATACTGTGAAGGATACAAGGAATGACAACATCCCTATCTTAACTATCTCATTTTCAACAATATGTAAACTATGCTATAAACATATATCATCAAGAAAGCACACCTGTGTAATCACATATTCACCTTCAAATATTCTCCTCATCACTATCAACATCCTCTAAGATTGGCTACAGTTATCTACAGCAAACACTTTGTGATACTTTCTGAGTAATGTTGCCTGTCTTCATCCTTATCAGCCCTTCATCAACTTCAGTGAAGAGCATTTTCTCCTGCTTTGCCTGTAGATGACATCATCCCAGCAAAGAAACTGTGGCTGGCACTTGAGCACTGGTATATTCAGAGGTTCTTTGGTTGTGTTTTAGTGTAAATGAAAACATACTGATTTGAAAATACTATAAATATTCGTTCTTTAAATTTATTGTTAATTTAAATATTATAGGGGTGGTTTTAGTAGTGCACGCTTTTAAATCTAGCTATTTAAAAGTCTGGAAACAGAGGATCATAGTTTTAAGCTAGACTAGGGAAATGAACCATGAGACACTTATCTTCAACTAAGAACCAAAAAGCTAAAAGTGGAGCTGTGGCTCAAATGGAAGACTGGCAGCCTGAGCATAAAAGAAAAGTAAAAGAACCTAGGCCCCTAATTTAAGTCACAGTATTAGCACTCATATACTATATATACATATATATGGTTCCTAAAATATCCTGTGAGTTAATTTGTCAAAACCTGGTCATAGATTACATATGAGGTGTGAAGAAGTATGTAAGTCTGAAGTGACCCGAAGGTATTTTGACAAGACAACTAGAAGAGTTGTCACTTAATCGAATAGTAATGAGGGATAGGTTTGTAGATAAAGATCAAAGCTCACTTTGGGATCTTTTGAGTTTCTTAAAATCAGCAGCTAGGAGTTGTCAGTAGACAGGATGCTATAAAGGACTTGAATTAAAGAAAGAACAGAGCTGGAGAAAAAAAAACAGGAATAGTTACATGTACTCAATGGTAACAATCATGAGAAGGAAGATTACAGAACTAAGCCCTGAGATACACAAATATATAAAACATGACAAATGAAGAAAAACTAATAAGGATGTAATGCAGACTTATTGGGATAGGTATTTTTAATGTTTAAGGGCTATGAAGTGATTGTGTGATGACCTAAAATTTAAGAAATTGGTAAGGTCAACTATTCCTTGGGCCAACCGTAGCTGATAGTTTAAGTAAAAAGGGGCCACAATAGTGTGTCTTGATATATCAAAGTGAAACCAGATCAATATTTGGAAAGCCATTTTTTGGACACGTAGTTGGAGTGACAATTACTGTAGTTTGTTCAAGTGTCAGTAGAAGGGTACAGTTTTAGCACAATGATAGAAATCTTTCAGGGATCTGGTAGATTTTCCCTCTGTCTTCAATTTCCCTTTTTTTTCTGAGAGCTAAAATATCATCACTGGAAGCCAGTCCCAAATTGTGCTTTTGGCAAGTTACCAGATATTCAGTCTATCACATGCCCAAATGACAGAACGGGAACAAGTATACATTGAGCACTCACAGTAGACTGGTCTCTGGAATTTCTCATGAAGAGCCTTCTGCCGTTGTGGGATAGATAGGGCTGGAGAATATACAAAATAGCCATCATACATTGAAAGTATTCTGCTAAGTTGACACCTGAGATGCTGGATGTTTTAACTGCATTGTATTGATTTTGATGAATCAGTTAATCAGATTCCTTATACCATATCATGTTACTAGACTGTGAAATGCATGTTTATTGCATTTTCTTTGTATAACATATAGTATGTTTTGAAATTTGGTATAAATCATTCATCGTTTTATTTTTTTCAATATGGATTACTTCTAGTTCTTAAGAGTGGGGAAATGCCCTGGAACTTTGTACCTTGAAGTCATATGTTGCCATGTGTCATATCTTATTTTCCTTGTACAGAGTTGGTAATAAATCATATGTAATTTATTTTTTATTTTAATTTATTGTCTATTGCAGAGTTTGAACTAGGGCCCTGGGCACTGTTCCTGAGGTCTTTGGCTCAAGGTTAGCTCTCTACAACATTGAGCCACAGTATCAATTTTAGTCATGTGTGATTAGTTGGTGATAAGTGTCTCAAGGGAACTTTTCTGCCCAAGCTGGCTTTGAACTGTGATCCTCAGATATCAGCCTCCAGATTAGCCAAGATTACAGGCATGAGCTACCAGCACCTGGCTATATGTAATCTAAACTGAAGTTTTCTTCAAGTGTTTAATCCTACATTGAAGTTATTTTTCTTACAAACTTCCTAATACATATGTAATCTATTCTATTTTGAAAAGTACTGTTGTACCTCCCACTTATTTGTGGCATTTCTGAAATCCAAGTTCCTCTGTGTTTCAAGGTGGATACTTTTGCCTGTAACAAGTATTGTTGTTGAACACATAACATCTGGCTACTTAGAAAACAAAAGATGTGAAACTACTGTAGCCAGATAAAGAACTTCCAGGACAATTCAAGGGCAACTCATGTACTCTCTGTGTAGGTGAATAGGGACCATAGAAAAGAAATTCTTATACTTGTAAGTGATTGAGTGTGTGTGCACATAGATGATCACTTGTTTATCTGTTGCTATAGTTTTACACATTCACTAGTAAAACAATATCATATATATATATATGCAGATCACAGTTTCCAAAATCCAGGGATGACCTCCAAGGGCATCACTTTCTTATGTTGCTCTTTGGGTAATAAGAATGAAACCTGGAACTGCCCAGTGGTTGAGAAATTACTCAGCGATTCAAGCATTTATCTTTCAATATATTGCTTGTTCCTAACACTAAAATTAGAAAGACTGTTAATATATAATATATGTTATATATAATATATTTAATATATTATATATAATGTATAATATATTGCATATTATAATATATGCTATATACAATACCTGACAGTAGTATATATTTGTAAGGAAAAATACAATAAACGTATCAATGTCCATACTTTCCTAGCCGTGATTAAGTTCAGTAGATTTAGGTGCATTACATCTCAATAGGAAAAGTATACTGAAGTTCTGAGGACCTTGAGCTAGATAAGGAGAATTCCTAAAAGAAGCCTCTCCTCAATTATGAGAAAAGATGTTTGGAAATTTGTTTGGGTTTTTTTTTTGGGGGGGTGGTAATGGGGCCTAACTCTGGGCCTGGGTGCTGTCCCTCACCTCTTCACCTCAGGGCTAGTGCTCAACCACTCAAGCCATAGCACCACTTCTTTTTTTTTTTTAATATTTTTTATTGTGAAAATACTGTACAGAGGAGTTACAATTACATGGACAAGATAATGAGTACATTTCTTATCAATTATTGTAGCCTCCTTCTTTGTTTACCCTTCCCATTCCTTCCCAGCCACCCTCCGCTCCCCCCATTCAATCCCCCCCCCCACCAAAGTTGTAAAGTTCGTTTTTGACATGACAACTTGTACTTCTCACTGTTGCAACAGGTCCACCTGTATCCTGATTTAAACGACTAGTTTTTCCCCTTCCCCTCCACAAATTATACTGACATCAAATACAGTGAAAACTGGGGTTATACTGTGAGGGAGGGACATACAAAGCAAAAAGAAATAATCTTATAAATGCATTAGAAACAAATGCATGAAAGAAAAAAAACATTTAAATGCATATCTTAGGGTTCATTTTCCTAACATCACCTTATCTGACCTTTTCTGCTTGACTCATACATATACTAGATATTGCAAATAAGGGAAACCATGGGACCTATGTTTCTTTGGGGCCATAGCACCACTTCTGGCTGAGGAATCGAACCCAGGGCCTCATGCATGTAAGGCAAGCACTCTAACCACTGAGCCACCTTCCCAGCCCAAGTTTGGTAGTTTTCAAGAAGAGGAATTTGGCATTTGCTTTGCATCCTTGATTAGTAGGTATCATTTTGCTCCAAATTTTGTCTCCTTTTATGTTCCCTAAACACTTACACAGGATCATCATTCCATAGCATATCGTTAAGTCCTTCTTTTACTTCTTTTATCATTATTGTTTTGTTGTTGTTGTTTTGCTGATGCTGAAGCTTGAACTCAGGGACTAGGCAGTGTCCCTGAGCTCCAGGCTAGTGATCTACCACTTGAGCCACAGTACTACTTCTGGATTTTTCTTCCTGCGCTTGCTTTGAATCATAATACTCAGATCCCACCATCCTGGGTAGCTTGGATTACAGATGTAGGCCACCAGGGCCCAGCAAGTACCTCTCTTTTAGATATTATTCTAAAAGCCTCCTATCCAAGGTCACTCCTAAGATAGTAAATGGAACTATGCCAATAGTTCCTTCACACTCTCATCTCCTGTTATGGCTATAGTGTGTCTTTTCCATCTTATTTTGAACCTACTTGACTGTTCTCTTCCTTATCCATGGTTCTAGGTGTGTTACTAATAATTAACTAAATTTAGTGGGTATAACCCTAAATCACTCAACTATAAATTTCATTTAATTTTTTCAATGTGATTGTTTTTCTGTACAAATATGAGCTTATACTCAGCTTCTTGCACCTACTTCTTGGCATAAGCAGAGCCTAGGCTTATTCTACCTCAAATACAAGAGGTTAGCCAAATAATTACCTACAGTATTCCTGCCTAGGAGTCAGGACAAGTAGTTGTGTGCTGAAAGAAGCAATGCATTCCTGGCATGGGAAGGGGTGGGAGAGACAAGAGCCTAGAGAGCAAACTGGCAGTCACAACATTTAACAACTTCTCCTTTGGGGAAACTGACCTCCTGCAAAGAGGCGGTGAGATAACACCTAGTGAATTTTCATATATGAAGGAAGTTGTCATGTCTCACTACACAACTCACTTGTAGTCAAAGACAGGGTCATTCTTTTGTGTCCTCCATAGGTCCAGTCTCACTTAATCTCCATCTTAGACTTTGCCCAGACTCTATTCCTACCAGAAGATCGCTAATGAGGAGAAAAGTGTGATCTCTTGGCTTCTGACTGGCCCTGTGGGAACTGAGGCCACTTTTAGTTTTGAACCTATTCCTCCTGACAAGGCTGTGGTGGGTTGTGGGAAAGCTCATTCTCTGAATTGTGCCCTAGTACCAAATCTCTTCAGAGAAAGCCAAGGAATTACAGATTCTGCCCGGGGGGGAAGGGGAGGGGGAGGGCGAGGTGAGTTTCTCCATATCCAAAGAGTTCAATTAATATCTGATTATGAGGCCCAGGTGTAGGTCCTTCACCAGATCCTTCAAGCTGGAGTGGATGTTAGCTCAGACTCCAGGCCATCCTCATATTTCTCCAGCTCTTTATCATGAACAAAATGGTCATAGGAGTTGAGTTCAGAAACAAGGAGAAATGAGAAAAGCAGAAGAATCATTGGCATGGGGAGGAATTAGAAACTTTGGGTGAAAAAAAGGGCTCAGAAAATCTAGGATCACTCACATCATTTGGGAATCACATCATAAGATTAGGGAATAAAAGTAATAAATTACTACCTAATTAGTAACTCCACTGCTCTGACTACATTACAAGTGTTCTGTCAAAAGATACTGTCCTAGCTCTATTTTGATGAGGAAAATGGAGCACATTCACAAAGTTCTCAGTATCTTCATCCATAGCCAGGTTGTTCTTACTCTCTACTTTTCTGTTATTTTTCTTTGCTAGATTCTATCAATGACACTTGAAAGTGTTATCATCTTCAGACATGTAATTACATTTTCTTTTAATCCATTTCTTATAAAAATAAAACAAATTATGGGGAAAACTATGTCTATGGTACATTTTCTTCCAAGGTATATTTATTTTATGTTAAGTATTATTTTAATAGTTTCATTTTTAAAACTTGAGGAAAATATTTTGTTACTATTAGCACTAATTATTGCACCTGTTTTTGTATTTTTCCATGTCTGTATGTTTGTTATTAAGCTTTTAAAATTTTCTTTTCCCCCAACTGTTGCCTTCTTAAAATTTCTTCAAATTATAAACTATATATAATAGTCCTGTATGTGTTCATTGATATATTTAAATTTTGATCTAATATCCACATATTATAGGATATCTTCAAACTCTTATAATTGCTCTGAAAATCTGTATGGAGGTCCCTCATTAAAGCAAAAACACAAAGCCACAAAACCCAGTGAAAATAGGATTAGGTATCTATCCAAAAATATTTAGCAATGATACAGTAGAAACATTCACTTCTCACTGGGTGCCGGTGCCTCACACCTGTAATCCTAGCTACTCAGGAGGCTGAGATCTGAGGATCGAGGTTCAAAGCCAGCCTGGGCAGGAAAGTCTGTGAAACTCTTATCTTCAATAAACCACCAGAAACCCGGAAGTGGCACTGTAGCTCTAGTGGTAAAGCACTCGCATTGAGCTGAAGAGGTGAGGGACAGCACTCAGACCCAGAGTTCAAGCCCATGACCGACAAAAAAAAAAAAAAAAAAAAAAAAACTGATAATGAGCTGAGCTGCTAGAGGTAGTTTCCCTAAAGATCTAAGAGCTAAAAGTGGAGAGGCAAACCCAGAGCTCTGCACCACATCAGTCCACCATGCCAATTGCTTCTACCATAGTACTAGCTACCCAGTTTGCACACTCATGACATTTTTACCCTGATTGTGCCCCACAATCCCTCACAACTTTTACTCTTTCACTTTGTCTATGCTTTCTTGTCCCTGCTAAACTCTTCTGGATGCCTATATTAGCTACCCCAACCCTTGCAAAGCTGTTGCTGCTACCCAATTTCCTGCCACTTCAACTCAGTTATTACAGTCACAATTACCCTTTCCCTGGTATCCTAGTCTCTGCTACTCTTTTCTGCTACCCATAATTCATAACACCATGGTTCCAGCCACTTGATCCCTGACACCCTTGTCTCTGATACCACATTCCCAAACAAAACAAGGGAAGAGTGGGCACAGACAGTCAACTTGGGTACTCCTCTTGCAGGCACATTGGGACATTATTCCTCAGGTATTTAACACAAGGGACTTACTGGCGGTTGAAAGAAATGAGGTTACTCAGAGGTGACTAATATCCAAGGATATCAACTGACAACTTGTTGCTAGGAAAAGAAAGCCCTAAGGTGAAAGTTAATGAGAAAAAGTTTTAAAAAGATATTGGGGATGATGCAATAGGTTTAGCTTAGTACCTTCTACTAGTGATCTGAATTATTTTTTGACATAGATATGTAACTACTTTGCATTTTAAAAATTATATGAAGATGCACCTTTGTGTGGTACTTATACCAATTTATGAAATAGTTGCATATGATCACGTTAATGATATTCAATATTTTATGTTCAATGTTATGCTCATGAGGCTGCCTTTGGCAATATGAATTGAGCTCTCTGACAACAAATGGAATTTCATTGTCAAATACTACAAGGAGATTACTGATACTAGTACCAAAATGAAAGCTGGAACAAAAAAAACTGAAGAAAGCTGCAAGTTTGATGGGAAGGAGTCAGTGGTAAGGGCTATGATGAAAGAGAAATTTTTCACCATGGAATTTTGGAAGAATAGAATGTGTTTTGTTGAATTACTAGCTTTTTAAACCTTCTTAGAAAGCAGAACATTATTTTTATTCTTGCTTTTTGGTAGCTGTTTAATGAATGGTTTAACAAAAAAATTATCAAAATGACTGAAAATTAAATGATGTGAATTATCAGATTAACATTATACCTAAAGTTGCCCTGAGATGCAGGAATTGGATTCTTTTCTATTAAATTAATGGAATAAACTTCCTTTTGAATGGTTGGACAGTCCATGACACTTTTTCCAAAAGAAGAAAAGATAATGGAGAGAGAAAAAAAGAGGAAGGAGACTCAATGCAGCTGAAATTAGCATGTTCTCATTTGGAGTTTAATGGTTTTTTTTCTACAAAGAATAAGAATTTCATCTTAACATAATAATTTCAAAATGGATGTGCTACAGGATAGCTTGTAAATGTAATATTTAATGCTGTTGAATTACTTGAAGACAAATGTTTACAGAAAACTTTAAATTCCAGAAAAACTGTAATGTTCCAATAAACACCTGGAAGAAATATAATTTAAAAATTCATGGTTCAAAGCAAACCCTGGCAGGAAAGTCTGTGAGACACTTATCTCCAAACAGAAAGTGGCACTGTGGCTTAAGTGGAAGAGGGCTTCCCTTGAGCTGAAGAACTCAGGGATATGTTCAAACCCAGGCCCTGAGTTCAAGCCCCAAGACTGACAAAAAGAAATTTAAAAAAATTAAAGCATTAGGGATGGGAAGAAGACTCAGTGGTAGAGTGCTTGTCTTGCATGAATGAGGTCCTGGTTTCAATTCCTCTGCACCACCTAAGCAGAAAAAACTGGAAGTGGCGCTGTCACTCAAGTGATATAGCCTTGAGCTAAAGAGCTCAGGGACAGTGCCCAGACCCAAAGTTCAGGTCCCCCTACCAACAACAACAACAACAAAAATTAAAGCATCAAACAACCTGAAGAGGTTGTCCAGAATGATTGCGGCATTATCCGTTTACATGACTTAGTGACTTGAAACCTAGTTTACCAGGGGAGGTGGTGGGCAATTTGTGTCTTTGCCAAAACCTGCGAAATTATTTTGTACTTTCCCAAGGAGGGACAAAGCAGGGAATGGGGGGAGGAGGATAGGTGTTTGGCGGCCTTGCCTTTTGTTTCAGTGATTGTTTTCTGGAGTCAAATTCAGAGAAATACTGCTTGCAATCCTAGTTGCATGGGCAATGAAGAAGCCATGCCCTCGAAGTGGTCTTTGCATTGTCCTTGGCCCGGTTCCAACCACCACTGGATAATCCAAGTCCCATTTCAGGACCAAGATGCCTTGAAGACTACTGATCCACTGGGCAGGTAGACCTAACCACAGCCAGAAAAGGCAAAAAATTCAATGCCGCTGGCAGCACTGGAAATCTACAACAGGCAGAGATTTTTTAATATATTTTATTGTAAAAATACTGTACAGAGGGGGTTCAGTTACATGAGTAGGGTAATGAGTACATTTCCTATCAAGCATTGTTACCTCTTCCTTGTTTTTTTCCCTACCATCCGTTCCTTCCCCACCTCTCCAACTCCTCCCTCCTCAATCCCTGCCTGACATTGTAAATTCATTTTCTACATAGTGTCCTGTACATCTCTTCATCACAATGGGTCAACCTGCAGCCCCATTTAAGCATTTTGCTATATCCTTTCCACTCCCCAAATCACAAAAGTGAATATACAAGATGCAGAACATTGGAATCAAATATAGTGAAAACAGGGATTATACCGTGGGTGGATGAACCTACAAAAGAATCACATAGTGCATTATAAGTATATTAAAAACAAAACCAAGACTGACTTGGGGTATATTTCACTTAACATCAACTTATGTGGTCATAATAACATAACTTTTGATCTTTTCTGCTTGTCCTAGACATGTACTAGTCCTTGCAAATAAGGGAAAGCATGGGACCTATGTTTCTCTGGGCCTGGCTTACTTCACTTAATATAATTTTTAACAAGTCTTTCCATTTCCTAACAAATGGGGCATTGTCATTCCTTCTAATGGAGGCATAGAATTCCATTGTGTGTGTGTGTGTGTGTGTGTGTGTGTGTGTGTGTGTGTGTGTGTGTGTGTGTGTATCACATTTTCTAGATCCATTCATCTACTGAGGGGAATCGGGGTTGGTTCCATATCGTAACTATAGTGAGCTATAGTGAGTAATGCTGCAACAAACATGGTTGTGCTGGTAGCTTTGGTATGACCTTGTTTGTGATCATTTGGGTAAATACACAAAAGTGGGATTGCTGGGTCATAGGGAGAGCTCTATGTGTAGTCTTCTGAAGAACTTCCATACTGCTTTCCAAAGTGGTTGAACAAGTTTACATTCCCACTAACAATGCAGTAGAGTTCCCGTCAACATCTGTAATTATTACATTTCTTGATTATAGACATTCTAACTGGAATGATGGGTGATCCCAATGCTATCTTTATTTGCATTTCTTTTTTTTTAAATTTAATTTAATTTTATTTGTGAAGATACTGTACAGAGGAGTTACAGTTACATGGGCAGGATAATGCGTACATTTCTTACCAAGCATTGCAGCCTCCTCCATTGTTTACCCTTCACATCCCTTCCCAGCCTCTCCCTCCCCCCCTAATCCCAATCCTTCTCCTTCCCCCCCCCGTCCCCCCCCCTCCCCGCACCAACGTTGTGAAGCTCGTTTTGGACATGACAACTTGTACTTCTCATTGTTGCAAGAGGTCCACCTGTATCCTTAAACAACTGGTTTTTCCCCATCTCCTCCACAAGTTATACTGACATCAGATATAGTGAAAGCAGGGGTTATACTGTGGGGGAGGGACATACAAAGCAACAAAGAGATAATCTTATAAATGTGTTAGAAACACATGCATGAAAGAAAAAAACATTAAAATACACATCTAAGGGTTCATTTTCCTGACATCACATTATCTGACCTTTTCCGCTTGACTCATACATATACTAGATATTACAAATAAGGGAAACCATGGGACCTACGTTTCTTTGGGCCTGGCTTACTTCACTTAATGTAATTTTTTCCAAGTTTTTCCATTTCCTAACAAATGGGGCAATGTCATTCTTTCTGATGGAGACATAGAATTCCATTGTATATATATACCACATTTTCTTGATCCATTCATCTACTGAGGGGCATCTGGGTTGGTTCCATATCTTAGCTATGGTAAATAATGCTCCAATAAACATAGTTGTGCTGGTAGCTTTAGTGTCGTCTTGTTTGTAAACATTTGGGTAAATGCCCAAAAGTGGGATTGCTGGGTCATAGGGGAGCTCTATGTGAAGTCTTTTGAGGAACCTCCATACTGCTTTCCAAAGTGGTTGAACAAGTTTACATTCCCACCAACAATGAAGTAAGGTTCCTTTCTGTCCACATCCCCTCCAGCATCTGTTGTTGTTAGAGTTCTTGATTTTTGCTGTTCTAACTGGAGTGAGGTGATATCTCAATGTTGTTTTGATTTGCATTTCTTTTATGGCTAGGGATGTTGAACATTTCTTCATGTGTCTGTTGGCCATCCTTCTTTCTTCTTCAGAGAAGTTTCTCTTTAAGTCTTTGCCCACTTATTTATTGGGCAGTTGTTTCTTTGAAGATTTGTTGTTGGGGGGTTTAATTTTTTGAGTTCCAAGTATATTTTAGATATGAGACCCTTGTCCGTTGTATGGCTAGTAAAGATCTTCTCCCAATCCGTGGGCTTTCTATTGATCTTCCTAGCTATGTCATTTGCCCTGCAGAAGCTCTGCAACTTTATGCAATCCCATTTGTCCAACCTTTCTTTGATTTGTTGTGTTTCCGGGTCTCTATTCAGAAAATTTCGGCCTGAGCCAAGGAGACCCAGGGTTTCTCCTATTCCTTCCTGTAATGTTTTCAGAGTGTCTGCTTTGAGTTCAAGGTCTTTAATCCATTTGGAGTTGATTCTGGTGCAGGGTGATATATAAGGATCTAGCTTCAGTTTTCTACATGTAGTTAACCAATTTTGCCAGCACCATTTACTGAAGAGGTTGTCTTTCTTCCATTCTATTGTTTTAGCTCCCTTATCGAAGATTAGATGGCTATAGGTCTGTAGGTTCATTTCTGGGTTTTCAATTCTATTCCATTGGTCCTGAGGTCTGTTCTTATGCCAATACCAAGCTGTTTTGATTACTATGGCTTTATAGTAGAGTTTGAAGTTTGGTATTGATATTCCTCCAGCAGTGTTCTTTCCGTTGAGGAGCGTTTTTGCTATTCGTGGTCTTTTATTGTTCCATATGAATTTTTGGATTGCCTCTTCTATTTTCTTGAAGAATGAGGGTGGAATTTTGATAGGTATTGCGTTGAATTTGTAGATAGCCTTGGGAAGTATTGCCATTTTCACGATGTTAATCTTTCCAATCCAGGAGCATCTGAGGTTTTGCCATTTTTTAAGTTCTGTGTTGATTTCCTTTTTCAAGATTTTAAAGTTTTCATCATAGAGGTCCTTCACTTCTTTAGTTAAGTTAATTCCTAGGTATTTTATTTTTTGTGGGGCTATTACAAATGGAGTTGGTTTCCTAAATTCAGACACACTTTCCTCATTGTCAGCATACAGAAAACCCATTGATTTTTGGGGGTTAATTTTATAACCTGCTACTTTGCCAAAGTTTTGAATCAGCTTGAGTAATTTGGGAGTGGAGTCTATGGGATTCTTTAAATACAAGATCATGTCATCTGCAAAGAGGGAGAGTTTTATTTCTTCTTTCCCTATTTGGATCCCCTTTATGTCTGCATCTTGTCTTATTGCTGTAGCTAGGCATTCTAATACTAGATTGAAGAGAAGTGGAGAGAGTGGGCATCCTTGTCTTGTTCTTGAGTTAAGAGGAAATGACTTTAGTTTTTCACCATTGAGTACAATGCTGGCTGTAGGTTTGTCATATACAGCCTTTATTGTATTGAGGAATGTTCCATGGATTCCTAATTTTTCCAAAACCTTCATCATAAAGGGGTGTTGGATCTTGTCCAATGCTTTTTCTGCATCTATTGAGATAACCATGTGGTTCTTATTCTTGCTACTGTTGATGTGATGAATAATATTAATTGATTTGCGTATATTGAACCAGCTTTGCATCCCTGAAATGAATCCTGTTTGATCGTGGTGTATGATTTTTTGGATGAATTGTTGAAGTCGATTGGCCAAAATTTTGTTGAGAAGTTTTGCATCAATGTTCATCAAAGAAATGGGTCTATAGTTCTCTTTCTTTGATGAGTCCCTGCCTGGTTTTGGGATGAGGGTTATGATGGCTTCATAGAATGTGTTCGGTAGTGAGCTTTCTCTTTCAATTTCACTGAAGTGTTGGAGGAATATTGGTGTCAGCTCTGCTTTGAAGGCCTTGTAAAATTCCTCTGTAAAACCATCTGGTCCTGGACTTTTCTTAGCTGGGAGGTCTCTTATTGCTGTTTCTATTTCAATGCTTGATATGGGGCTGTTAAGCTCGTTTAACTCATCTTGGTTTAGTTTTGGCATGTCAATATTTGCTAGGAAGAGGTCCATTTCTGTCAAGTTCTCAAACTTATTAGCATAAAGTTTTGAGAAGTATTCCCTTATAATGTTCTGAATCTTGGTTGTTTCCGTGGTGATGTTTCCATTCTCATCTCTGAATTTATTAATTTGGGTGTGTTCTCTTTTTTCTGATAAGATTTGCTAAGGGTCTGTCAATTTTGTTAAGTTTTTCGAAGAACCAACTCTTTGTTTTGTTGATTCTTTCTATAGTTTTTTTGGATTCTAATTCATTTAATTCTGATTTAATTTTGGTTATTTCTTTCCGTGTACTGGATTGGGGTTTATGTTGCTGCTCTTTTTCAAGGAGGTTTAGATGTGTCATTAAATTGTTTGTTTCAGATCTCTCCAATTTGTTGATGTAGGAGCTCAGAGCTATAAACTTGCCTCTGAGTACTGCCTCTGCTGTGTTCCAGAGGAGCTGGTAATTTGTGTGTTCATTTTTGTTGAATAGCATGAACATTTGAATTTCCTTTCTAATCTCTTCCATGACCCACTCTTGATTCAGCAGTGTGTTGTTCAGCCTCCATGTGATACCGGACTTTCTTTGGTGGCTTTTGGTGTTGAGTTCTAATTTTATTCCCTTGTGGTCAGAGAGAATGCATGGTATAACTTCAATGTTTCTGAATTTAGACAAGTTTGCTTTGTGGCCTAAAATGTGGTCTATTTTAGAAAACGTTCCATGTGCTGCTGAGAAAAACGTGTATTCTGATGCTGCCGGGTGAAATGTTCGGTAGATGTCTGTTAAGTCTAGTTGATCTATGCAGCTGTTTAGATCTGCGGTTTCTCTGTTGAGTTTTTGCCGAGTTGATCTACCTAGTGGGGAGAGTGGTGTGTTAAAATCCCCAACAATTAATGTCTTTGGATCTATATGGGATTTGAGGGAAAGTAGTGTTTCTTTGATAAATTTGAGTGCTCCATTGTTTGGCGAATAGATATTTAGAATTGTAATGTCCTCCTGAAGGAGAGATCCTTTAATTAGTATGTAGCGTCCTTCTTTATCTCTTCTCACGAATTTTAATTTGAAGTCTATTTTATCTGATATTAAGATTGCAACTCCCGCCTGTTTATGGGGGCCGTTTGCTTGGTAGATTTTGTTCCAGCCTTTAACATTGAAAATGTGTTTGTTTTTATGGGCAAGATGTGACTCCTGCAGGCAGCAGATAGAAGGGTCTTGTTTTTTAATCCAATTAGACAGTCTATGTCGCTTAATTGGAGAGTTCAGTCCGTTAACGTTAAGAGATAGGATTGAGAGGTATTTAGGAGTTCCTGCCATGTTATCCACCTTCTTGGGGGCTGCGAAAACTGGGTTCTTCCTATGGTTCTTGGATTCTCAGTTTGGGTGCAGTTTCTTGGCCTTTGTTGCGGTCTTCTTGGTTTTCTATGTGTAGGACATCTTTAAGAATCTTTTGTAGGACTGGTTTGGTGGAGATGTATTGTTTCAATTTTTCTTTGCTATGGAAGGTTTTTATTTGGCCTTCAGTTATGAAGGAGAGTTTAGCTGGGTACAGTATTCTTGGTTGATAGTTGTTTGTTTTTAGGGCATGGCATACATCATTCCAGGCTCTTCTTGCTTTGATTGTCTCTGCTGAGAAATCTGAGGTGATTCTAATTGGTTTCCCTTTATAGGTGATTACCCTTTTCTCCTTGACAGCTTTAAGGATCTTTTCCTTGGTCTGAGTTGATCCTGTGTGGATTATAATGTGACGGTGGGATGTCCTATTCTGGTCTGGTCTATTTGGGGTTCTAAAAGCTTCTTGTATCTGAATAGGCCTATCTTTTTGTATGTTTGGGAAGTTCTCTGCTAGGATCCTGTTAAACAAATTTCCTAGACCATTAACTTCTGTTTCTAGGTGCTCCTCTACACCCATTATCCTTAGATGAGGCCTTCTGATGGTGTCTTCCAGGTGTTGGATAGATCTATCATACTTCTTGGACTTGTCTTGGATGGTTGTATGTTCTTTCTCTATAATATCTAGGCTGTCTTCAATCCCTGAGATTCGATCTTCTGCATGGTCTAACCTGCTGTCAAGACTCTCTACTTTGTTTTTTATCTCTTTTCCTTCTAATTGGTCAGCTTTGATGGCTTCAAGTTCTTTGTTGAAGCTCTGTTTTAGGTCTTGTATGAATTTCTTTACTTCCTTAATTTGGTGTTCAGTGTTTGTTCTCAAATCACTTAGTTGATTGGCTATGGTTTCTTTGGACTCCCATTCCTTCTGTTGGGTTCCATTCAGCATTCCCTTTGTGGTCTCCCTGACTTCCTTCAGCTCTCTGTTAATGGATTCCATGAATGCCTTTAGTGATCTTTGTGTGTTCTCTACCTGGTCTCTCAATTCCTGAATTACTCTTTGATTAGCTTCCTCCCGTTTGTGGGATTCCTGCAGTTCTCTTTCCTCCCGTTCGTGGGATTCCTGCAGTTCTCTTTGAGTGTTCTCAGCCTGCTCACGCCATTCCTCCCTTTCTCTTTGAGTATTCTCAAGTTGTTCACGCAAATCCTGTATCAGTTTTTGAGTAGCTTCCTCACGCTTATGATATTCCTGTATAAACTTTTGGGATGCCTCCTCTCTCTCCCTATCACGCTCATACAGAGTCCTTTGTAAGTTGTCAAACTTCTCATTTATCATGTTTGCCACCATTGTTTGGAGAGCTATTTGGGAACTCTCCTCTGGATTGTTCATTATCTGATCTGACCCCTGATTATCAAGATTGGGATTTGAGATACCCGGATTTGCCATTTTTCTTGTGTTTTTTCGGCTTACTCTGCCCATTTGAGATGAAGATAGCACCAGTTTTGTGCTAGAACACTATCTTAAGGCAACCATCAACCAAAGTTTGCATTTGTACAGTCAATAGTCTACAGATACAATCTCGTTCAACAGATACATCTATTCAACATCAAACAACTATATGTTAATTTGCTTCGAACCACAGAGAAGAATTTGGAAAACCAGAAATTTTTAGGGTTAGGGAGAGATCTGGGTAAAAAGTAGGAATAGATTGGTGTGGGGAGGCACAGGGAGAGTTAACTATGTCCTAATCTCGATGCAGGAGATAGGTTGGTTAGGATGCAAGTAGAGAGGGAGAGAAAAAGAAGAAAGGGAAAGGGAAATGAAAAGAGACCAGAAAAAAAATTAGAAACGTAAAAATTAATATAGTTATGGAGATTGAAAGACCATCTATTTAGAGAGGAATGTGAATATAATGAGAAAACAGGAGGGAGATAGAGGAGATGTGAAAAACTTAAAAAATGCTTAAAATATTATATAGGTATAAAGAGGTAGTACTGCTATTAAGGAATTTAAGTCTCAGAGGTTTTGGATTGAGTAATAAATTTGTGGATTAAGTATGTACACAATGGGGAATAGGGTCTACTAGTTAACTATGTGTTTATCTGAGGATGTGCAGGACAAGAGTTAAGTCACATACAGAAGAACAAAAGAAAGGAAAAGGTGAAAAGGATAAGAAAGGGAGAAAAAAAAGATCAGAAGTTCAGTAGAGCTAGACAAAAACAAAATTAAGAAAGAAAGAAAAAGAGAGAGAAGACAAGAAAAGAAAGGAAAACGTACATTCACGTATTCCTAAAATAAAAATTATAAGAGGGAAAAAAAAGTTTCTGGAAAACAATTATTTTTTCAAAAAAGGCAAAAATTAAAGATTAATAAAAGTTTTAGAAAAGGAAAAAAAATTATTTATATATATAAGGTACCAAAAAAAAAAAAAAAGAAAAGAAGAAAAAAAGTTCTTTGATTTTTTTTTTTGATTTTTTTGGGAGGGGTGGGAAGAATCCTGTATCTCCCTTTTGTCTGTAACCAGCCTCTTGTTGGAGTCTCTGGTCAGCTTGAGGTCCTGTGGCTTGATTGGTTTCTTAAGTCAGTTAGTTCGAACAGGCAGAAAAATGCTCTGCTTTACCCAAGATTTTGAGATCCCCCTCCCAGGTTAGTTTAATGGGAGGGTGATCTGCTTTGAGAATCACAAAAGAGGGGTGATGAGGCTAGGTTCTGGTAGAGTTGAGGCCTTTCAACAAACAGTAGCTTTTCCTTGGGGCTATTTTGTGAAAAATTCACAGAGCCCACCCTGGAGCCATTCTCAGGGTTTATGTTTTTCAATTGATTGTGGAGGCTGCTAGAGGGAGGGGCAGCCTCTGGCTCTGGTTACCCAGTGAGGAAAGCCACTCCAATGGCTGGTGCCTGGGCTGGGTGACTTTTCCCTGGATGGAGCTGAGTCTGGCAGGTCACTTCGCCGTTAAGTTCTTGTGACCTGTTAAATGACTCGTTTTATTCCAAGGCCTGAGTTGGACCTAGCAGCTCCTGCGAGCTTTGTCGGTATCCAAGATGGAGATCACAGGTGCTGGGGGGGAGGGGTGGCCTTCCCTCCTCTGCTCCCTGAGAAGGAGTGAGGACGTCGGGCTTCTACTCATGCCGAGTCTTGGATCCTGGGTCGTCTCTGGTCTGCAAAGTGCAGGATGAAGATGTCTGCTCCTTGTCGGTTCTTGCTGGTGTTGAGTAGAATCCTCTCGCCCGCTGCGTCTGGTCCTTCATCCCGGACTCTCTGTGTGAGCGCTCAGGTAGGGCCGCGGCTGGGGTCGCCGCTGTGACCCTGCCGCCGCGGCGGCGGCTGCTGGCAGGCGCTCAGATGTGTCTCCTTGTCTTGGCTTCCCCTCTCTTGTCTAACTCTCTGTCCTGTGATGGCACACTTAGTGTGATTCTCTGGCTTAGGACTGTTCACTGGAAATCTAAAACTGCTTTCTATGCGAGAGCTTGTTCAGATTCCAGCTTCTCCTCCTCCATCTTCCCGGAACTCTGCATTTCTTTTATGGCTAGAAAAGTTGAGCATTTCTTCATGTGTCTAATGCGCATTTTCATTTCCTCTTCAGAGAAATCTCTCTTTAAGTCTTTAGCCCACTGAGTTATCCAGCAGTTGTTTCTTTGATGATTTGTTGTTGGGGAATTTAATTTTTTAAGTCCTAAGTATATTTTAGATATAAGACCTTGTCCATTTTATGACTCATGAAGATCTTCTCCCAGTACGTGGGCTGTCTACAGTTCTTGTTAGCTTTGACCTTTGCCTTGCAGAACCTCTGCGGTTTCATGCAATCCCATTTGCCCAACCTTTCTTTGATTTGTTTTGTTTCTTGTTCTCTATTAAGAAAATTTCGGCGTGTGCTAAAGAGCCCTAGAGTTTCTCCTATTCCTTCATGTAAAGTTTTCATGGTGTCTGCTTTTATTTTGAGGTCTTCTGTCCACTTGGAGTTGATTCTGGTGCAGGGTGATATATGCGGATCTAGTTTTAGTTTAACAGGTGTTTAACCAATTTTGCCAACACCATTTACAGAAAAGGCTATCTTTTTTCCACTCTATTTTTTTTAGCTCCCTTGTCAAAGATTAGGTGGCTATAGGTCAATGGATTCATTTCTGAGTCTTCAGTCCTTTTCCATTGGTCCTCAGGTTTGTTCTTGTGCCATTATCAAGCTGTTCTTATTACTATGGCTTTTTAGTCTAGTTTGACATTTGGAACTGATATTGCTTCAGCACTGTTCTTTCTGCTAAGGATTGACAAACCTACAGCCAGCATTATAGTTAATGGCAAAAAGTTAAAATCATTTCTTATAAATTCAGGAATGAGGGGCTGGGAATGTGGCTCAGTGGTAGAGCGCTTGCCTTGCATGCATGAGGCCCTGGGTTCCATTCCTCAACACCCCATAAGAAAAAGAATAAAAGCCGGAAGTGGCGCTGTGGCTCAAGTGGTAGAGTGCTAGCCTTGAGCTGAAGAGCGGCGGGACAGTGCCCAGGCCCAGAGTTCTTGCCCCATGACTGGGGCATGAATTAAATAAATAAAATAAATTCAGGAATGAGATAAGGATGTCTGCTCTCTCCACTCCTCTTCAAATTAGTATTAGAATGCTAGCTGGGGCAATAAGACAAGATACAAACTTAAAGGGGATCCAAATAGGGAAAGATGAATTAAAACTATCCCTTTTTGCAGATGACATGATCTTGTATTTAAAGAACCCCACGGACTCCACTCCCAAGTTACTTGAGCTGATGAGAAACTTTGGCAAACTAGCAGAATATAAAATTAACCCTCGGAAATCAATGGCTTACCTGTATTCCAATAACAATAAGAGTGAGGCTGAAAATAGGAAAGCAATACTTTTTAATATTCGCAAAAATATAAAATAGCAAGGAGTTAACTTAAGAGGTGAAGGACCTCTATGATGGAAACTTTAAAAACCTGAAAAAGAAAATGAAAGCAGAACTAAGGAAGTGGGAAACCTCCCACGCTCCTATTTTGGGAAGATTAACATCATGAAAATGGCAATACTGCCAAAGGCTATTTCCAAATTCAGTGTGATACCTATCAATATCCCAATCTCACTTTCAATGAAATAGAAGAAGCAATCCAAAAATTCATATGGAAGAATAAAAGACCCCGAATAGCAGAGAGGATTTTTGTGATTCTCATTTTGTATTACCACTTTCATTCTACAAAGTAATCTATGGATTTTAACTTTATTCACTCCCTTTGGATAAACCTCACAAAAACCCTGCCTCTAGCTCCCAAGACACCTAACTCTTAGGTCTGGACAATTGTTCCTAGATAGTGAATTACTTAGTTGTATTTTGAACGCATAAAACATGCATATAAAACTAGCACATTTTGATCTCATGAGAAAACTGCCTTTTTCCCTCTCTCAAATTCATTTCCTGATAGGCATTTTTAGAAAGAATCTCTTTTCCTTTTGAGATGAAAGGCTTGTAGGAAACTATGTTCATAATCTGGCTCTTCCTCCTGCACCTCAACACCTAAAACACAAATTTCACAAAGAATTTATAAGAAACAATACAAAAACCAAACACTGGGAAATGCTCAGATGCAGAGAGTTTTACAAAACCCAGAATATAACTCTGCTGTCTGAGGCTGGGGCTCTCTGTGTAAATTAAGAAACCCCAAAAGAGCAGCCAGGAGTACCGGACATGAGTGTCCCTGGCTGATATTCCATGGACAAGGAGCATGGAGGGGCAACCTGAGCCTGCAGGAGAGTGTCTGGAGGAAAGTTTCCCTGCCAGCCTGAGTACAAAAGTTGGCATCACCCCACCTGGGCCTGTATTTCTTGTCTTCTCCCCACAGCTGAGAACAATTGTCCCCTGCTCCATGGAGGATACTGTACAAGCTGATCCCCAGAGTGGCTTCTGTTTTGTCTACACTCCTTCCTAGGTGGGTGCCCCCCCACCGTGTGTGTGTGCTCTCAGGGGCCCCTTAGGGCCCAGGCCCATGGGGCTGGTGGGTGTTAGATGTGGGTCAGTGGCACTGTGTCATTCACGCAGCAGCTTCCCTAGTCCAACAGCAGGTACACCCTGATATTCTCCCACAGTCTCAGGTGAGGTGCCCAGAAGCACCCGAGTTGGGTAGGCTGCCACTAGGATCCTACTTCATCAGAGGGGCTAGATGAAGTGGCTGCTGCCTGAATTACTAATTATTTTATGGAGCAGTTATAAACAAATTGATACATATTACTGTATGATATATAATGCTATATCCTTGAGTCTCTAGTCTACAAAATCATTGAACTTGATACTAGCAAGAATGTATTTTATTTTATGTGTTTATAAGGCCATAATGGCAAACTGAAATGAAAGTACAACAAAACTCTTCTCCAAAAAACACATTCTAAAATCACAGAATTTGAAAAAAATTGTATGTAAGTAGTGCAAATGAAATTATACTAGGATAGTAAAATACACACAAAAATATTACATTCATTACATTCAAAAGTAAAATAAATAAGTACAGAAAGAATTCTTACTGGATAAAAAATATTACAATGGTTTAACAGGTAGAAGTGATATAAGTTATATGTTTTCTTGTTATAAAACTTATTTATATCTCCCTGGTCTGTTTATCTTAGTGAAGGAAAACGTTAGAAAGCAGAAATTATGTGGCATCTCTTACTTCCAATACTACAAAGGAGAGTGGCACTTCCTAATGGGTGTCCTGGGATGACACCCACATCCAACCCATGTAGACCCATCAGAGGTCCCTGTGGTGACCCTGAGGGGGTCTGGAAAACCACACTGCTGCTGCAGCAGGTGCAGTATTTGTTGTGGTGGGCTGCATCCAACAAGGCTCCACCAGTGACCAGACCAAGCAACCCAGCCTCAGGTGCCAAAGCCAGGAGGTAAGGCAGGGCAGACCCCAAGTCCTGCCTTCCATGTGTGTGGCCTGCACTGCCAAGGCCAGACCCATTCCTGCTTTGGATACCAATGAGGGTAGGGGATGAGCCCATTGCTGCCAAACGGAGCATCCCCGGAATGGCACCCAGAGCTGGGCCCATGTGGACCAGAAGGACAATGGAGGAGGCTACACAGCAAAGCCAAAGGGGCTTTGGGTCCCCAGTGCTGCAGCTCGTGCACTGCAAGTCCAGGCTCCTCTGGCACTGATGGGCATATGCAGGGATGGCACCTTACCCGAGATCACAGGGACCAGAAAATGGAGGTCCGTGGGGATGCTGAAGGGGCTCCAGGGTGCTCAGCTGCCACAGCTGTCACAAGCCACCTGGCAGAAGGGCCAGCACACGACTCTAGTCTCCATTCTGCCCTAAAGTCTGAACCAAGGCTGGGCTGCCTGGCCCCAAGTGGGTGAATTGTCCACCAAGCCTTCCTTCTCCTGTGGACTGTGCAGTGTACAAACATGGTGTCCTCCACCCCACACCCATGGGGGCAGGCAGTGACCCTACAACAGAGTCTCACTGGGATGGCACTTGCACCCAGGACCACCGCAGACCAGTACCAGCACACCTGGCAGAGGAGAGAGCAGCAGTGGACTCAACTAAAGCCCCAAGACTGCCAGCTCCTGGGTGAAATGGAACAAGTGATCCTGGGAAGGGAGGTGGGCAGGGTGGGCAGGGCTCATCTGGCAATGCTGAGGACCATGCACACACACATCCCTTCGCTGCACATCCACCACAAGGGAGGGGGCCCCACTTCTCAACGGGTGACTTGAAGAGGCCCCACACCCACAGGGACTACAGAAATGGAAGTTCACATGGTGATATTGAAAGGGCTCCAGGGTACAGCCTTGCTCCTGCACTGATCAACTGGCACAAAAAAAAAAGGGGGGGAAAATGACCACTAACCCTTTTCATCAATGATAACCTATTATACTTTCAAAACAGTTTTACTTTCCTCTTGTCCTATATTTTTGCGTGGGACCCTCTGAATTAACCAGAAGTCTCCAGGATTTCTTCATGCACAGTAATACAAATAAATATAGATTCTATTCTTCTTTGAATTAAGGGAGGTTGCATTTAGTTCTTTCCCATATTTGATTCATGAAAAAGAAATCCTAACATATATCTGTAAAACACAAAACTCATGCTACCCAGAGAGAAATAATCACATGATTAGTGGTTCAAATGATATTTCATCTTTGCATTTCTTTAGAAAACTGCATACTTGGGGCTGGGAATGTGGCTCAGTGGTAGAGCGCTTGCCTTGCATGCATGAGGCTCTGGATTTGATTCCTCAGCACCACATAAGCAAAAAGAAAAAAGCCAGAAGTGGCGCTGTGGCTCTAGTGGTAGAGTGCTAGCCTTGAGCTGAAGAACTGAGGGACAGTGCCCAGGCCCAGAGTTCAGGCCCCACAACCGGACCATCCCCCAAAAAGAAAAAAAGCAAGCAAGCAAGAAAGAAAACTGCATACTACTTTCTACAATGAGAATATTAGCCTGTATTTGACCAAGAGAGTACAAAATTTCCTTTCCTCCACACTCTCACAACATTATTACCTTCTGAGTTTTTTAAAGGGCAGGTTTTTACTATGTGCAGTACCGCAGACTGGCCTTAGAATCAAATCCTCTTACTCCAACCCCCTAAATGCTTAGAATTACAAGCCTTTACCACCACACCTGGCTTCTTTGATTTTTTTTTTGATAAGAGTTATAATAGTTATGAAGTAGTATCATAGTAATTTTGAGTTGCATTTCTCTAATGACTTCTGTTCAGAAAGCATTAAGCCAGCGTAGAAGGGGTATCAAACACAAATTTGTAAACCCACTGGTGATTTTCAGGGCTTTTTGGAAAGCAGGTCTATTCAGAACTTTTGTCCATTTTAAATCAAGTTTCTTGTTAATCTCATCTTTAATATCTCTATACAAAATGAATACTTAATTCAATATAGTAGAAAGGAAAAATTAAGCAACTCCTAACATTTTTCACTTTTCAATAAAATGATATTGCTTAAATCAATTTCTGTTTATGCTTGAGACTATACTACTCAATTTGGTTAGACCTTTTACAAAGCTTTATATACTTTATTTATTTTATGTTGATTGCTCTTTCCAAATCCTGCGTGTCTAATTTTGGTTTCTTTCAGTCTCATGTAGTTCAGATTTCAAACTGAAGAATGAATGGAAGGAAACAAACAAAAAAATAGTTACTCTCATCTGATGATGCCTCTACAAGAATGAGGAAAGAGTTCATCTTGCTAAGGATCTATGATAGAATTTCAAAAAGAGAATTCATTCTTCTAGGTTTTCCCTATCTTTGTGATGTACCTTAAATTATATAAAACAAAATATACTGCTCAGATACTCTTACGTTTCATCAGTTTTGTATATTTTCATAAGGACTTCACATCTGTCTACAACATTCCTTCTTTATAATGTCCCTGATATTTTTACATTATCAAGACATAAGATAACCAACTTGATTTACAGCATGAGAAGTTATCCTCCTGGCTTCCCTAGAAGCAGAGCATGGTCAATAGATAACATTATTTCTAGTTGCTCACCACATGTAATGGTTTCTGTAATACATTTTATTTAGTATTTAAAAAATTGTTGTTTAAACTCAAAGTTCATTCATAGAAGTTTGTGTTGAGTTTTTCACAAGTTTTATTTCTATTAATTCTTAAGATAACATTTGCTATAATGCTAATATTATTACCATTTAAGTGTTGGGAAAAATTGTAATTAAAGGCAGTAAGGGCATGGCCCAAATACACACAGTGAGGAAGAAAATGAGTAAAAGTTTCCAAAAATTTTTCAGCAATACAGAAAAGGTAGGTAAAAATCTCACCATTCTTTTACACTCTAAATTCAATATTCATGTTGCTCAAGAAATAATAGCATAGCAATTATTGCCCATGATGATTGTTTTCTGTCACAATTTGTCTTCAACACAGACTGTGTTGGTGACATTGCGTTATCACGCACAGAATTGAACTTATACATTGAGTTTCAAAGACAGCCAAATTTCTTCTGTCCTACAGTTCCATTTTTCTTTTTAAAAAATACCAAAACTTTTAAATATCATCACTTTCTGTCTTTTAGAATCCAAAAGAGAAATAAATTCACATTTAATTTAATAAATTCACCTTTACTTTTAAAGCAAAATGCTTTAAAAGTAGGAGATGATAAAAACAGGCCCCCATGAAGTAAATTTTCTTCTACTTTTAAAATTATTCTGAAAACCTTGTGCTGGTTGGTCACTCCTGTAATCTTGTTTACTTGAGATATCTACTCAGGAGGCTAAGATCTGTGGATAACAGTTGGAAGCCAATCAGGGCAAAAACATTTTTGAGATTATTTTTCAAAAAATTTAATGAACTAGGAAAGAGCCAGGAGTGGAAATGTAGCTCATATAGTAGTTCACCAATCTAGAGAGGAAAGGCCTACCAAGACCTTAAAGCCCTGAGTTCAAATTCTGAGCACTCCAACACACTTGTGTGCACACACACACATTTATTCAAAATACCTTCATGTCAGTGTTTTGCATTTATTTATTTGTTAATGAGATTATATGGATAAAATAAGGGAAATTAAATCTTCAATCTCAGAACATTTTTATACATTTTTTTTATTTTAAAAATACTGCACAGAGAAGTGACATTTACATGAGCAAGGTAATGAGTACATTTCCTAACAAGCATTGTTACCTCCTCCTTTATATTCCCCCACCATCCCTTCTCTCCCACCTCCGCAAGTACACTCCACTCCTCCTCTCTCCTTCCCCTGCATAAATTGTAAAATTCACTTTCAACATAGTGTCTTGTGCATCTCATTGTTACAATGGGTCAACGGGTATCCCTATTTAAGCATTTTGTTGTTTTCTTCTTCTCCCCAAATTAGAGAAACGTATATACAAGATGTAGGTGCACCAACTTCAAATACAGTGAAAAAAGGGGTTATAGCGTAATTGAGGAACATACAAAAAAACAAAAAAAAATCACATCGTACAGTATAAGTATGTTAGAAATAATAGCAAGATACAATCACTTGTGTACCTATCTTGGCATTCGTTTAGCTTAACATCATCTTATCTGGTCAAATGCACATAGTTCTTGACATTTTCTGATAATCCCGGACATATATTAGTTATTGAAAATAAGAGAAACCATGGGACGTATGTTTCTTTGGACCTCGCTTACTTCACTTAATAAATTTTTTCCAAATCTTTCCATTTCCTAACAAATTGGGCAATGTCATTCTTTCTGATGGAGGCATAGAATGCAATTGTATATATTGACCACGTTTTCTTTTTTTTTTTTAATTTAATTTAATTTTATTTGAGAACATACTGTAGAGAGGGGTTACAATTACATGGGCAGGACAATGCATACATTTCTTACCAAGCATTGCAGCCTCCTCCTTTGTTTACGTTCACCTCCCTTATCAGCCTCTCCTCTCCCCCCCACCCAATCATACCCTCCCTTCCCCCCCCACACCGACATTGTAAAGCTTGTTTTGACATGACATTTTGTACTTCTCATTGTTGCAACAGGTCCACCTGAATCCTTAAACGACTTGTTTGTCCCCATCTCCTCCACATGTTATACTGACATCAAATATAGTGAAAGCGGGGGTTACACTGTGGGGGAGGGACATACAAAGCAACAAAGAAATAATCTTATAAATGCATTAGAAACACATGCATGAAAGAAACAAAAACCTTAAAATACATATTTGAGGGTTCGTTTTCCTAACATCACATTATCTGACTTTTTCCGCTTGACTCATACCTATACTAGATATTGCAAATAAGGGAAACCATGGGACCTATGTTTCTTTGGGCCTGGCTTACTTCACTTAATATAATTTTTTCCAAGCCTTTCCATTTCCTAACAAATGGGGAAATGTCATTCTTTCTGATGGAGGCATAGAATTCCATTGTGTATATATACCACATTTTCTTGATCCATTCATCTACTGAGGGGCAACTGGGCTGGTTCCATATCTTAGCTATGGTAAATAATGCTGCAATAAACATAGTTGTGCTGGTAGCTTTAGTGTGGTCTTTTTTGTAAACATTAGGGTAAATGCCCAAAAGTGGGATTGCTGGGTCATAGGGGAGTTCTATGTGAAGTCTTTTGAGGAACCTCCATACTGCTTTCCAAAGTGGTTGAACAAGTTTACATTCCCACCAACAATGAAGTAAGGTTCCTTTCTGTCCACATCCCCTCCAGCATCTGTTGTTGTTAGAGTTCTTGATTTTTGCTGTTCTAACTGGAATGAGGTGATATCTCAATGTTGTTTTGATTTGCATTTCTTTTATGGCTAGGGATGTTGAACATTTCTTCATGTGTCTATTGGCCATCCTTCTTTCTTCTTCAGAGAAGCTTCTCTTTGTCTTTCGCCCACTTACTTATTGGGCAGTTGTTTCTTTGAAGATTTGTTGTTGGGTGGTTTAATTTTTTGAGTTCCAAGTATATTTTAGATATGAGACCCTTGTCCGTTGTATGGCTAGTAAAGATCTTCTCCCAATCCGTGGGCTTTCTATTGATCTTCCTAACTATGTCATTTGCCCTGCAGAAGCTCTGCAACCTTATGCAATCCCATTTGTCCAACCTTTCTTTGATTTGTTGTGTTTCCGGGTCTCTATTCAGAAAATTTCGGCCTGAGCCAAGGAGACATAGGGTTTGTCCTATTCCATCCTGTAATGTTTTCAGAGTGTCTACTTTGACTTCAAGGTCTTTGATCCATTTGGAGTTGATTCTGGTGTAGGGTGATATATAAGGATCTAGCTTCAGTTTTCTACATGTAGTTAACCAGTTTTGCCAGCACCATTTACTGAAGAGGCTGTCTGTCTTCCATTCTATTGTTTTAGCTCCCTTATCGAAGATTAGATGGCTATAGGTCTGTAGGTTCATTTCTGGGTTTTCAATTCTATTCCATTGGTCCTGAGGTCTGTTCTTATGCCAATACCAACCTGTTTTGATTACTATGGCTTTATAGTAGAGTTTGAAATTTGGTATTGATATTCCTCCAGCAGTGTTCTTTCCATTGAGGAGCGTTTTTGCTATTCGGGGTCTTTTATTGTTCCATATGAATTTTTGGATTGCCTCTTCTATTTCCTTGAAGAATGAGGGTGGAATTTTGATAGGTATTGCGTTGAATTTGTAGATAGCCTTGGGAAGTATTGCCATTTTCACGATGTTAATCTTTCCAATCCAGGAGCATCTGAGGTTTTGCCATTTTTTAAGTTCTGTGTTGATTTCCTTTTTCAAGATTTTAAAGTTTTCATCATAGAAGTCCTTCACTTCTTTAGTTAAGTTAATTCCTAGGTATTTTATTTTTTGTGGGGCTATTACAAATGGAGTTGCTTTCCTAAATTCAGACACACTTTCCTCATTGTCAGCATACAGAAAACCCATTGATTTTTGGGGGTTAATTTTATAACCTGCTACTTTGCCAAAGTTTTGAATCAGCTTGAGTAATTTGGGAGGGAGTCTATGGGATTCCTTAAATACAAGATCATGTCATCTGCAAAGAGGGAGAGTTTTATTTCTTCTTTCCCTATTTGGATCCCCTTTATGTCTGCATCTTGTCTTATTGCTGTAGGTAGGCATTCTAATACTAGATTGAAGAAAAGTGGAGAGAGTGGGCATCCTTGTCTTGTTCCTGAGTTAAGAGGAAATGGCTTTAGTTTTTCACATTGAGTATAATGCTGGCTGTAGGTTTGTCATATACAGCCTTTATTGTATTGAGGAATGTTCCATGGATTCCTAATTTTTCCAAAACCTTCATCTTAAAGGGGTGTTGGATCTTGTCGAATGCTTTTTCTGCGTCTATTGAAATAACCATATGGTTCTTATACTTGCTCCTGTTGATGTGATGAATAATATTAATTGATTTGTGTATATTGAACCAGCTTTGCATCCCTGAAATGAATCCTATTTGATAGTGGTGTATGTTTTTTTGGATGAATTGTTGAAGTCGGTTGGCCAAAATTTTGTTGAGAAGTTTTGCATCAATGTTTATCAAAGAAATGGGTCTATAGTTCTCTTTCTTTGATGAGTCCCTGCCTGGTTTTGGGATGAGGGTTATGATGGCTTCATAGAATGTGTTCGGTAGTGAGCTTTCTCTTTCAATTTCATTGAAGAGTTGGAGGAGAATTGGTGTCAGCTCTGCTTTGAAGGCCTTGTAAAATTCCGCTGTAAAACCATCTGGTCCTGGACTTTTCTTAGCTGGGAGGTCTCTTATGCTGTTTCTATTTCAATGCTTGATATGGGCCTGTTAAGATAGTTTAACTCATCTTGGTTTACTTTTGGCATGTCAATATTTGCTAGGAAGAGGTCCATTTCTTCCAAGTTCTCAAACTTAGTAGCATAAAGTTTTGAGAAATATTCCCTTACAATGTTCTGAATCTTGGTTGTTACCGTGGTGATATTTCCATTCTCATCTCTGAGTTTATTAATTTGGGTGTGTTCTCTTCTTTTTCTGATAAGATTTGCTAAGGGTCTGTCAATTTTTTTCAGTTTTTCGAAGAACCAACTCTTTGTTTTGTTGATTCTTTCTATAGTTTTTTTGGATTCTAATTAATTTAATTGTGATTTAATTTTTATTATTTCTTTCTGTCTACTGGATTGGGGTTTATGTTGCTGCTCTTTTTCAAGGAGGTTTAGATGTGTCATTAAATTGTTTGTTTCAGATCTCTCCAAGTTGTTGATGTAGGAGCTCAGAGCTATAAATTTGCCTCTGAGTACTGCCATTGCTGTGTCCCAGAGGAGCTGGTATTTTGTGTGTTCATTTTTGTTGAATAGCATGAACATTTGAATTTCCTTTCTAATCACTTCTACGACCCACTCATGATTCAGCAATATGTTGTTCAGCCGCCATATGATACCGGACTTTCTTTAGTGGCTTTTGGTGTTGAGTTCTAATTTTATTCCCTTGTAGTCAGAGAGAATGCAAGGTATAACTTCAATGTTTCTGAATTTAGACAAGTTTGCTTTGTGGCCTAAATTGTGGTCTATTTTAGAATACGTTCCATGTGCTGCTGAGAAAAACGTGTATTCTGATGCTGCTGGGTGAAATATTCGGTAGATGTCTGTTAAGTCTAGTTGATCTATGCAGCTGTTTAGATCTGCGGTTTCTCTGTTGAGTTTTTGCCGAGTTGATCTATCTAGTGGGGAGAGTGGTGTGTTAAAATCCCCAACAATTATTGTCTTTGGATCTATATGGGATTTGAGGGAAAGTAGTGTTTCTTTGATAAATTTGAGTGCTCCATTTTTTTATATCTTTTCCTTCTAATTGGTCAGCTTTGATGGCTTCAAGTTCTTTGTTGAAGCTCTGTTTTAGGTCTTGTATGAATTTCTTTACTTCCTTAATTTGGTGTTCAGTGTTTGTCCTCAAATCACTTAGTTGATTCGTTATGGTTTCTTTGGACTCCCATTCCTTCTGTTGGGTTCCATTGAGCATTCCCTTTGTGGTCTCCCTGACTTCCTTCAGCTCTTTGTTAATGGGTTCCATGAATGCCTTTAGTGATCTTTGTGTGTTCTCTACCTGGTCTCTCTATTCCTGTATTACTCTTTGATTAGCCTCCTCCGGTTAGTGGGATTCCTGCAGATCTCTTTGAGTGTTCTCAGCCTGCTCACGCCATTCCTCCCTTTCTCTTTGAGTATTCTCAAGTTGTTCACGCAAATCCTGTATCAGTTTTTGAGTAGCTTCCTCACGCTTATGATATTCCTGTATAAACTTTTGGGATGCCTCCTCTCTCTCCCTATCACGCTCATACAGAGTCCTTTGTAAGTTGTCAAACTTCTCATTTATCATGTTTGCCAGCAGTGTTTGTAGAGATATTTGGGAACTCTCCTCTTGATTATTCATTATCTGTTCTAACCCCTGATTACCAAGATTGGGAATTGAGATATCCGAATTTGCCATTTTTCTTGTGTTTTTCTGGCTTACTCTGCCCATTTGAGATGAAGATAGCACCAGTTTTGTGCTAGAACACTATCTTAAGGCAACCATCAACCAAAGTTTGCATTTGTATAGTCAATAGTCTACAGATACAATCTAGTTCAACAGATACATCTATTCGACATCAAACAACTATATGTTAAAGGACTTCGAACCGCAGAGAAGAATTTGGAAAACCAGAAATTATTAGGGTTAGGGAGAGATGTGGGTAAAAAGTAGGAATAGATTGGTGTGGGGAGGCACAGGGAGAGTTAACTATGTCCTAATCACAATGCAGGAAATAGGTTGGGTAGGATGCAAGTAGAGAGAGAGAGAGAAAAAGAAGAAAGGGAAAGGGGAATGAAAAGAGAGCAGAAAAAAATAGAAACTTAAAAATGAATGTTATTATAGAGATTAAAAGACCATCTATTTAGAGAGGAATGTGAATATATTGAGAGAAAGGGAGGGACAGAGAGGAGATGTGAAAAACTTAAAAAAATGCTTAAAATATTATATAGGTATAAAGAGGTAGTACTGCTATTAATGAATTTAAGTCTCAGAGGTTTTGAATTGAGTAATAAGTTTGTGGATTAAGTGTGTACACAACGGGGGATAGGGTCTACTCTTTAACTACGGGTTTATCTGAGGATGTGCAGGAGAAGAGTTAAGTCACATAAAGAAGAACAAAAGAGAGGAAAAGGTGGAAAGGAAAGGAACGTGAGAACTAAAGATCAGAAGTTCAGTAGAGCTAGACAAAAAACAAAAAGATAATTAAGAATGAATGAAAAAGAGAAAGAAGACAAGAAACGAAAGGAAAACACACATTCACGTATTCCTAAAATAAAAATTATAACAGGAGAAAAAAAAAGTTACTGGAAAACAATTATTTTTTCAGAAGAGGCAAAAATTAAAGATTAATAAAAGTTTTAGAAAAGCAAAAAAAAATTTATATATATATATATATATAAGGTAACAAAAAACGAAAAAAAACAAAACAAGAAAAAGAAAAAAAGAAGAAAAGAAGAAGAAGAAAAAAAAAGTTCTTTGATTTTTTTTTTTTTTTTTTTTGGCAGGGGTGGGAAGAGTCCTGTATCTTCCTTTTGTCTGTAACCAGAGTCTGGTTGGAGTCTCTGGTCAGCTTGAGGTCCTGTGGCTTGATTGGTTTCTTAAGTCAGTTTGTTGGAACAGGCAGAAAAATGCTCTGCTTTACCCAAGATTTTGAGATCCCCCTCCCAGGTTAGTTTACTGGGAGGGTGATCTGCTTTGAGAATCACAAAAGAGGGGGATGCAGTGATGAGGCTAGGTTCTGGGTAGAGTTGAGGCCTTTCAACGAACAGTAGCTTTTCCCTGGGGCTATTTTGTGAAAAAAAACTCACAGCACCCAGCCTGGAGCCATTCTCAGGGTTTCTGTTTTTCAATTGATTGTGGTGGCTGCTAGAGGGAGGGGCAGCCTCTGGCTCTGGTTACCCAGTGAGGAGAGCCACTCCAATGGCTGGCGCCTGAGCTGGGTGACTTTTCCCTGGATGGAACTGAGTCTGTGAGGTCACTTCGCCGTTAAGTTCTTGTGACCTGCTAAATGACTCGTTTTATTCCAAGGCCTGAGCTGGAGCTAGCCGCTCCTCCGAGCTTTGTCGGTATCCAAGATGGAGATCACGGGTGCTGGGGGGCTAGGGGTGGCCTTCCCTCCTCTGCTCCCAGAGAAGGAGTGAGGAAGCGGGGCTTCTACTCGCGCGGAGTCTTGGATCCCGGGTCGTCTCTGGTCTGCAAAGTGCAGGATGAAGTTGTCCGTTCCTTGTCGGTTCTTGCTGGTGTTGAGTAGAATCCGCTCGTCTGCTGCGTCTGGCTACTTCGTCCCGGACTGCGTCTCAGGTATGCCTCCGCGGCGGTGGTCGCTGCTGCGACCCTGCCGCCGCAGCGGCAGCTGCTCAGATGTGTCTGCTTGGCTTCCCCTCTCTTGACTAACTCTCTGTCCTGTGATGGCACACTTGGTGTGATTCTCTGGCTTGGGACTGTTCACTGGAACTCTGAAACTGTTTTCTATGCAAGAGCTTGTTCAGATTCCAGCTTCTCCTCCGCCATCTTCCCGGAAATCCTTTACCTCGTTTTCTTGATCCATTCATCTACTGACGGGCATCTGGATTGGTTGCATATCTTAGCTATGGTAAATAATGTTGCAATAAACATAGTTGTGCTGGTAGTTTTAATATGGTCTTATTTGTGATCCTTTGGGTAAATGAACAAAAGTGGGATTGCTGGGTCATAGGGGAGCTTTATGTGGAGTCATTTGAGGAAACTCCATACTGCTTTCCAAAGTGGTTGAAGAAGTTTACACTCCCACCAAGAATGCAGTAGGGTTCCCTTGTGGCCCCATCCCTTCCAGCATTTGTTGTTGTAAAAATATGGATTGCTTCACGAATTTGCAAGTCATCCATGTGCAGGGACCATGCTAATCCTCTCTGTATCATTCCGATGTTAGTGTATGGGCTGCCGGATTAAGCACAGAACATTTTTTATATAGAAGGTGTAATTGATTTTCTTAGTCAATTCCACAAAAAAGTAAGTTCAAAAGAATTGTCATGAAATTTTAGAATCATGCAGTTCTTACATAAGCACACATTTTTGATGTTGGCATAATTTGTGGAGGGGAAGGGGAAAATGTTTAAATAGGGATACAAGTAGACCCATTGCAACAATGAAAGGAACTTTACAACTTTGGCATCTCTACTACTGCCATACCTGCAGATTGTAACTTGATTGCTTCTTTTGAGGTAAGTATCACTATACCTGGGTCTGCTTGGACTGTGGTCCTCCTAACACAAGCAAAACACATAGCACCCATCAAACTCTAACAGAGTTTCTGAAACTTCTTCTTCTTTTTTTTTTTTTTTTGGTTTGGGCTTGCCTGGAACTGCAATTCTCTAATCTCTGTTTTCTAAGTAGATAATATTACAGGTTTGAGCCACTTTATCCAGTAAAAGGATACAATTTCAAGATATCTTGATATTGCCTATATTTGTGCTTAACATATATAGCTAACCTTAATTTTCTCCCTCTTTTGTTTAGTACTCTGAGTTGAAAACATTGACTTTCTTAATATACATGGCTTTGTTTTGGGTGGAATCCCATCACAATCCAAAAAATCTCCCAAAAGTTTATGTCGAATCATGGAAAAGAAGGCTTCAGGTTGGAAAAAAAAACAAACAAAAAAAAAAACCAATGATCCTTAACTTATAATTGCAGTATACTTATAGTGTTAGTCAATACTTTCTGAAGTATGAGAAGAGAAGGAAGACAGAAATGTGAAAGATGTCAGGTCTCTGGAATTTCTGTAGTTGTCACTTCATGTTATATTCTTCCTTAAAACTTGCTTTATTAAAACCCTCTGGGTGGATATTAGTTGGCCTGTTCGGTAACCTTACCCAAGAAATGAAGCTGAGGGCTGGGCAGGTGGCTCAGTGGTAGAGTGCTTGCCTTGCATGCATGAGAATTGGGTTCGATTCCTCAGCACCATATAAGCCAAAAGAAAAAAACCGGAAGTGGCACTGTGGCTCAAGTGGTAGAGCGCTAGCCTTGAGCTGAAGAGCTGAGGGACAGCACCCAGGCCCACAGTTCAGATCCCACGACCGGACCCCCCCAAAAAAATCTTTGGGCTGGGAAGGTGGCTCAGTGGTAGAGCACTTGCCTTGCATGCTCGAGGCCCTGGGTTCGATTCCTCAGCACCACATAAGAAAAAAGCCGGAAGTGGCACTGTGGCTCAAGTGGTAGAGCGCTAGCCTTGAGCTGAAGAGCTGAGGGACAACGCCCAGGCCCAGAGTTCAGGCCACACGACCGGACCCAAAAAAAAAAAAAAAAAAAAGAAATGAAGCTGATTTTAGAAGGCTGATGATTTGGTAAATAAAGGAATAATGAGAATGAGCACTGATATTGTCACAGAATGAGCCGACAAGGTTCATTGCTGAACAGCAAAACAAAGCAGTTTCAAGTCCGATGATGCACATTCGAACATATATAGATAGATACATATATGTATACATATACAAACATACATGAAAATGTATATATCCAGTAGAATATAGAGAGAAAGTTGGTGTGACAATTATTAAACTATATCAAACTGGTTGCAGGAAAGGTCCAGTAAAATATCAATAGTTTAGCGTAGATTTTGCATAGATTTGTAAAGGATGAAAATTCTTTCCTCATTTTATACTTTACAAATATCTTTAGTACGTTTAAGTTTTTTTATATTGTAGTTGGAGCACCTATATAATGCTGAGAAGGAATTACATAAAGTATGCAACATGAATAGGCCAGCCAGTATAGGAAAGTTCATGAGATTCTTATTTCCAATTAACCACCAGGAGAAATGGAGTTCCAGTTCAGATTTTATGTAGAGCACTGGCCTTGAACACAAAAGCACCAGTCAGGCTGTGAGTTTAAGCCCTAGGAGCTACAGAAACAAAAACACAAAATATAACTTTGAGTTAGATATTTTATAATGAAGCGTTTTTATGTACTCTACATTGTTAGAAAGACTAGATTTCTGTGTTAGCTTTATAACCTATCATAATAAGTGATATTGTCCATTTATTAAGCAGAAACGCTTACTCAGATTTATAAGTTTGAAGGTTTCAGTGTAAGTGTATGTTCAGTTGGTTTTATTGCTTTGGTGGCCTGTGACAAGACAATGTCAAGGTGAGGAGTATATCAAAAAGAAATGTTTTTGACCTAGAATGATTAAAAGAGAAAAGAAGAAAGCAGATGAGTGTGCATGTTCTCAGAGGTTTCACTCTGAAGAACTTAATCTCCATAAGAACTATTCAGGTATTCTCCACAGTATGGGAGGAAATGGAAAGTCATTTTTCTTTAACACATAGGTCTTTCTGGGGCATTCTAAATTCAAATGGCAACATCCTCAACAATGATAATGAATTGTCCAGGGGTGGAATAGATATTGCTATAAATTCCAATCAGATCTCAGCAGACTAAATATTTTATGGAATCCCTATTAAAATATTTTCTTGCAGACTGACTGGGTCTTCATACTACATATTTGTATATCTGTGTGTATGTGTGGGTTTGAATAAACTAATACAGCAATGTAGCAAATTAAAGTATTAGTAAGGCCTTTCTCTTCTCATATCATGAAAGCCTGCCACATTTCTCAATCAAATCCCATTCAAGATTCAAACATTAATGCTCTCTCAAAAGTTCTGTATGCAAACCCAGGTACATTCACTTCATTTAAGTCGGCAATGATATATGAAAATTTTAAGTCTACCATGGAAAAAAATTATATTAAGCAAAGTTAGCCAGGCCCAAAAAAACTTAGGTCCCATGGTTTCCCTTAATTGCAATAACTAGTATATGTCTGAGTCATGCAGAAAACGTCAGATAAGTTGATGTTAGGAAAATGAACCCTAATATATGTATTCAAATGTTTTTTTTTCTTTCAGGTGATTGTTTCTAACACATTTATAAGATTATTTCTTTGTTGCTTTGTATGTCCCTCCCCCATGGTATAACCCCTGCTTTCACTGTATTTGAGGTTGGTATAATTTGAGAAGGGGAAAGGAAAAAAGAAATGTTTAAATTGGGGTACAGGTGGATCCATTCCAACAATGAGATGTACAAGTCGTTATATGGAAAAACGAACTTTACAACTTTGGTGGGGGCAGGGAGGAGGATTGGATGGAGGGGCAGGGGAGGGAGAATGGGAAGGGATGGGAAGGGGAAACAAAGGAGGAGGCTAGAATGCTTGATAAGAAATGTACTCATTATCTTGCCCATGTAATTATAACCCCTCTGTACATTATTTTCACAATATAAAAAGAAAAAAAGAAAAATTTAAGTCTTCCAATTACGTTGTCACCAAGGAAACATGTACAATATTTCCTTAAAAAATATCTAGATTGTAGAACTTTAGCCAGAAAATTGAAGGAGTATACATTATAGGATTTAATTTAAATATTTAGTCACTGAAATGTATATTCTATATCCACAACTTAGAGCCCCTTCAAAATACATAATTGCAAACCTCATCTATTACCATCTTCCGTGAAGACAGTCCTTGCTGAAAACGAACCAAATGTGGCAAACCAATTAAAATGTACGCCTTTGTCAAATGCTGTTGTTTTAAAGCATGGAAGTGATAGAACAATTAATGCCAGTGAACAGCTGGTTCTAAGGAGTATGGAAAGTGATTACTTTGGACTCTAGGTGGAAAAATCCACAGATGTTTCAGATTGTGCTTCGTTTTGGCATTTGTGAGATATATTTTGGAAAGCACAATGAATGAAAGCATGTTGTTTTATAATGATTTGCTGACTGACAAACCAGGGAAAGAAAACTTATTGAAATGTTTCAAATGAGAAGACAGACAATAGGGTGGGTAAGATGTGGTATGCAGCTTTAAATACAGACCGAAGCAAACCAAAGAATGGGAAACTTTTTTCCTTAAAAGCTTTCTGGGTGTATTGTGCTATACACTATAATGATGAAATGATCATTTCTATGGAAAAGTCATGAAAAAACATTGTCACCTGTTGAATTTCTTTATAAAGTGAATCTTAATTGACAAGAATGAAGAAATTTAAATATGTTAATAAAACATTATCAAGTATTACTTTAATTTTTCATTAAAAGTTAAAGCAAACTGACAGACTATTAGTCCATTAAGATTTATGTTTCCTGTCATATTTATTTTCCTTTTGTTCCTCTTTTTTGGGTGGTGATATTTTTTTCAGAAAGGCAACCTAGTCTTAACCATTACTCACAAAATTTATGCTGTCAGAGAATCAGAGTTTTTTTTTATTAAATTAAGACAATAGTAGGCTCATTTTATGCCAAATCAAAATATAAACACCAAAACATTTTCACTAAAAAACCACTCATAAAAGATCATGAGGGGGAAAAGGCTCAGGAGGACCGGTATAATCCAGGCGCAGGAAGAAAAGCTTAGGAAAACACCTGAACATGTGGCATCCCAATGCATGGCAGCCGGTGCAAAATGCAAGTATCCCTTACATGGGGTGCCCTGGAGGTTCCAATCCTGGGTGTCCACCTCCTTTGTGCCCACAACCTGTAAATCCAGCCATTCCTCCTGGTCCTGTACCCGGGTGTCCCTTTCCTCCAGGACCTCCCCAGGGGAACCCAGCTTTCCCTCCATGTGGGCCCTCTTACTCTGTGCCACAGCCACAGTATCCAGGATACCAACCCTCAGGTCCTTACCCACCCCATGCCCACCACCTGCACCTGGCATATGTCCTGTGAATCCCCTGGCTCCTGGCATAGGCCCACGAGCCCCAATGGACAAGAAAACACTGAAGAAAATGAAGAAAACACATAAAGAGATGCACAAACACCACAAGCATGGCAAGCATTCTTCCTCTTCCTCCTCCTCTTCCAGCAGTGACTCTGACTGAACTCAGGGCCTGGACCCTCCCCTCAAGTCTCACCAGTTTTGCTCTCATCAAGCTTCTGCTGTGGTGTTGTACTAGGGGGAAATTAGCCCTCTGATCCCCACCCCACCCTCATCTGAGCCTTACCCTGCTGTTCAGCCCTGACTTGCTAGGGAAATGGATAAAGTATTTCTGTGGGTTAGTAAAGACCATCTCCTTCCTGGTTGATCGATCTTTTGTTTTCTTTTTCTTTTTCTTTGTTTTTTTTGGTTCGAGACTGGGACTCCAGCTCAGTACCTAATGCTTTTACTCATTGGCTAGCACAATAAAAATTGAGCTGTGCCTCCAATCTCAAGAGCTGAAGACTTTAACAGAGGAGGAGTTTTTTGAAGATGGCGAAACCTGTGAGCTAAATGCTGAAGACAAGTTTAAATTCTGTAAAATGTATTTTTTGTCCTTCCATTTCCGTTTGTAATACGTGTGGTTGGTGGAAATTTCATAATGATAAAAAACCTGTACTTTTTTTTTATAAAGGTAGCATACTAGGATCATTTAAAGCTAGATATGTTCCCAGCAGGCCTCCTAATGATTTCATTAACTGCAAGGCTGCCTTGATTCAAAGCAAGAGTACATTTGGTTGATGAGCTTTCTGGAAATGTAATCTCTACTCCTTAGCTCAACATGCTAGCTCAGGTCCTACTCTCATTTTCCAATTCTCAGTCCAAATGAAGCTATTTTTTTCTGGTCAAAAAAAAATCATGAGGATTTGGGGGAAGATGGAGGAGGAGAAGCTGGAGGGTAAACAAGCTCTTACATAGAAAGCAGTTTTAATGTTCCAGTGAACAGTCCTAGGTTAGAGAGTCACACCAAGTGTGCCATCACAGTAAAGAGAGTTTGGCCAAAGAGGGAAAATCCAGGCAAGATGACAGATCTGAGCACTTGCCAGGAGCCACAGCTGAGGTGGCAGTTGGGACAGCGCCAGTGGCTGTAGCCCTCATCCCTACAGAGAGAGTCCACGACAAAGGCCCCAGATGTGGCCGGTGAGCGGATTCTACTCAACAACAGCAAGAACTAACAAGGAGCAGATATCTTCATCCTGCAGATCACAGACCAGAGACGACGCAGGAACCAACACTCTGGCATGAGTAGAATCCTGACATCCTCACTCCTTCTCAGGGTGCAGAGGAGGGAAGGCCACCCATCTTCCACTACCAGAGATCTCCATCTAAGATACTGACCTCCACAGGGCTGAGCAGATAGCTCCAACTCAGGCCTTGGAAGAAAACAAGAGAGTCATTTAGTAGGTCACAGGAAGTAGACATGACCTGCCAGGCTCAGCTCCACCGAGGGGAATGTCACCCCACCCAGCCAGTAGAACCAGTGTCCTCAGAGGAGTGATTTCCTTCACAGGGTAAACAGAGACAGAGGCTGCTCCTTCCTACAGCAGCCTAGACAAACAATTGAAACTCAGTAAAAACAAAAACAAAAACCCTGAGAATGTTTTCCATGAGTGTTTCAGGAATTTCCCCACAGGGAAAAGCTACTATTTGCTGAAAAGCCTCAACCCTACCTCATCACGGCATTCCACACTGAAGGAAACAGCCATCTCCCTCTTTTGTGATATTCAAAGCCGATCTCCCTTCCACGGAATAGCCTGGGAAGAGGATCACAAAATCCTGGGTAAAGCAGAGCATTTTTCTGCCAGCACGAAAATAATTGACTTAAGAAACCAGTCAAGCAAAAGGAAAACCAAACACCACAAGCACACCAGAGACTCCACCAAGAGACTGGTTATGGACGCAGGGGAGATACAGGGTCTTCCCATACCCCACACCCCAAAAAAAACACAAAAATCAAAGAACTCTTTTTTTAACCTTTTTTTCAATTTTTATTTTTTAAAAAAATGATGTTAATTTTTTTCTCATAATTTTTATTTCTGATGTGTGTGTGTGTGTGTGTGTGTGTGTGTGTGTGTGTGTGTGTGTGTGTGTGTGTGTGTGTGTGTTTAATCTCCTTTGACATTTTGGTCCTTTTTTATTGTTTTCATTTTTTTCTCTCTTTTTTGTTTGACTTAATTGCTGTTCTGCTCATCCCCAGATACATACCTGTGGTCAATTATTAAACCTTATCCCCCATTGTGTACATACTTAATCCTGAAATTTATTACTCGAGTCAAAACATCTTAGGCTTAATTTCTATAATAGCAGTATTATCTCTTTATACCAATATAATTTTCAATTAACTAATTTTAATTTTCTTTTATTTTTTATTTTTTCATATTTACTTTCTATCCCTCCTCTCATCTCATCCTATCCTTTTCTTCCCTCAATATCATTTCTTTAAACTTACATAATTTTGTGTTTCACTTCTTAGATTTAAATTTTTGTTTATCCATTTTTTCTTTATTTTTAAAAAAATCTCTCTCCTATCATTCGGTCCAATCAATTTCCCTCTCAGAGATTAGGACTTGTTTAAATTCACTCTTCTTTAACCTTTCCACATTCCTCTAATCCTAATTTTCTCCACAATTCTCCCTAAACCTAATAATTTCTGGTGTGTCAATTTTTTGACACACCTTTTTGCTTTTACTACCCCATTAGTCCATGGTTGTTTGATGATGAATAGATTATATCTGATGAACTAGATTGTATCTGCAGCCATTTTGACTGTGCAACTACAGGACTCCAGTTGATGCTTGCCTTAAAATAGCGGTCTAGCACAAAATTGGTTTTACTTTCATACCAAATGGGCAGAACAAGCCAGAAAACACAAGAAAAATGGCAAGTCCAGGTATATGAATTCCCACTCATGATAATCAGGTGACAGAATATTTAATGAATAATCCAGGAGCGAGCTCCCAAAAAGCTCTACAAGCACTACTGGTAAACATGTTGAATGAATACATTGAAAACTTGTAAAGGACTCAGTGTGAGTGTGATAGAGAGCGAGAGGGGGCAAACCAAAGATTAATATAGGAATCTTGTGAGCATGAGGAAGCTACTCAAAGATTAATACAGGAATTGTATGAGCAGGTTGAGAACAGTCAAAGAGAAATACAGAAATCGCATGAGAAGGCTGAGATCAGTCAAAGAGAAAGACAGGAATTGCATGATTGTGAGGAAGCTGTTCAAAGAGTAATACAGGAATTGTGAAAGAGGGATGAGAATAGAGCAAGATCAGTAAAGGCATCCATGAACAGACAGCTGAATGAATTCAGGGAGACCACAAAAGGAATGCTCAATGGAGCCAAAGAAAAGTAATGGGAGCCCAAGGAAACCATAACGAATCAAATAAGTGATTTGAGAACAAACACTGACCACCAAATTAAGGAAGTAAAGTTTATACAAGACCCAAAACAAAGCTCCAACAAAGAATTTGAAGCCATCAAAGCCAAACAATTAGAAGGAAAAGAAATAAAAACAAAGTAGAAATTCTTGACAGTTGGTTAGACCATGCAGAAGATCGAATCTTGGGCATTGAAGACAGCCTAGATATTATAGAGAAAGAATGTATAACTATCCAAGACAAATCCAAGAAATATGATAGATCTATTCAACATTTGGAAAGCACCATCAGAGGCCTAATCTGAGGATAATGGGTGTAGAGGAGCACCTAGAGACAGAAGTTAATGGTTAAAATTTATTTCACAGAATTGTAGCAGAGAACTTCCCAAACATGCAAAAAGATAGGCCTATTCAGATACAAGAAGCTTTTAGAACCACCAAACCAGACTTACAAAAGATACTTGAAGATGTCCTACACATAGAAAACCAACAAGATGACAATAACGGCCAAGAAACAGGCTCCAAGTGAATAAAATTAGAATTTAACACCAAAAGCCACCAAAGAAAGTCCTCTAACACATGGAGGCTGAACGACACACTGTTGAATCACCAGTGGGTCATGGAAGAGATTAGAAAGGAAATGCAAATGTTCATGATATTCCACAAAAATGAAATCATAAATTACCTGCTCCTCTTGGACACAGGAAATGCAGTACTCAGAGGCAATTTTATACCTCTGAGTTCCTACATCAACAAATTAGAGAGATCTGAAACCAACAATTTAAAGAGACATTTACCTCAGTGAAAAAGAGCAACCAAATAAACTCCTGTCCAGTAGATTGAAAGAAATAATTAAATCAGAATTAAACGAATTAGAATCCAAAAAAAAAAAAAATAGAAAGAATCAACAAAACAGAGTTGGTTCTTTGAAAAAATTAACAAAAATTGACAGACGCTTAGCAAATCTTATCAGAAAAAGAAGAGCACACACAGAAATAAACAAACTCAGAGATGTGAATGGAAACATCACCACAGAAACAACCAAAATCCAGAACATTATAAGGGAATACTTCTCAAACTTTTATGCTAATAAGTTGAGAACCTGGTAGAAATGGACTTTTTCCTAGCAAATATTGACATGCCAAAACTAAACCAAGATGAGTTAAATCAAATTAACAGGCCCATATCAAGCATTGAGATAGAAGCAGCAATAAGAGACCTCTCATCTAAGGACCAATGGATTTACAGCGGAATTCTACAAGGCCTTCAAAGCAGAGCTCACACCAATACTCCTCCAACTCTTCAATGAAATTGAAAGAGAAAGTGCACAATGGGACTCATTCTATGAAGACATCATAACCCTCATCCCAAAACCAGGCAGGGACTCATCAAAGAAAGAGAACTAGAGATCCACTTCTTTGATGAACATTGATGGAAAACTTCTCAACAAAATTTTGGCCAATTGACTTCAACAATTCATCCAAAAATCATACACCACGATCAAACAGTATTCATTTCAGGGATGGAAAGCTGGTTCAATATACGCAAATCAATTAATATAATTCATCACATCAACAGGAGCAAAGATAAGAACCACATGGTTATCTCAATAGATGTAGAAAAAAGCGTCTGACAAGTTCCAAAACCCTTTTATGAAGGCTCTGGGAAAATTAGGAATCCAGGGAACATTCCTCAATACAATAAAGGCTGTATATGACAAACCTTCAGCCAGCATTATACTTAATGGTAAAAAAAACTAAAGCCATTTCCTCTTAGGAACTAGACAAGGATGTCCAATCTCTCTACTTCTCTTCAATTTAGTATTAGAATGCTTCGCTACAGCAATAAGACAAGATGCAAACATTAAAGGATCCAAATAGGGAAAGATGAAATAAAACTTTCGCTCTTTTCAGATGACATGATCTTATATTTAAAGAATCCCACAGAATTCACTCCCAAATTACTCATGCTGACTCAAAATTTTGGCAAAGTAGCATGGTATAAAATTAACACTCAAAATCAATGGCTTTACTGTATGCCAACAATGAGAAAAGCGTGGCTGACATAAGGAAAGCAACTCCATTCGTAATAGCCCCACAAAAAATGAAATACATAGGAATTAGATTAACCAAAGAAGTGAAAAATCTATGATGAAAACTTTAAAAACCTGAAAAAGGAAATGAAAACAGAACTTAGAAATTGGGAAAATCCTCCCATGCTCCTGGATTAGAAGGATCAACATCATGAAAATGGCAATATTTCCCAAAGCTATGTACAAATTCAATGTGATACCTATGAATATTCCAACCTCATTCTTCAAAAAAATAGAAGAGGCAATCCAAAAATTCATATGGAACAATAAAAGACCCCGAATAAAAAATGATCCTCAGAAAGAACAATGCCGGAGGAATATCAATACAAAATTTCAAACTCTACTACAAAGCCGTAATAATCAAAACAGCTTCATACTGGCACCAGAACAGATCTCAGGACCAATGCAATAGAACTGAAATCCTAGATATTAACTCACAGATATATAGCCATCTAATCTTCGATAAGAGAGCTAAAAAAAATAGAATGGAAGAAAGCTTCTTCAGTAAGTGGCTATCAAACAAAATTGGTTAATCACTTGTAGAAAACTAAAGCTATATTCTTATATATCACCCTGCACCAGAATCAACTCCAAATGGATCAAAGACCTAGAGTTACAGCATACACCCTAGGTCTCCTTGGCAAAGGCCAAAATTTTCTTAATAGATACCCAGAAACACAACAAATCAAAGAAAGGTTGCACAAATGGGATTACATATAATTGTAGAGCTTCTGCATGGCAAAGGATAAAGCTAGCAAGATCAATAGAAAACCCATGGATTGGGAGAAGACCTTCATTAGCCATACAACAAACAGGGGTTTCATATCTAAAATATACCTGGAACTCACAAAAGTAAATCCAACAACAAATCCTCAAACAACTGCCCAATAAATAAGTGGGCTAAAGACTTAAAGAGAAACTTCTCTGAAGAGGAAAGAAGCATGGCTAATAGACACATGAAGACATGCTCAACTTCCCTAATCATAAAAGAAATGCAAATCTAAACAGCATTGAGATACCACCTCACACCAGTTAGAATGGCTATAATCAAGAACTCTAATAACAACAGAAGCTGGAGGGAATGTGCACAGAAGGAAACCTTATTGTATTATCGGTGGGGGTTTAAACTTGTTCAACCACTTTGGAAAGTAGTATGGAGGTTCCTCAAAAGAATCCACATAGAGCTCCCCTATTTCCCAGCAATCCCACTTTTGGGCATTTACCAAAATGATCACAAACATAACCATACGAAAGCTACCAGCACAACTATGTTTATTGCAGCATTATTTACCATAGCTAAGATATGGAAGCAACCCAGATGCCCCTCAGTAGATGAATGGATCAAGAAAATATGTTGTATATACACAATGGAATTCTCTGCCTCCATCAGAAAGAATGACATTGCCCCATGTGTTAGGAAATGGAAAGACTTGGAAAAAATTATATTAAGTGAAGTAAGCGAGGTTCAAAGAAACAGAGATCCCATGGTTTCCCTTATTTGCAATAACTAGTGTATTTGTGAGACAAGCAGAAACGGTCAGATAAGTTGATATTTGGTGAAATGAACCCCAAGATAAGAACTCAAATTGCTATTGTTTCTAGCATATTTCTAAGATGATTTCTTTGTTGCTTTGTATGTCCCTCCCCCATGGTATAACCCCTGTTTTCACTGTATTTGATGTTGGTATAATTTGTGGAGGAGAAGGGTAAAACAAATTCTTTAAATAGGGATACAGGTGGACTCATTGCAACAATCAGATGTACAACACGTTATGTCGGAAAACGAACTTTACAGCTTTGGGTTGGTTTGGGGGTGGGGAGTTGGGAAGGGATGGTAAGGGGAAACAAAGGAGGGGGCAACAATGCTTGATAAGAAATGTAATCATTACCTTGCTCATGTAATTGTAACCCCTCTGTACGTATTTTCACAATAAAAAATCATGAAATTTAAAGTAAAAACCCATGTCAATTTTTTGTTTTTTTTTGTGGTCATGCGGCTTGAACTTTGGGAATGGGCGCTGTCTCTCAGCTCTTCAGCTCATTGATACCACTGTACCACTTGAGCCACAGTGCTGTTTCTACTTTTCAAGTGGGTTATTGGAGATAAGAGTCTCACAGACTTTTCTGCCCAGGCTGGCTTTGAACCACTATCCTCATTAAGAGACTCCTGAGTAGCTAGGGTTGTAGGCATGAGCCATCGAAGCCCAGATCCAAGTCAATTTCTAAAAAGCAAGCTTATTGAAACTTCTGGCTTTTTCCAATAAACAATCTTACTTTTTAACATTAGTTCATAATTATGAGTTATTTTTAGATGTAACTGTGAACTTTTTAATAGAATCAAACATAATTTTTACTATTACTCAGTATTTCACAAAATCCACTCTAATTAGCTTTCCCCAAAGTAAATTATTACATACTACATTGCTCACTATTATTACACTCTATATTATATATAGTGCGAAGCGAAAATAATTTGGACCATTTCATATAAATTATTAGATGGTATTTTAGCATTACAAATTCACATCTGTGACTTTAAAAGAAGGAAAGAAGATTTTAGAGTTAAAATCAAATGTAAATGTGTACTGTGTCCTAATTAAAGCAAATTTATGAGTTCATACAGACAAAATTATTTTCTTTCCACTAAAGGCTTTGAAGTAATACTATTGGAAATAGTGAGAAAAGAGGAGGAAGAATTCAAATCATGTCAAAGAATGTGTCTGCTATTCTGCTACCCCCTCCATTAAGAAGACCTACCTGGTCCCAGATGTCACAAAACTTCAAGTATCTCTCTTAGAAATCTATTTGGAAAAGTTCTAAATCACTGATTATTTATGTACTTTCTGTTATATGAAACAAAATATAGACACAAAACAACTGAAATAAAATGCACACATATGTTGAAGTCACCACAGCTGGAAAAACAACCAACAAAGTAGAACTCCCCCAGGAACAAAAACTTGTTGTGCTTGGTTGTTTTTAAGCACAAAAACCTCAAATACATGTTACCCTTGAGTAGATCCATAAAACTAACTGTGTCTCAGAAATATGGTTGTGTTATGAGAAGTACAAGTTGTCATGTCGAAAACGAACTTTACAACTTGTTGGGGGGGGAGGATTGAGTGGGGGGGCGGGAGAATGGGAAGTGATGGGAAGAGTAAACAAAGGAGGAGGCTACAATGCTTGATAAGAAATGTACTCACTATCTTGCCCAGGTAATTGTAACCCCTCTGTACAGTATTTTCACAATAAAAAATTATTAAAATTAAAATAAAAAAGAAATATGGTTGTGTTAATTTGTAATTAAATTCATCTAGATGAAGGTAATATAGCAAATCACATGAATGGATCAAGTTGTTTAAAACAAATGTGACTGTATGTGGAGTGGGAGCTGCACATATTAAAAGAATTAAATAACAAAAAACATGACATACTTAAAAAATTAAGAAATGCAATGAATAAGTCCAATAGTATCCATATTGAGACCTAAATCCTACTGATTTAACAAGAACAAAATATACAAATAATAGAATCTGAGCAGGGTACCTGAGTATACATAATTTTAAACTACTCCAAATTGTAGAAGACTGAATGTAGGTTATCTAAAGGAAAATATCAACCCATGATATAAATGACACTAAAAATTTCATGAAAAGATAGAAGTCGTTTCTAGAAAATACTATTTTAATAAGTGATGATCAAAATCTTTTTAGTACTGACAAAATTACATACCCATTTAGTTAGATCCAAAAAAGACTCAGGATACTCAAGCTGATTTGAAATTTTGGCAAAGTAGCAGGATACAACTATATCGTTATTATGGATGTTGACTCTGGCATGGAATTAATTTCCTCTTTGATCTGATAAATGAATATATGAAAGAACAGAACTTCAGCTAAATATCAAGACCTAACTAAACATATAACCAGAAAAGTCATCATGCAAGCTGTATTGCAACTGGGATAACAGAAGTATCAGTCATACTGATTCTGTATTTATTGTAAATGCTGATTTTTTTCATAAATTATTTCCTTTAGCTTGCATTTTTAAAACATTGTGTTAATGATGTATATCTTGGGAACAAATTTTGGATTCCTCCTTCAATTTAGTTCTGAGTATAATGTCTCACTTCAGTTCCTAACCCATGAAATGATGTTGTTTACAAAACAACTATTATTTATAATACACAAAATCTCATAAGCATGACACCTGTAAGCATTGGTTAACATTTGGATATCATGGTCTCATGACTGATGAGGCTTATCTGTATGAGTATAACTGTACCTAGATTCCTCAGCTTAAATTTAACCACTGTTAAAAAATGTTTATATCTTTATTTCTCACCCATCGAAGATTAAACCTGAGTATAAAGCCTAAGGAAAATGATATGGTGAGGGTCTAGCTTTTCTAGATATAAAATAAACAAAATGCAGCGTAGAGTAACTCACTGGTTTAAAGTCAACCTATTTCTCCAAAACATTCTAAGCATCTCCTTACAATCTGTGTTATTCTCAAGAAGGGGGGAATGGGAGAGGAGGATTAACCAAGCTTTGTCTTCAAATATACATAATTTGGATTTGACTCTTTATTTTGCTATAAGCATTTTTGATAAAAATTGTTTGAATAATTCATTTCCAGGTCAGCTATAATATGTCCTAGTTTTATATTCCAAAGTACATTCAGAAAATACTATATAGCAATTAAGTAAAGAAAGTCCGGGCAGAAAAAATGACATTTCTATACTATGTGATGCCCAATTCTTAGGTATTTCATTATGCCCCAATTTAATGAATGTGATTGTTTAAATCTTCATAAAGTATTTATTAAAATCGATCAGTGTCCTATAAAATAATTGTGTATAATTTTATCCTAGAATCATTCAAGAACTGCCCATTCAATCATAGCATACATCACATTCCATTGGTATTCATATGGATAGGAATGAGTTTCTTAGGATCTCCCGCCTGCCATTTGGAGGTGGCAGAACCAAGATTCAAACTATTCAAACTGTGGGCTCCAGCTCCCACCACTTGATTAGACAGGCACCAGTGGCTCTCACCAGTCCTCCTTGATACTTACAAGGCTGTGATAGGAGGATCATGGTCAAAGTCACCCTAAGCAGGAAAGTCTTTGAAACCCCTGACCAACTTCAGTGCCAACAAAGCCAGAAGTAGAGCCTTATGGCTCCAGTGGTAGAGGGCTAGCTTTGAGCAAAAGCAGCTCATGGACTGTGCCCAGATTCTGAGTTCAAGGTCTGGGACTGGCAACAAACAGACATAAACAACAATCTGTGCAGCTATCCAGCTAAAGCATGTCACCCTCTAGTCCCCAACTAAATTGGACAGAGTTCCCTGGGAAAGGGGCTGGGAGAGCCACTGTCATCTTGACTCTGCCCATTCTGCCTGCATCACACGATTTCAGCCACACCATTATTTCATGGTTCTTTCTGACCAAAGGGATACAAGAACACATTCCATGCTGCCTGGGAGATGGACTAGACTCTGTTAGCATACTCGGAGGCTGAGATCCACAGGGGGAAAATCCTGCCACAGGAGCGTGGGCCCGCTGCAGGCACCCAGGCCACCCGGCAGCTCAGTGACAGACTGAGCTGGAGCCACAGGCCCTCTGCCCTATGAGCTGCCACCACAGCATGCGTGGGGATGGGAAACAAGACACATGGGCATCGGAGAAGAAAGTCTGCTTTGTCCATGACCTGCCTGATGAGGTGTACACCAGAGTCCAACAGGTGAGCTCCACCATTGATGCAGCCAGCTGTTGGCACATATCCAAACCATCGAGGAGTCCTTCATTGTGTGTAAAGAGCAGGTATTGGTCTTGAATGAGCTGTGTTGGGAGAAAGCCAAGTGCATACACTGGCTGTCTGAGGAGAAGATGGAAAGGAGGAGAGTGCTGCGGGAGCTGCTGTTGCTCCTCACAAGGGAAGGCACATACAGCAGTCTTCAGATGCCAGCACAGGCTGAGCCCTCCCCCCCCAACTCTGCTTCCCACTCCTCAGGGCCTGTGGTGGGTGAAATGAGGGAGGAGCAGAAAGGTTTTGAAGAATTGCAACTTGAAGACAGCATGGAAACTGCCAGAGGAGAGGTCAGGGTTCCCGACCCCATAGTGGACTCCCCCAAGGAGCACGTCCTGTCCCAGATGCCCCACATCCAAATCCACCCACAGCTCCCAGGCTCAGGGGAGGAGTGCTCCCCCACTTTCTCCTGTAAACTGATGTGGATGATGAATCTCTATGTGACATACTGACTCTCATAAGCCTTGGCAGCCACCAGAAGTAGGTGGCCAGGTGGCTTTCTCTCATGCCTCCATCTGCTGGGGGATGGGAAGGTTAAACTGGGGATTAGAGAGGACAGAGGCTTCAGGGAGTTGGCCCAAACTCAAGGAATATCTAATGGCCCATTGGTGGCCAGGAAAGAGGCCCATGTTATGCTTATCACAAAGAATAAATTGTTTTCAAAGCAAAAAGAAAGCCTCCAACAAAGATTTGTTCTTCCAATCCTGGGGCTTGAACTCAGGGTCTGGCCACTGTCCCTCAGCAATTTTTGATCAAGACTGGCACTCTACCAGTTGAGCCCCACCTCCCTTTCCAGCTTTTTCTGTGTGGAATAGAACCAAGGGCTTCAGACATTCTAGGTGACCACTCTACCACTGAGCCACATTCTCAGCTGGGATGATTCTCCCCCCTCCCAAACCCATATGACCATTCCTCAGATAAATAGGAAGTAGGGGCTAGGATGAATATGAAGCACAAGTCTGGTTCACACCAAAATATTACCCCGCCCCCTCTTCCCACACCCTTAGTTGACGTTTCTCTTCTACCATTGAGGGATGAGAGAGGGAGAGAGGAGTCCCAAAAGAGTAAAACAACAGTGGCCCCCTGAAACCCACATCCTCCCACACACAAGTGGTCCTCCAGATTCTGATTTTACCTGACTCAATGTGAAGTCTACATTTTCTCCCCACCACTGCAAGGCTCAGGATGAAATAAAGGTCAGCCATGGCCTCAGCCCACACCCAAGGTGGAAGCTCCTGGTCCCAGACCTACTTCCACCTCTGACTGCCCCTAGTTAGGCCAGACCCACCACTCACCACTACGTTGGTGGTTATGACCTCATGGATGGATTCCAGGAAGAAGTTCTATGGCAAAGAGCAAAAGCAGCAGGGTGAGCAGGGCAGAAGGAAGTGGGGGTGATTGCTCTGGGATCTTCCTGCAAGCCCTCCCGTCCAGCCAGATCCATGCTGACCCAAAGCATGGACAAGGCCAGGGGATGAGATGAGATGGAGGAGCACAGGACTAAAGGAGGTACTGTTTTGTCTTAAAGGACTTGATTAATTCCAATTATAATTAATTCCAATTATATTTGGCCCATGCCAATCCCAAAGACAACATGCAATGCCTCTCCTTGTTGTTGTTGGCCGTGAGCGCTGTCCCTGAGCTCTTTTTCTCAAGTCTGGCACTCTACCACTTGAGCCACAATGCCACTTTTGTTTTCTGACGTTTCATGGAGGCTAAGAGTCTCACACACTGTCCTGCCCAGACTGGCTTGGCACCGTGATCCTCCAGATCTCAGCTTCCTGAGTAGCTAGGATGACAGGCATGAGCCACCAGTGCCCAGTATGTGATGCCTTTTGAAGGCATCTTGGTAAATCTGTAAAGGAGCCCAAAGGGCCTGGATAGACCATGACCCAATCAAGGAGCCGGGATGGGGGAAGGCTGACCTTCTAGCCATTCTGTTCCCCCAAAATTAAAGATGCCAGGTGCTATTGTATGCACCAAACACCTAGGCCAGCAGCCACCAGGCTTAGTGGGGAAAAAGTAGAGAATACCCAAAGATTGCAGTGTAGAAATCTCTGATTTTGCATGCATGTGGTGTGTGTGTGTGTGTGTGTGTGTGTGTGTGTGTGTGTGTGTGTGTGTGTGTGTGTGTGTGTGAATTCAGGGCCTAGGCTCTATCCCTGAGTTTTCTTGCTCAAGGCTAGTGCTCTGCCACTTGAGCCACAGCCCCACTTGCTTTTTGATTGTTAATTGTAGGTAAGAGTCTAAAGGACTTTCCTCTCCAGGGTGGCTTTGAAGCATGATGGGAGCCCTAAGGAAGCAAGAGTAAACACAACTCGCAGGTACAATCCCTATGGTGGGCCACTCCTGTCCCCTGGTGGCCACAGGCAGAACAGGCAGCCCTGTGCCATCATCCTCTAGAGTTCAATTTGGGGAAGTGACCAGAGCCAAGCTGACTTTTGCTCACCCTGATTGCTGATGCCAGAGCAGGTCTGTTCCACCCTAGGCCAAAAGAGCTCCAGGAGGTCCAGCTTTCCAGGGGCACAAGGAAGGGAGAGGTCATCTCCAGGCTGAGCTAAGAGCCTTTGCCCACGGATACCCCAACTTGACCTTACTTATCACCAAAAGACGTGTCAGAGAACAACCCAAAAATACAAAATTGGAGCTGTGCCTCCACATGGTGGAGCTCTAGCATTGAACCAAAGAGCTCAGGGACAGGGCCCCCAAGCTTTGAGTTCAAGACCCCCAGTCAACTTTCCCCATAAAACACAGGTTGTCTAAATGTGAACTAGTAGGGTTTATGAAGTGTTTCTGAAGAATGGTGATACTGAAGAAAGCACCCTAATTCTAATGACAGTTGAACTTGTGACACACAGCTATGTGCTGAGTCCTTCACAGGGAGCTATTTGCTGGGTCCTTCACATATGGGGGTTTTGTGCTGAGTCCTCAAAAAGGTGCTGTTTGCTGAGTCATCGCAAAGGATACTATGTGCTGAGTCCCTGACAAACGTGGACCATCCTGGGTTTTTCAAAGGGTGCTGTGTGCTGAGTCCATTACACAATGTACTGTATGCTGAGTCCTTCAAAAGGTGTGGTGAGCTACTGCATCCCAAAGGGTCCTGCTATGTGCTGAGCCCTTGCGAAGAGAGGGATGAGGTGAGTTTTTTGAGTGCTGTGTGCTGAGTCCTTTACACAGGGTGCTCTGTACTGTCCTTTAAATGGTGCTGTGTGCTGAGTGCTTCCACAGTGTGGTATGTGCTGAGTCCTTCCAAATTGTTCTATGTGTTGAGTTTTTCAAAGGGTGCTGTGCTCTGGGTGTTTTACACAGGGTGCTTCATACTCAGCCCTTCAAAGGGTGCTGTGTGGAGTCTTATAAGGTTCTATGTGATGAATCCCTGGGAAAAAGTGCTATGTGCTGAGTTTTTCAAAGCATGAATTTTTCAAAGCACTGAGTCCTTTACACTGTGGGTTGTGGACTCCCTCCTTCAAAGGGTGCTGTGTGCTGAGTACTCTACCCAATGTACTACATGATGAGTCCTTCAAAGGGAGCTGTGTGCTGAGTCCTTTACAGAGAGTGCTTTGTGCTATTTTTGGAAGTGCGCTGTATGCTGAGTCATCCCAAAAGGGTGCTATATTCTGAGTTCTGAGAGGTAGTTATCCCCAACAATCACACAGACACAAACACAAACACATATACACATACGAGTGTCACAATGCACCTGCTTGGTATGTGGAATGAAGGGGAATGGAGGAGAGTCTCCTCCAGCGGTGGGGCTGAGGGGAGATTCCATCCCCAGGGCAGGTACTGGGGGGCGGGGGGGAGAGTGCTGAGCTGAGGTAAGGCTGCAATTGCCATGGTCTGGAAGCCTTAGGACCTAGTCAGGGCTGCAATTGTGGCCAGCGGTGGTGGGTGGGGCCCAGGGGAGGAGGGGGTGGGGCCCAGGGGCACACTTTGGTGGCAGCAATGGCCAGGGGTCCAAGGGGGCAGGGGCATGTGTGCATCAGGGCAGCATGGCCCAGGAGAGGAGTGTGGGGCTGAGAGAGAGCTGGGATAAGAGCAAGCAGGAGCACAAGTGAAGTAGGCCCTGAGAGGAGACTCGAGCTGGGACAGCTTCTTTACAGGTTTTGTTTTTGTTTTAGGGATTTTAGAAAAAACAAAAAACAAAAAAAACCTTGGCTCCAACCAACCCAGTTCTTGGAATGAAAAGAATGCCTCTAGGTCTCCCTCCCCTTAACAACTTAACCCACCTTCATTGTTCTGTTAAGGACTGACCAACTAAACAGGTAGCCAGTAATCTGGCTCATGCTGGCATGCTGGCAACATCCGGAGTTTACTATAAACTCCACCTTTTTCACATGCTTATGTTAAACTCCACTAAACTCCTTTGTGTATGTTTACCTTAAGCTCTGCTTTACCGTTGAATTTGTGAGTCATTTAAACCAAAAGTGACAGGCTGGTTTAAACAGCCATTATGTGACAAAGTGTAACCTCACTGGCCACCTGTGTGTGGTCTGGTATGACTGCAATCTTTTGGGTGTGTGAAAATCTCATTGGTCGTTTCTTTTTTTTTTTTTTTTTGTATCAGTAGGACCTTTTTTGTGTGAAAATACTGTACAGAGGGGTTACAATTACATGGGCAAGATAATGAGTACATTTCTTTTCACCAGCTCACTTTTCTAAAGTGTGTGAGACTCTCCTTTCACAATAACCACCTGAATGCTGGAAGAAAAGCTGTGGCTCAAGTGGTAGAGTTGCTAGCCTTGAATGAAAAATGTGAGGGACAGAGCCCAGATCCTGAGTTCAAGCCCTAGTACCAAGATGTGCCCATGCACACACACACACACGCACACACACACACACACACACACACACACACACACACACACACACACACACACACACACACAGAGGAAGGTAGTAATGATGAGCTGAGCTAGAACTGGGGGCAGTCCAGAGGCACAGTCATAGTAAACTCTCGACACATAAGTTATTTCTCCCCAACTCCTTGGGCTGAGGGGTCTGGGCCATGGCAGTACATCCCATGGAAACTGCACCTCCATTCATGCATAGGGTACAGGACCAAAGGAAGAACACAATGGATGCTGGTTTTTACTCAGTGCATGATTGCAGACCTTCATCTTCCATCTTAACACTGGTGAGCAAAGCAGGGCTCTGAGCCCAGGGACTTCTGGGATAGCCACTGCTACAAGCAGCAGCCAGCCAGCTGTGGATTCCTGAGCTTACAAGTCTTTCATGAGCCCAACTCAACACCCACCCAAGGTGTTCCTGACAAATTTGCCTCTGTGAGTAGGCATTACATGCTGTGCCATCTTGCAGCTCTTGCCCCTCCTGACCCAGAAACCTGGTCTGAAATATTGACTTACTGCTCAGATCCACACTGCACCCATGACAGATGCCATTCTGATGACCTGGCTGATGACTTCCGTGCCCCAAGGCTAGACCCTTCTCTGATACTTTGGCCCACTCTTTAGGCAAAGGCACCCAAAGAGGCTGCTTTCAAGACTTGCAGGACACCTAATGTAAGGTCCGCTCCTGGATGGTGAGCAGACTCCACCCTCCTCGCAGCAAAGTCTCCACCCAGTACCTGCATTACCTAGGCAACTGAGACACCTGGAAGAGGTCACATCTGAATTTGATGTGGCCACACCTTTCCCCGCCCATACCCTACATAAGGCCTAGCCCAGGCCCAGACTCTCTCTTTCTCTCTCTGTTCTTTTCTAGCTCTTGCTCTTGCTCTTCTTTTCTAGCTCTCTCTCTGCTCTAGCTCTTTCCTCTCTCTTTCCCAGCCACGTGGAGTGCCAACCTTGCCTGGTCCCAGCAGGTCTACTGAATAAACCTACCCCTTACCTGAATACCACGTGAGTGCTACTGTTCTTACCCCTCTCTCTGCTCTTTTCTAGCTCTTTCCTCTCTTTCCCAGCTCTCTCTCATTCCCAGGCCTTTCTCAGCCACGTGGAGTGCCACCCTTGCCTGGTCCCAGCAGGTCTACTGAATAAACCTCCCCCTTACCTGAATACCACGTGCGTGCTGGTGCTGTTCTTACTCGGCTACCTCTTTTTAAAAACCTAACATAAATGGTGCCGTGACTCGGATAAAGGCTTATAGTCAGGAAAGCTGGGATTTCTCTGTTTTTTTCCTCTTTTTTCTTTTTTTTGTTCTTCCCTTTTTGCTCTGAGGAATACCCGCAGTTCTGACGGCCTTTTGCAAACCAGTCTGTCTGCGGCGGAATCAACGCATCGATACCATTGCTGCCTTCACATCCACGTCCACACCACTTCTCTACTCTGGTGAGTGAAACTACTCTACGGCTCTCTGTTACTCAGTCTCTGTCCAGACGTGGTGCCACGCCAGAGAGCTCCTACGGCCTTTAGCTGAAAGGCCAGTCACCTCTGAAGCCGAGGACGCTTGGCTTTGGGGGCTTGGCCATTTCTCTCTAGAGGGCTCTGGGGGAAGTCGGGACGCCGCTTCTGCCTGGTCAGCTCTCCTTCACTCACCAGACTGACTCTACTCATTTAATGGGGTGCTACGAATCATGCCTGAGCCGTGAAACCCCTTTGAAATGTCTCTTGCGCTCCCTGGAAAGCCAGAGAGCCTCATTTTTATGCCATTCTCAGAAGTACAGTTTTTGCTACTGCAATGGTAAATGATCAGAAGTCTGTTTACTTTCGGGCTCTCTTTGCTCTCTGCCATTCATGGGCAAGTTTCTACCCTTTTTTTTCTACAACTTTTTGGCTTGTGCCTTGAAGAGTGCGACGCAGGCTGGGTCCCAGGGACCACCCTCTAGGTTCCCTCTCAAAGGCTAGCCAATGTAGGCTTAATCTATTCAGGCTTTCTTTGCATTCTTTCAGAAATTCGCCATCTTGAATTCGCCATCTTGGCCACGTGGTGGGTTAAGGGTTTGGCCCCATCTGACCCTTAACCTTCCACTAAGTTTACTACTTCATCTATTCTAAGGTGCCTTGCTAACAAGTTGCTCTTTTCACAGGCCTTGGTAACTAAGGCCCAACCATCTAATGTGCTTTGTTAGCAAAGATGTCTAAACGTCAAAATTTTAGGTTTTGAGTTTTGCCTTTTTTGTTCTGTGTTGTGTATTCTACTACTGACTACATGGTACTAAAATACTGGGCATACCTATGCTAAAATTCTCATCACATCTAATGAGTTTTGTCATTGCAGAATATTTGTTGGTCAGTTCTTGATAGGAGCAGGTAAGCTCTACTTATTCTACTTGATCTCCTTGTTGCTTTAATTGGAAATAATAAAGGGCTTTCATGGCAAAGATTGAAGTTCAAAGCCAACCCCGGGCTGAAAAATCCCTAAGTCTCCATCTCCCAACTAACCAGCAAAGAGCCAGGCTGGAAGCATGGCTCAAGACTCTTATCTCTAACCAGCCAAACTCTGCAAGTGGTACTATAACTCAACGTGGTTCAGTGCTAGCCTTGAGCAGAAGTGCTCAGGGACAGTACCCAGGCCTTGAGTTCAAATCTTGAATACCAACTGGGACAAGCCATCCCAGCAATGAGCACCTAGACTCAGCCAGTCTGGGGAACAAGGGAACATGGAGAAGAGTAAGAGGAGATAATGTCACATCAGCTACTTTGTGCCTGCCCTTTCAAAATTAACCAGAGCCGGGAGGTCAGTGGAAGTAAGAAGCCTACCCAGCCAATGTCTATACCTGTGTACCTATTAACTGGACAGGAATTTATATTCTTGCCTTTGTCCCCTGACTTCTCTACCTAGTCGCCAGATGTCAGAAGTATCTAGGGACATTTCTACCAACATTTTCAGCCCCAAGTCCTTCCTCTTGTCATTTATTTGCTGCTTAGTATTTTTTTTTCCAGCCCCTCAATGCTCATGAGACTTCTCCAGACTTCACCTAAGGACTCCACGCCACCAAGAGACAGCTGCTGCTCACTGCCTTCTCTGGGAGGAGACCAAATTCCAGCCTTTTACCCCTATTGTCGACGCCCCTTGTCAGCAGGAAGTAGCCAGAGAGAATCCGCGCCCTATTTCATGATTATTAAAAGGCTGGAATGTAAGGTCCGCTCCTGGATGGTGAGCAGACTCCACCCTCCTCGCAGCAAAGTCTCCACCCAGTACCTGCATTACCTAGGCAACTGAGACACCTGGAAGAGGTCACATCTGAATTTGATGTGGCCACACCTTTCCCCGCCCATACCCTACATAAGGCCTAGCCCAGGCCCAGACTCTCTCTTTCTCTCTCTGTTCTTTTCTAGCTCTTGCTCTTGCTCTTCTTTTCTAGCTCTCTCTCTGCTCTAGCTCTTTCCTCTCTCTTTCCCAGCCACGTGGAGTGCCAACCTTGCCTGGTCCCAGCAGGTCTACTGAATAAACCTACCCCTTACCTGAATACCACGTGAGTGCTACTGTTCTTACCCCTCTCTCTGCTCTTTTCTAGATCTTTCCTCTCTTTCCCAGCTCTCTCTCATTCCCAGGCCTTTCTCAGCCACGTGGAGTGCCACCCTTGCCTGGTCCCAGCAGGTCTACTGAATAAACCTCCCCCTTACCTGAATACCACGTGCGTGCTGGTGCTGTTCTTACTCGGCTACCTCTTTTTAAAAACCTAACACCTAAATATTGGGAGACCCTTAGCGGTCCACTGGAAATTTCTCTGCTTAGAGCCACAGAGTGAGGTTCAAGCAGGTCAGGTGGGCCTTGAACTCTGGGACTGGGCACTGTCCATTCAGCTCTTCAGCTTACCACTTGAGCCACAGTACCACTTCCAGTTTTCCTGTGGTTCATTGGAGATCAGAGTCTCCCAGACTTTCCTGTCCAGGCTGGCTTTGAACCATGATCCTCAGATCTCAGCCTCGTGAGGAGCTAGGAGGATAAGCATGAGCCAGTAGCACCCAACTGATTTGGAATTTCACCACAGTGGACTAGGAACTCCTGAAAACTTTTCTTTATTTTCTATGTGCCAGTACTGGGGCTTGAACTTAGGGTCTGTGCTCCAGTCTCTTTAATTTTTGCCTCAAGGCTGGCACTCTACCACTTGAGCCACAGCTCCATTTCTGGCTTTTGGTATTCCATTGGCAAGAAGAGTCTCACTAACTTTCCTCCCCTGAGCTGGCTTTGACCCACGACTTCTGATCTCAGTCTTTTCAGTAGCTAGGATTTACGTGGGTTGAGCCACCACTGGCATTGGGCTAGGAGCTTTTCTTAAACAAGTGTTCTTCCCTACATTTGCCCTGACTCCTCCATGTAAAGGAGGCCTGAGGGTCAGGAGCTGTGAAAATTAGGCTTCCAGCCACAGGAAATGGCTGGGGTCCGTGGTGAAAAGCCAAGCTAATCTTCCCCCTGGGACCCATTCTGGGATCTCCATCCTCTGCCCTCCCTGTGACTCACGTACAAACCTTGACCCAGCCTTGAATGTCCTGATGGACATGTCTGAAGCTACAGAACCTTCATTCCACCCACACCACCTATTCTACACCACACCTCAGGAGACTTTGTACATGCGACTCTCTATATTGTTCCACATCTTAGAACTCCACTGGAATTTTGGCACTGGTTATATCACCTCCAGGAGCAAGTCTTTCCTTCCCTTCTCTCTCTCTTTTTTTTAATATTGAGTTGCTAGAGATGGAACTTGTGCAGGCTGACTGGCAAATGTTCTGGCTTTGTGTGTGTGCGTGTGTGTGTGTGTTTGTGTGTGTGTGTGTGTGTGCCAGTCCTGGGGTTTGAATTCATGGCCTGGATGCTATCTCTGAGGTTTTGTGGTCAAGGCTAGCATTCTATTCCTTGAACCACAGCTCTGCTTCAGACTTTTGGGTGTTTAATTGGAGAAAAGTGTCTTATATAGACTTTCCTGCTTGCAATTGTGATCCTCAGATCTCAGCCTCCTGAGTAGCTAAGATTACAGGGGTGAACCACCAGCAACTGTCCTCTACCCTACCTCTTACCTCTAACCTTAGCCCTCCTATGAGTACCAGAAGAATATGTCTCACCAGGCTCACTTTTTTGCCAGTCTTGGGGCTTGAACTCAGAGTCTGGGCATGTTCCTGAGTTTCTTTTGGTCAAAGCTAGCACTCATCACTTAAGCCACAGTGCCACTTTTGGCTTTTTCTGTTTCTGCGATCCTGAGGAATCAAACCCAGGGCTTCATGCATGCTAGGTAAGTACTCTACCCCACTAAGCCACATTCACAGCCCAAGGCTCACTTCTGACAGGAACTATGTGGGTGGGATTTATTGGCTTACCCCTTTTGGTGCAGAAATCGCTGGCTATTTCATATCTTTGCCAAGATTTGTGACCAGTCTGTGACTCGGCAATGAGGAATGGTGAATGAGGGATAGCCACCAGACCCCAGAGGAGGAGGCTCACATATTCTACAGAGGGATAGAGAATATGGAGCCAGAACCTGTGACATCTCCTACAGCCTAGGAACTGTGGTCTCCCTGGAGGCAGTGGCTGGCTGCTAGATGTCCCGATGGGACATCTCAGCAGAACATAAGGCACTTGTTGCACAGCCCAGGCAAAGCCCGCGGGGCTTGAGTTATTAAATGGCAGAGAAGGATGCTTTTTTCAAGCTGCTGGCTCAGACTTAGGACTCTCTGAGGACTTGCCCAGATTAGGGGGGTGGACATGGGCAACCTGCTGAATGCCCATCATCCCTACATCATCCATCCATACACAGAGACATGGAGTTACTGCCTCCTTTTGGGGGGGGTGAGGCAGGTCCAGGATTGTACTATGAGCCTAGGCCCTGTCCCTGAGCTCCTTTTGCTCAAGGATAGCACTCTGCCCTTCAGCCGCAGCCCCACTCATGGTTTTGTTTCTTTTCCTCTGTGATCTCTTAGAAAGAAGAGTGTTGTGGACTTTCCTGCCCCGGATGAATTCAAATTGGCATTCTCTACATCTCAGCCTCAGGAAGAGTTAGGGTTATAGGCAGGAGCCACTGACACCTGGCTTTCTTTTCTTCTTGTTCTTTTTTTTAATCGTGACAATCTGAAATCTTCACGGTGTCATTCCAATGGTTTGCATTCAAAGTAATCTACCCAGTAATCTGCTATGACTACCAACCACAAATGGAGGGAGATCTTGATGAACTCATTCCTGTTCATGTGAATGCTAATGGAATGTAATAAAAGTAATAATTCAATTTGAAGTTAATTCATGATTCTATTTTAGAATGCCACACAAAAATTGTTGGATTTATGTCTTCATTCTAGCACCATGGTATGATTAAGGATATTGACTAATTTTTAATTAATGCTTTTATAAGTATTCAACCATGATACTTCATTAAATGGAGTCATAATTTAGTAACTAATAATTGGTAATAATGTATATATATAATTTAATAATATCCTCACATTCTTGCTTTGTATGTGTGTGTGTATATATATATATATATATATACATATATATGCAGGTATATATGAATGTATATATATATATATATATATATATAATATCAATCTACACATCTATTTATTGGGCACTACTGTGGCTTGATTACAGGTGCTCAGGATTTCCTGGATTCTCAGTTTGGCGGAGGCTGGTGTGCTAAGACTGTTCCCAATTTATGGATTGGGCATTGTAGGTGAGTTGAAATCTCAGCATGGCCAAAAATTTATTTGTGGAATAAGAAGCCAATTTGACACATTTTTCCTTCTCTGTGAAAGTCCTGGGTCTCAATACGATGTATAATCCATATGCAAATATATCCTATGAAATATGATGCAATAAAAGAAATGTTATATGTGTAATAATACTAAATAAATAAGGGTAATAAATGTCATATGCAGTAGAACCCATATATGAAATAGATCTCATATATATGAAGATTATTTTTTCCAGTGCTGGGGCTTCAATTCAGGCCCTGGGAACTGGTCTGAATTTCTTTTTTCTTTCTTTCTTTTTTTTTTTTTGCCAGTCATGGTGCCTTAACTCTGGGCCTGGGCACTGTCCCTCAGCTCTTCAGCTCAAGGGGAGCGCTCTACCACTTGAGCTACAGTGCCACTTCTAGCTTTTTCTGCTTATGTGGTTCTGAGGAATTGAACCCAGGGCCTCATGCATGCAAGGCAAGCACTCTACCACTGAGCCACCTTCCCAGCCCCATGAATTTCTTGTCTTCAAGGACAGTGAGCTTTCCCCTTCACACACAGTTTCAGAGTTACCCAGACCTTGAGTTCAAATCCCAGGCCTGCTAGAAAAATGGTGCAATTTCCTAGCCAGGGTCTTATTGTTATTATTACTTTTTTTTGGCCTATCACAGGGCTTGAACTCAGGTCTTCGCATCTCTGCCACAGCTGATCATTGGATCCTACCACCCTACTTCAAATTTCGGAGCTGGCAAAAAAATAAATAAATAAAATGGAAAAGGATAAAACTGAGAAGTTCAAGAAGGTGGTTTTACTTTTTTTTTCCTTTGTACTGTGACCATCCTGGGTCTAAATGACAAGCCCCAGAATGCGTACATGATGTTGCATTGCTAATGTTTCGTGGGCTATTAGGGAAGCCATAGCTGAAACCAGCCACTTAGGCCTGGAGGTCGAATCTTAGAACTGCCACTAATGAATGGTGGGAGGTTCTAAGAAACGCATTCTGATATACATCCGTACAAATGGAATGTTATAAAAGTAACATTTAAATTAGTAATTAGTGTATGTTTATATTCTAAAATTATACACAACAATTATTCTACATTGACCAATTTTCAATTAATACTTTATTATGTATTCAATCATGATACTTAAAACAGGAAGGAATAATTTAATTGCCAAAAATTGGTAGTAATATCCTATATGCAGTTTCATAATATACAGACATCTCTTTTGTTTTATACATATACATCTATCTATCTATCTACATCTACAAATCTACACATTTATCTGTTTATACACTTGTCACTTCTGGGGCTCAGTGATAGAATGCTCACCGAGTATGTACAAAGCCCTGGGTTCCATTCCTCACTACCAGTTGCACAGAAAAATCCAGAAGTCATGCTGTTGCTCAAGCAGTCGTGTACTAGGTTTGAGCATAAAAGTTTAGGGACCGTGTCTAGACACTTACTCAAGATTCAGAACTGGCACCAAAACAAAATGATAGAATGTTCTGACTGCAAAAATATAAGGATAGGACTGCAAATACATCATCACAGAGCAAGCTAGGAGTCTGGTGCTGAGAGCTGCAATCTAACCTGATTTAGCCAGAGGTAAATTGCTTGCAACCCAGCTACACAGAACCAGATGCTTCTGGCTGGCTCAGCCCTGTCATCCAAGATACTGGGGGCTGAGATCAGACACTGGTGGTTTTAAAATCCAGCCCTGACAGGAAGTCTGCAAAACTCTGAGCTGTGGCTCAAAGTGGTAGAGCTCTAGCCTTGAGTAAAAGATCTTAAGACAGTACCCCCAAACTTTCAGTGGAATCCCCGTGGCTGACTCCCCGCCCCCCCACAAAAACCCACCCCTCTAAATCATTAGATGTGAACTTTGAGTAGCTTGGTGACCTGATGAAAGCACCCTAATTCTAATGACAGCATGTGGGATACAGCTATGTCATGAGTCTTATATGAGGAATGCTGTACTGAGTGCATTCTTGCATCTGGTCCTTGTAAGAGCTCCACAGATTATTGTGCAAATGAGAACCTTGAGGCTCAGATATGTCCCCATGTCAGGGCCAAAATGATGTATGTACTGAACTCTAGTGAGTTTTCTCCTGCAGACAATTGCTTTGGTTTATTTTCCTCAGTCATGAACCTTGAACTCAGGGCCTAGCCATTGACCCTTCCCTGTAGGGCTCATGGCTAGGACCCTACCAAGGGGACCCAAGGAACCCATACAAAAGTGTTACAGTCTAGGCATCTGTGGCTGATATCTGTCATCCTGCCTACTTTGACACATTTTTTTTCCTTCTCTGTAAAAATCCTGGGTCTCAGTATGAAGTATAATCCATATGCTAATATATCCATGTGATAAGATGCAATAAATGAAATAAATGTTATATATGTAATAATACTAAGTAAAATAAATAATGAATAAATAAGGGTAATAAATGTCATATGGTGTAAGCCCATGTATGTAAAAAGATCACAAAAATGAATATTATATTTTCCAATGCTACCGCTTAAATTCAGGCCTGGAAACTGGTCTGAAATTCTTGTCTTCAACAACAGTGAGCTTCCCCTTCCCCACAGTGTCACAGAGTTACCCAGACCCTGAGTTCAAATCCCAGGCCTGCCAGAAAAATGGAGCAATTCCAAGTCACGGCATTAATTTATTTTGTCCAGGCCCCGGGCTTGAACTCAGCTTGTGTCAATTCTGCCTCAGCTTCGATCACCCTAGGCTGGGGTGCAGCGAATGGACCCACAGCCCATCCTGAGATCTTAGGACCCGAGTTCCAATCTCGGGACTGATCAAAAAAAAAAGGAGAAAGGTAGGGAAGGTGGCTCAGTAGTAGAGGCTTGCCTTGAATGCATAAGGCCCTGGGCTTCATTCCTCAGCACCACATAAGCAGAAAAAAGCTGGAATTGGTGCTATGGCTCAAGTGGTAGAACACTAGTCTTTAGTAAATAGTTGAGGAACAGTGTCCAGACCCACATTTCTGGTCCCACAACCAACAAAAAAAAAGAAAGAAAGAAAGAGAGAGGGGGGAAAAAAGAATAAGGCTAAAACTGGGAAGTTCCAGAAGGCGGTTTTACTTTGTTTTTTCCTTTGCATTGTGACCATCCTGGGTCTAAATGAAAGGGCCCAGAAAGAGTATGTGACCTTACACTGCTGAAGTTTGGTGGGCTATCAGGCAAGCCATAGCCCAAACCAGCAACGTATGCCCAGGGTTCAAATCCCGGGACCACCATCTACAAAAGGTGGGAGATCCTAAGAAACGCATTCTGACATACATCCATATGAATGGAATGTTGTAAAAGTAACAATTACATTAGTAGCTAGTATATGATTATATTAAAATTGTAAACAATAATCATAGTACATTGACTATTTTTCAATTAATATTTAATTATATTTTCAACAATTAGAAATAAAGGAAGGAATAATTTAATTATGGATAATTGGTAGTAATATAGTATATGTAATTTAATAATATACAGATATCTTTCTTATTTTATACATACATATATACATGTGTGTACGTATATAAGCTATATATCTATTTCTACACTTGTCACTCCTGGAGCTCAGTGGTAGAATGCTTACCTAGTATGTATGAAGCCCTGGATCTGTTTCCACACTATCACATGCACAGAAAAAGCCGGAAGTGGTGCTGTCACTCAAGCACCAAAGAAAAGTTAGAATGTTCGTACTGCAACTGTACAAGGCCAGGACTTTAAATACTTCATGATAGAGCAAGCAGGGAATCTGAAGATGACTGCTGCCATCTATCCTGACAGCCAGAGGTTAACAGCTGCAAACCAACTCCATCCAACCAGACGCTGCAGGCTCATATCTAGCTGCTCAGGGGATGAGATCTGACACTGGTGGGTTGAAAACTCAGCCCTGTCAGGAAGTCTGTGAGACTCTGAGCTGTGGCTCAAAGTGGTAGAGCTGTAGCCTTGAGGAAAAGATCTTAGGACAGTACCCATAACCTATGAGTGCAATCCCTGAGTCTGATGACCCTTCCTCCCGCTTCCCCGCCACCCCCCCCCAGACTAACCACCCATCTAAACTATTAGATGTGAACTTGTGTGGTTCCTGACATGTTTCTGAAGGAATGGTGATACTGATGAAAGCATCCTAATTCTAATGACAGCTTGTGGGATACAGCTATACGATTAGTCCTTCCTGGGGTACTAGGTCCTTCACGGGGTGCTGTGTGCTGAGTCCTTCACAGGGTGTATTCTTTCATCTGATCCTTGTTAGAACTCCACAAGTAAGATGATTGTGCAGATGAGAAACTTGAGGCACAGATATTTCCCAAGGCAGGGCCAAATTTATGAATGTACTGAACTCTACTGACTTGACTCCTGCAGACAATTGTTTTGGTTTAGTTTTCTCCATCATGATCCTTGAACTCAGAGCCTAGACTCTGATTTTCCTCTTATGCTCATGGCTAGTACTCTACCACGTGGAGCCAAGGACCTCCTTGCAGCAAAGTGTCACTGGTTAGGTGTCTTTACCTGAGGTCTATCATCCTGCCTGCTCAGGAAGCTGAGGATCTGGGTTCAAAACTACCCACAGAAAAGGTCCCATGACACTCTCATCTCCTATTCACCACTTAGAAACTTGAAGTGGAAGCTGGGTGCCGGTGACTCATGCCCATCATCCTAGCTACTTACTCAGCAGGCTGAAAGCTCAGCATCACGGTCCAAAGCCAGCCTGAGCAGGAGATTCCTTGAAATGGTTATTGCCAATGAACCACCAGAAAACCTGAATGGGCTCTGTAGCTCAAGTGGTAGAGCTGTCCACTTGACCTGAAGAGCTGAGTGACAGCACCCAGGCCCAGACTTCAACTCCTCCAACTTACAAGAAAAGAAAGAACCCTGAAGTACAGTGCTGGGAATGGGTCTTAGGGGTAGAGTGCTTTGCATGTATGAAACCCTGGCTTTGAATCCTCAGTGGCACATCACTAGAAAAAAAGCCTGAAGTGGCTCTGTGGCTCAAGTGGTAGAGTGCTATCCTTGTAAAGGAGAAACTCAGGTACAGTGCACAGGTCCTGAGTTCAAGCTCCAGGACTGGTATATGCACACAAATTACCCCCCCCTACACACACACAGATACCAGAAGTGAAACTGTGACATCAAAGGGTAAAGCACTGGGAATTAGGCCCTTAGAGGAGACTTGAGCTGGTACAGCTATTTTCCAGGCTATGCCTTTGTTTTGGGGATTTTAGAAAACAAAACTTTAAACAAGGTCAACTAGACCTTGGCTCCAACCAGCCTGTTCCTGGAATGGAAAGAATGCCTCTAGGTGCCCCTCCCCTTAACAACCTAACTCACCTTGACTGTTGAGTTAAAGACTGACCCATAAAACTGATAGGTTGTTATCTGGCTCCAACTACCTGACACCTCGTGCTTATGGTGGTAAACCCTGCCTTTCATACATGCTTACAGTAAACTCTGCCTATCGGACACCTGTGTGTGGTCTGGTATGACCATGCAATCCTTTTGTGTGGTATGATCCCATTGGTCACCTGTGCATGACCAGGCTCAACCTCATGGATTTTGCCTTTGCAAACCAAAGAATGGGGACTGCTCAGGGTGGCAGTATCAGCTCTTGAGCCTGTGCTGTGGTCCTGGCCAGTCAGTGTAGGAAACTTCTCAATAAAGTTGCTTCTTTGTTAACAACTGTGTTGTGGTGAGCTCTGTCACTCCAGACAACTAGGTGGGTTTGCCTGCCTGAGTAGGGGTCTTCCTACTACACACTAAGCTTCTCAGCTCATGGTCAGTACTCAGGCCCTGTGTTCAACCTGGAAACCTAGCCACCCAAGGCCCAACTAGGAGAGGTCAAAGGTTTCCAAACCTGATAAGCTTCACCAGCCCTACATAACAGGGAACATTGTCATTTTGAAAATGTGCTTAGATGTAGCAAACTTCCGAAAACCTAGGGAGGCACTGTTGCCAATAAAGAATAAAGAATCTTTGCATTAGATTCAGCTACCTAGTTGTTGTCTGCCAGAAGAAATCTTGAATTAATTGTAGCAGTTTGTTTCAACACTGGAACATAGTCTAACAAAGACAGGATAAGTGCAGGGAACTTGGCCTGCCATGGGAGGTGGCACAAATGAAAGCTTCCTGTCAAACCAGAGCACTGGGGAGAGAGATATCTTGGGGTACAAAGAGGGCTTTTTCTCCTGGTCTTCAGGGCCTGCCCACACTCATCATCACTAGTTCGCCCGGATAGAGTTGTTTGTTACTGAGCTGTACAGGAGTGAGGACTTTTGTCTGCCTGTTCCAACCAAGAGGCAGACTTCCTCCAGCAACCTGGGGTGTGGAGAAACCCTCAGGCTACACTGGGAACAGGAAGGGGAGTCCTGGAACATGTACTGTCTTGAAAGCACCCTCTGTGCTATGAAATCCTTCTATTCAAAGCAAATTTCCTACTAGGTGTCTTTCTTCATAGCGACTTTGGATGTTCACCGATAGAAATACATTCACACATACACAGATACATGGAGTTACTGGCTCTATTTTTTTTTTTTTTTTGGTACAGGTCCTGAGGCTTGAACTGTGAGCTTAGACATTGTCCCTGAGCTCTTTTTTCACAAGGAAGCACTTTATTGTGCCTTAAACCATGATACATCATTAAATGAGGGCATAATTTAATACCTAATAATTATTAGTAATATATTACATGTAATTTAATGATATATAGACATCTCACATTCTATAAATATATTTATATATTTACATATACACTGGAATATACATATACATCTCTCTTTCTCTCTCACTCTCCATGCATATATATGTATTTGCAGCAATTTAGGCATCTATCTATTTATATATTGGCCACTCCTGGAGGTTAAACTTAGGTCCTGGGAACTCCCTGGCAGTGAATTTGTTTGAGGCTGATGTGCTTACATTGATCCCTTGATGAATTGGGTATTCCAGGCCCTGAGTTAAAATCCCAGCATTGCCAAAGACAATAGGTGGAGTAAGAAGCCAATATTGACCTATTCTGCTGTCTGTGAAAATATTGTTTACTAGGTACAATATGTAATACCTATGCAAATACATACATACATATATATATATATAATGTACATTATAAATGCATATAAATATTATTTTTCCAGTCCTGGGTCTAGAATTTATGCCCTGGGAAATGCTCTTGACTTTCTCTTATTCAAGGAGGGTGAGCGTCCAGTTCACCCACAGCAAAATAGAGTTACCCAGTCCCTGATTTCAAATCCTAGGTATGGCAGATAAAATGTCCCAAATTCCAAGCCAGGACCTTAACTTTTGTGGGTGGGGAGGCAGGCACGGGGCTTAAACTTAGTTCCTCATTTGTTTTCTTTGCAAGGTGAACTTCGTGGGTCTGAATGACACGGCAGAAAAGTGTTGGAAACCTGGCATTGCTGAAGGCTGGAGGGCTACCGGGGAAGCCATAGGCCAACACGGCAACATAGGCCCTGGGTTCAAAGCCGGGTCCTGACCCCTACAAATGGCGGGAGATCCTAATAATCTCATTCCTATTCATAGGAATACTGATGGAAGGGTATGAATGTCAAGGTTGAATAAGTTGTTCCTGAATGATACTATAAAATTAGAGTTATTTTAGGAGGCCGATGGATTTTAATGAATATTTTTGACACATTAAAAGAATACTATTAATTACATGGACGCAATAGTTTCTGGACAGTGGTTGATTTAATTAACAATTCATTAAGGATGAAAACAATAATATAAATTACATGGAGGCATTAAAAATACCCAAATATTGGTAGGAATGTAGCCTATTTAACTGAATAATGTATAGACATCTCTGGCACTCTATAAAGATCTATATTTATTTGTGTACTACCATCTGCATGTCAATCTGTTCTTATTTTGTCAAACCCTGGGGCTTGATCTCAGGTGCTGGAAACTGCATGTCAGCTCAATATGCCCCAGGCTGGCGTACTGACACTCAAACATTCATGAATTAGGCCTTGTAGGTTGTGAGTTCAGATGCCAGCACTCACAAAAATTGACTCATGGAGTAAGAAGCCCATGGTGACACAGGTTTTCCTTTGCTGTGAAAGTCCTGGAAGTCAGGTGTGAAGTTTCATACATAGGCAAATCTATCCTATGTAATAAACGTAATAAATAGTCCAAGTGTAAGAACAATCAATAAAATAAATGGTAAATAAATGAATAAAACAAAAAAATGAATAGGTACACTAAGCACAATATGGAGTCAATATATGGGGCTCGATCTCAGGGCCTGGGAACAACCTGGTAGCTGAATTAGCTAGAGGCTGCTGTGCTGGCAGCCACCCATAAATGAATTGAGCCTTCTAGGCCCTGAGTTTAGATCCCAGCACTGCCAAAAATGTAATCGTGGAGTGGGAAACCCAGCGTGACACATGATTTTCTTTTCTTTGAAAGTGCTCAGTGTAAGGTAGGATATATAATTCGGATGAAAATCAATATGCTATGTAAATAGGATGTCACAAAGGTAAAAAAATGTCATAGGTGGAAGAATTGTCACTAAAATAAATAATAAACAGATTGAATTAGTAATGAATCATTCTAGGATAAAATTAGATGCAGTAATTATAGGACATGGATTAAGTTTACTTAATATTTTATTAAGTAAACTTATTTTATTAACAGAATAAAAATTGCATAGAGACATAAATACCTAATAATTCGTAGTAGCACATGATGCTAAATTTAATAATATATAGACATCTGTCTCATTCTATAAAATATTTAATTATATGCATAGATGTATGTACATATGTGATAAACAATACCAGGATATTGAGTATTAATTAATGCTTAATTAAATGTTAACTGGAACACATCATTAAATGGAGATATAATTTAATACCTAGTAATTGCTAATAATGTTATCTATAATGTAATAATATAGACATCTCTCTTTTGTATATATATTATTTATATATACAACAATCTATCTATTTATACCTCCTTTACTCCTGGGGCTCAGTGATTGAGATCTCGCCTAGTAAGCATGAAGTCCTGGGTTTCATTCCTCAGTGCCACATAAGCAGAAAACCTGAAAGTTCTGCTGTCTTTCAATCAATTGAGTGCTAGCCTTGAGCACAAATGCTTAGGGACACTGTCTAAGCCCTTACTCAAGCCCCAGCACTGCCACCAAAAAAAGGTAGAATGTTCTAACTGCAATTATAGAAGGACAGGACTTCAAATACCACATCACAGAACAAGCTAGAAGTCTGGCACTGACAGTTGCCACCTAACCTGACTTAGGCATATGTAAACAGCTGCAGCTGCAACCCAGTTCCACAGAAGCATATGCTGCTGGCTTATCCCCATCATCCTGGCTGCTTGGGAGCTTTAAAACCAAGCCCTGGTAGGTAGTATGTGAGACTCTTGGAGATGTGGCTTTAAGTAGTAGAGCCTTAGCCTTGAGCAAATGTTATTAGAACAGTATCCCCATGCATTGAGTTCAAGCCCTATGGGTAGCCTTCCCTCCTCCCCCCAAAAAAAACACCCCCACTAAACCATTAGAAGTTAACTTGTGTGATTTGTGAAATGTTCCTCAAAGAATGGTGACACTGATGAAAGCAACCTAATTCCAATGACAGCTTGTGGAATAGAGCTATGTTCTGAGTCCTTCATAGGGTGCTCTGTGCTGAGTCTGGCACAGGGTGCTGTGTTCTGAGTCCTTCACAGGGTGCAGTGTGCTGAGTCTTGCATTGGATGCTGGGTGATGAGTCTTCACATGACACTGTGTGCTGAGTCCTTCAAAGAGTGCTATCTGCTCTGTCCTTCACAGAGTGCATTCTTTCATATGGCCCTTGTAAGAGCTACACAACTGAGATGATTATGCAGACAAGAATATGGAGATGCAGATATGTCCCCATGGCAGGGACAAAATTATGTATTACTGAAGAGTGGGTGAGTTGTCTACTGCAGACAATTGTTTTGTTTTGTTTTTTTCTCAATCATGATCCTTGAACTGGCATCATAGGCACTGACCCTTACCTCTTGGGCACATGGCTAGCACTCCACCACGTGGAGACAAGGACCCCCTTGCAGTAGAGTGCCACAGCCTTGGGGTCTATAGCTGAGGTCTGCCAGCCTGCCTTTTCAGGAAGCTGAGATCTGAGGATCTGGCTTCCAAACTATGCCAGACACAAAAGGTCCCATGAGACTATTATCTCCAATTCACCACTAAGAAACCTGAAGTGGAAGCTGGATGCTTGTCACCCATGCTTGTCATCCTAGCTCCTCAGGAGGATGAGATCTGAAGATCATGGTTCAAAGCTAGCTTGGGCAGGAAAGTCTTTGAGACATTTAGCTCCAATGAACCATGAGAAAACCTGAAATGGTGCTTTGGCTCAAGTAGTAGAGGCACAAGACTTGAGGGACAGCACCCAGGCCCAGACTTCAACTCCTACAAGCAACAACAATAAAAAAGAAACAAAATAACAAACATGAAGTAGAGGGCTGGGAATGTGCCTTGGGGTAGAGTGCTTTGCATCTATGAAACTCTGGACTTGATTTCTCAGGAACACATCACTAGAAAAAAGCCTGAAGTGGCTCTGTGGCTCAAGTGGGAGAGGGCTATTCTTGTACAAGAGAAATTAGGTACAGTGCTCAGGTTCTGAGTTCAAGCTCCAGGACTGGTGTATGTGTGCACACACGCATGCACACACACACACACACACACACACACACACACACACACACACACAGACTAGTAGTAAAGCTGTGACACAAACTGGTAAAGCACTGGGCTCCTGCACTGAGCTCATGGTCAGCACCGAAGTCCTGTGTTCATCCCCAAAACCTTGCCACCCAGAGCTCACCTTGGAGAGGTCAAAGGTTTCAAAACCTGATGTGCTTCAGCAGTCCTAGATGACAAGAAGCATGGTGAGATCAGACATGTGCTTGGATTTCCAAAGCTTCAGGAAACCTAGCAGAGGCATCATAGGCCCATCAGCACCCTCAATGAAACATTTCTTGAGGTTAAGTGCCCTAGTTATCTGCCAAAAGGACTCCTGAATTATTTTGAGCACTGTATGTGAAGACCAGAATATAGTCTCACAAAGGCAGGATAAGTGCTGGGAACTTGGCCTGCTACCGGAGGTGGCAAAAATGAAGGCTTCCTGTGAAAATGGACCACTGGGGAGAGAGATAGCTTGGGGTACAAAGAGGTCTTTTTGTCCTGACCTTCAGAGCCCATCCACACTCAATCCTCAATAATTGGCCCAGATGGAGTTGCTTATTACACAGCTGTAGAGGACTGAGGCCTTTTGTCTGCTTGTTCAGACAATGAGAGAGCGTTCTTCCAGCAGGCCTGGGAGGCAGAGAAACCCTCAGGCTGCACTGGGAACTGTGAGGGGAGTCCAGGAACATGCACTGTCATGAAAGCAGTCTCTGTGTTATGAAATCATTGTATTGAAAAAATTTCTAGCTTGATGCCTTTTATCATAGCTACTCTGGAGTTTCACCTATAGAAATACATACACACATACACAAAGACATGGAAGTAGGTCCTGGGGTTGAACTATGAGCATAGGTGTTGTCCCTGAGTTACTTTTGCTCAAGAGTAGTGCATTAACCTTGAGCAACAGCCCCACTTCTGGGTTTTCTGTGATCTCTTAGAAATAACAGTGTCATGGACTTTCCTATGCTGGTTGGATTCAAACTCAGATTCTCTACATCTCAGCCTCCTGAGGAGCTGGGATTACAGTCAGCAGCCACTGGCACCGGCCTTTCTTTTCTTCTTCATTTTTTAATCTGGACAATCTGACCACTTAACAGCATCATTCCAATGTCTTGAATTTATAAGTAAACTACCCAATGTTCTTTATAGGTGCTTTCTCTGAGAAGGATTTTCTCTCCTCCTCTTCTCCTCTACTCACAGGTTTGAAGCCAAAAGTGAGAAATGAGTGTCACATGATTTTGGCAGTAAATGTCCACAGGACATGCCAGTTCAGTCACTTAGCATTGAGCTGCAGTGAATTTACTGTCTCAGCACGAGAGGACCAAAACCTGGAACGATCCTCATACTGTCTGCCTATAAAATTATCTAATAATTTTCAGTGTTTTGTGTCTCCAACCTGAAGTATCTAGAAAATAATAGAAGCATCTTCATGTTTCCTTTTTTCTCTAGTACCTCTCGAGATTTAGACTAAGGATTTGTGTGGAGCAGATCCTCGGCGAATCCCTGAGAAAAGCCACTTGAAGTCTCCTCAGGAGATCTCTGTTCAAAGCCAGCCCGAGCAGGAAAGTCTGCGAGACTCTTATTTCCAATAAACCACCAGAAAACCAGAAGTGTATCAGTGGCCCAGAGGGTAGAGCTCCAGCTTTGAGAAAGAAAGTCGAGCAGGAGATACAAGCCAGACCAGGCAGGAAAACCTGGCAGGCGCATATGTCCAATTAACCCAGATGGCTAGAAGTGGAGCTGTGGCAGTGGTAGAGTCTCAGCCTTGAGCAAAACAGCTGAGGAACACATAGGGCCCTGAGTTTAAGCCTTGATATGGCCACCAAAAAAATTCAAAAAGAGAAGGCCAAGTTTATGTATTAGTGTCCTACCTACTTATGTGTGCAGATTACCTCCCTGAGTGAAAACAGATTGTATGCAATGCTTCTCCTTTTATGTACAGATTTATTTTTCAGATAGGTTTGTTGTACATACTACATCGTTCTCTTCTTTTCAGGCCCATGGCTTTTCTCTTCCACAGTTCCAGGACTGTGTCCTTATATGGTGCACACTTAAGATCTCAGCAGCTTTTATTTACATTTTATTATGAGGCCAAGGCAGGAACAGTCACAAATTAGGCAGGGGAAGAGAAGATCAGGGTTTTTGAAATAACCAGTATTCAGAAAATTAAACTTGGGGGATGTAAAATGGTAGCATACTTATGTAGAAACTACCATTAAGAAAAAGATGAGAGGGCTGGGAATGTGGATTAGTGAGGGAGTGCTTTTCCCTGCCATGCAAGAAGCCCTACAGAGGGTTTGATCCCTCTGTAGCACATGCAGAGAAAAAGCCAGAATTGGTGCTGTGGCTCAAGTAGTAGAGTGCTAGAGACAGTGCCCAGGCCTTGAGTTCAACTCAAGTACAAGTAACTTAACATCACCAAGGGAAACCCAGGAAGCTCTTGAACATCTGCCCTTTCAGAAGTGGATGTCAGAGGGTCGTAGACTTTTCTGCCCTGGCTGGCTTCACCTTGTGATCCTCAGACCTCAGCCTCCTCAACAAGGGTGATGGGCCTTAGCTACTGGTGCTCTGCTAGGTCAGAACTGTAATGACATTGACAATACAAGTCAACTGCTTATCACAAAGGGCTTGGGGAGCATATTAAGCCTTTCAACAATGAACCTTTCAGAACCCTGTAGGACACAAGGTTATAATGCTAGAGTCTGAGAGGCTGGGCATATGGATCTTCTGAACTTGAACCTTGAGCTCTGACTCCAATTCTGGTGTACATCAGTGTCAGTGTTCATTTTCCAGAAATGTTCTCCTAATTAGCAAATAGGAAAAGTAATTTGTTTAACCCTCACTTTTTTCCCATTGTGTGTCTCGAACTGAAGCCTGGGCACTGTTCCTGAGCCCTTCATCTCAAGGTGAACTCTCTACCACTTGAGCCACAACACCACATGGGGTCTTTTGGTGGTTCATTGGTGATAAGAGTCTAACAGGCTTTCCTTGCCCAGGCTGTCTTTGAACTGTGGTCTTCAGATCTCAGCCTCCTGAGTAGTAGGGTTCCACGTGTGAGAAGCTGGCATCTGGCCTATTGTTTTTGCCAGTGCAGGGATTGAACTAAGGGCCTGGGTACTGTCTCCGTGCTTCTTTTTCTCAAGGCTAGCGCTCTACCACTTGAGCACTCCACAGCTTCTGGCTTTTTCTGAGTATATGGCACTGAGGATTCAAACCCTGGCATTCATGCATGCTGAGCACGCTCTCTACCACTAAGCCACATTCCCAGTCCCACCCTTACAATATTATCCCTCAACTTGCCTATCCTCAAGGAAAGGCTTCTGAGTATAATTCATCTAAAGAAATCCCTATAGGAAGGTGTTAAAGATAAACAAGACAAAGCTCATATGTGGGAGAGACTCTAAACATGTGAAGACTGTGACAAATGCCTCCATTTAATCATGTATCATGTTTCAACACTTAATAAAGTATAAATGAAAATGAGTCAATGTCCTAAATTATTGTGTATAATTTTATAATAGATGTGCAAAATGTAATAAATATTATGTGTATAATATACTAATACAATAAACAATAAGTAAATGAATAAAATATAGAAATACAGAAATACAAAATCAATAATAAAAAATCATAGTTTGTAATAAACATACACATGTAATACATAACATATATTACACATGTACATGAATATTTTTTTCCATTATAGGGACTTAATTCAGGCCCTGGGAACTCTACCCTGAATTTCTTTCCCTCAAGGACAGTGAGCTTCCCCTTCACCTACGGTGCAAAACAGTTACCCGGATGGTGAGATCAAATCCCAGCAGTGGCAGAAATACTAGCCCCAGTTCCAATACAGTGACTTAATTATTTTTAATGGAAGCAGTTATGTTTATTCAGTTCCATACTGAACATTTTAAAAACAGCAGTGTATAATTTTGTGTATCTATTCAGACATCCTTCCCTTACCTGCAAAGTGCTTCTCTGAGCTCTAAATTGTTTCCTTTTTTGTGCATTTTTTGTTGTAAAAATGTTTTATAGAGGGGTTACAGTTACATGAGCAAAGTAATGAGTACATTTACTATTGAGCATTGTTGCCTCCTCCTTTGTTTTCCCCTTGCCATCCCTTCCCTCCCACCTCCACAGCTATCCCCCCAACCCCAGCTGAGGTCAGTGACTTAATTTTTTGTTTTTGGCTTGGCACAGGATTTGAACTCAAGTAGTAGAAACTCTGCACCTTCCCTCACATTGCTACAGATTTACCAAGATCCTGAGTTCAAATCCCAGGCTAGGAAAGAAAACTGGCAGAAATTGCAAACCAGGGGATTTTTTTCAATTTAGTTAAATAATTAATTAATTTTTAATTTATTCTATTTTTTTTTTGCCAACCATGGAGCTTGAACTCAGGTTGTGGCAAATATACCTCAACTCTGATTGCCTTAGACTGGACTACAGCCTCTCACCCATGGTCGATCCTGGGATCCTAGGCCCAGAGGGCTTGCAGGAAGAAAAAAAAAAAGTGGGACAGCACAAAAACTAGAGAGCTGCAGAGGCCTGGGTGTTTTACGTTATTTTTTTCTTTGCAGGGTGACCATCCTGAGTCTGAATGACACGGCTGCAAAGTGGATCTGAACTGCTATACTGCTATTCCTGAAGGCTTGTGGGCCACCAGGGAAGCCATAGGCCAACCTGTCAACATAGGCCCTGGGTTAAAAACCTAAGTCCTGATACCTACCAATGGCAGGACATCACAAGAGACTCGTTCCTATGCATAGGAATACTGATTGAAAGAGTAGTTCGTGCATCAGTCGAGTCTAAAAGGGGATGTAATAATCCTAGGATGCTGATTGGTTTTAATAGATAGTTTATTAAGGATGGAAAGAATAATATTACTTCAAAGACAGTATAATAAATACCTAGGAGTTGGTAGGAATGTAGGAGCCGTCATTCAGTCAGATAGATGGCTCTGGCACTCTTTATAAATACGTATTAATTGTATACCACCATCTGCCAATCCATGTATCACTGTTTTGGCCAAACCTGGGGCTCCATCTCAGTGCCTGGGAACCACCTCACAGCTTCATTGGCTAGAGGCTGCCGTGTTCACCCTTACCCATTCATGAATTGGGCCTGCTAAGCCCGGAGTTCGGATCCCAGCAGTGCCAAAAATTTAATCTTGGAGTAAGAAGCCGAGTGTGACACATGTTTTCCTTTTCTGAGAGAGTCCTGGGTGTCAGGCATGATAGTGAATACATCTACAAATCTAGATGCTATGTGATAGGAAGTAAACAATGGAATAAACGGTATAGGTGTCAAAAGAGTCAATAAAATAAATGGTAAATAAATGAATAAAACAAGAAATTAAATGAATAACCATACCAAACATGATATTGTCTGACTATATGGAAGTATAAACCCTGTCTTTAAAATGTAAACAAAATGTATATAAGGAGTGTGTTTTCCAGGACTGAGGCTTGAATTCAGGCCTAGGGAACATGACTGACTTTCTTGGCTTCAAATATGGTGTGATTTCCCCTAGCCCAACAGTGCTGCTATTTACCCAGACCTTTAGTTCAAATCCCAGGCCTGGCAAAAAAATGGCACGAATTGCAAAACAGGGAGATAAATAATTGTCTTTTTAATTTTTTAAATTGTTTAATTTTTTAATTGTTTTAGTTTTTTCAATTTAATTTTGTTTTTGGCCATGCATGTGTCTTGAATTCAGATTGTGACAGCTTTGTCTCAGCTTCCATCACACTAGCCTGGCTACAGCCTCCAGAACCAAAGACAATCCTGGAATCCTAAGACCCGACGTCTGACAGGAAAACAAAATGAAAATGACACTAAAACAAGCCATGAGCCGCACATGGTAGGCCGTTTCTTGGCTTTGGTTCCTTGCACGGTGACCATCCTAGGTCTGAATGACATGGATGCCATGCACAGGTGACCTGTCATTGCTCAAGGCTAGCGGACTGTCAGGAAAGCCATAGGCCAACCCCGCAACACAGTCCCTGAGTTCAAATCCTGGTCCTAACACCTACCATGGCAGGAGATCCCAAGAGACTCCTGCCTGTGCATAGAAATTCCCATGGAATGGTATCCAACTTATGACTGAATAGTTCGTGCAGCTGTGTGGACTCAAATTAGATGCAATAATCCTAGGACGCTGATTGAACTTAATTAATGGTTAATTAGGCATGAAAAGAATAATATTCCTTCAATGGAGGCATAATAACTACCTAAGACTTGGTAGGAACATAGCAGATATCATTGAATACTAGATACACGGCTCTGGCACTCTGTACTAATATGTATTTATTGGTGTACTACCACCTGCCTATCCATGTATGGCTATTTTGGCCACACCTGGGGCTCGATCTCAGAGCCTGTCAAAAATTTCATCCTGGAATAAGAAGCCAATTGTGACACCTGTTTTCCTTTTCTGTGAGAGTGCAGGGTGTCAGGCATGATGGAGAACAAGTCTACAAATCTAAATGCTATGTGATAGGGTGTAAACAATGTAATACATGGTTAGGTGTCATCACAATCAATAAAATAAACTAAATAAATGAATAAAACAAAAAGTACAATGAATAACCACACAAACATAATATAGACTGAGCACCTGTCTGGAATTTCAATCCTATCTTTAAAATACATGTAAGGACGATGATTCACATGATTGGGGCCTGAATTCAGGCCTAGGGAAGAGGCCTGACTTTCTGATCTTCAAGCATAGAGAGCTTCCCCTTCCCCAGAGTGCAACAGAGTTACCCAGACCCTGAGTTCAAATCCCAGTCCTTGCAGACAAAAAATAGCACACATTCCAAGCCAGGGAGCTTCATTAGCTTTTTTCATATTTTTTTAAAGTTCACTTGGCCTTTATTTGATACATTTTGATTTTATGAGAGTTTTTAAAAAAGAGGTTTAAATGCTTATATTTCAGCATAGCACAATGGTGTTTCCATTTTGACCATTTGCCATGAAGAGTGAGAATGAAAATGAGTACATCATTCCTCCCTAGAGGGACAGTAGATGTTATTTCTATTTAGAGTTATTTCTATAACTATAAACTCTCTGCAATTGTATCATGTGAGTTTTCCTCAGTGCCTACCACAAAATACACTAGGGAAGTCCTCATACCACAAAAGGTTGGGTTTCTGAATAAAAACTCACTTCTGTGAGGACAGTAGGTACTTGTAAGCATTTTGGGAATAAAGTGAATCATAAAATGAAAAACAAAAACATTGGGACTGGGATGTAGCTCAGTAGTGGAGTACTTGCCTAAGGAGCATAAGACCCTGGAAGAAAAGGAAGACAAGTTTCGTAAAGCTCAGAAGGTTAGAATTTTATGATCTGTATGAACAAACTTCTTTCTTTCTTTTTTTTTTTTTTGTCAGAGGTGGGGCTTGAACTCTGGACTTGGCTACCTGCCTTCAGCTCTTCAACTCAGGGCAAGTGCTCTACAGCTTGAGCCAAGGTGCCATTTCTGGTTTATTGGAGATAAGCCGGAGTACCGTTTCCGGTTTATTGGAGATAAGAGTCTCATGGACTTTTCTGCCCAAGTTGGCTTTGAACCGCCATCCTCAGATATCAGCCTCCTGAGTAGCTAGGATAATAGGCGTGAGCCACCGATGCCCGGTGCATGAACAAACTTCTTAAAGATTGATTCTTAGGAACTAAACTTGGAATACAATTTTAATAGAAATAATTTATAATGTCATGGTTAAAGCACTAATTCAGAAGTATTTATTCATTGGCTGGTTTCTTAGTTTATTTAAAGATATATATATATATATATATATATATATACATATATACATTTTTAATATATATATACGTATATATTATTAAAACATAACTTTGTAGTGTACCTAAAAGCATATGTGCTCATGTAAAGTTATACAACTGCACAAGCTTGATTTTTTATTTTCAGTTTTTTGGTACCATAAATTAGGTGGGATGTGTGTACTGTTGTTTTGTTCTCAGTTTTTGGAGGATTTCTCTCTGCTTTCTTCCTCTACCCCCCTCTCTCTGCACTTGAATTGAGCTTGCTCTTTCTTAGCTTGATTGTTCATGGTTGATTTTCTACCACTTCAGCCATACCTGTAGCCTGGCTTTTTGCCAGTTAATTGGAGATGTCGTCTCTCAGGCTTTTCTGCCTGGATTGGCTTTGAAACTTCATCTTCCAGTTCTCACCTCTTGAGTAGCTGGGATTACAGATGTGAGCCACTGGGGTGCCTAGGGATGAATTCAACTTTGGTTGTTGTATTCTTTCTGTGTTTCTAAGCATGGGATCATCTACTATAGAATTTCTGTGAATGTCCTGGGTCTGAAGTAAGATATATAATACATATGCTACTCTGTGTAGTTCTCATAAGATGTAATCAATTTAATAAATGTTATAAGTGTAATAATAGTCAATATAAGAAATAAATGAATGAATAGTGCAAAAAATAAAATAAATACAAAGTAAAATAATAAGCGGTAAACATAAGTATGTAGATATTAACCGTTATTTCAAATGTGGATGAATATTACTTTTATAGGGCTGGGGATTGAATTCAGGCCTAGCAAACAGGCTTGAATTGCTTGTCTTCAAACACATTGAGTTTCCCCATCCCCCACAGTGCATTACAGTTACCCAGATGCTGCGTTCAAATCCTAGGCCTGACAGTAAAAACAAATGCACAAATGTCAAGCTGGGGAGCTTCATTAGTATTTTTACAATTTTTTTTTTCCGTGGGACTTGAGCTCTGGCCTTGGGCACTGTCCCTGCACTCTTCAGCTCAAGGCGAGCGCACTACCACTAGAGCCACAGCACCACTTCTGGTTTTATAGTGCTTTATTGGAGATAAGAGTCTCATGGGTTTTACAGCCTGGGTTGGATTTGAACCACAATCCTCAGCCTCTTGAGTAGCTAGGATTACAAATGGGATCCACCGGTGTCTGGCTATTTTTAATATTTAAAAATTTTATTGATTGATTGATTGCCAATCACGGGGCTTGAATGAGGTTGTGGCAACACTGCCTCAGCTTCCAGCACACTAGGCTGGGATAGTACAGCCTCTGGACCCACAGCCGATCATGGGATGGTATGCATCAGAGGCTGACAGCAAAACAAAAAGAAAACAGCACCGAAAAAAACGGCGATCTGTGGATGGTCGGCGGTTTCTTGGTTTTCCTTCCTTGCATGGTGACCATCCCGGGTCCAAATGACACGGGTGCAACCTGTAGGTCGCCTGGCACTGCTGAAGGCTGGCAGGCTGTCAACGAAGCCATAGGCCAACCTGGAATCCTAGTTCCTGAGTTTTAATCCCGGTCACGCCACAAAGGGCTGTGGAGACTCAGAAAATATTGCGTGTCCATTGGAGCATCAGAGGAATGTGAACAATGTCATGGTTGGATGAGTAGTTCATCAATCAGTCTAGCAGAAAATTAGACCCAATAATCACAGGACACCGACTAATTTTAATTCATAGTTTATTATGCACTAAAAGAATACTATTTCTTAAATGGAGTCCTCACTAACGACCTGAGAATCCATAGGAGGTAGTATGTGTCATTGAATACTAAATAGACATTTCTGGCAGTATGTAAATATCTAAATTTATATTTATTTGTATACCATCATCTGCATAGAACATTTTTGCTATTTTGGCCAAACCTGAAACTTGTTCCCAGTTCTTGGGATCCACTTGGCACCTGCATGGGCTAGATGCTGCCATACTGAGACTCCTTCATGAATTGGGCCTCCTAGTCCCTCAGTCAATGTCCCATCATTGCCAAAAGTTTCTTCCTGGTGTAAGATTCCATGTGTGACATCTGTTTTCCTTTTCTGTGCAAATGCTGGGTGTCAGGTATGATGTACATATTATGTCTGCAAAGATACATGCTATAGAATACATTGGAACAAATGTAATAAATGTTATAGGTGTACTCACAGTCCAGAAAATAAATGCTAAATCAATCAATCAATCAATAATAATAAAATATAATGAATCACTCCAACAAACACTATTTAAAATGAATATAGAGATATAACTCAAATATTTAAAATGTCTATAAATGTTATGTTTTTCAGTACTGGTGCTTGAATACAGGCCTAGGGAAGAATTGAGAAGTTAATGCATGATTCGCATAGGAAATGATAGGCAAGATCTTATTTAAGACTGCATGAAGTGTGACAATAATACTTTCATTCAGAAAATCGAGGCATTGGGAAAGATCCAAGAATCGGTAGTCACATGGAAGATAGGGTTCCAACACAGCTCGCCACATCTCCTGCTCTAAACAAACAGGCCTTTTAGCATATTAATTTCAGCTTATGAATGGATGAATATGGTGCTCCACTCCCACCCCAGTATTAGGTCTCAGGTCCTTGGAATGGCCTAGCTCCTTAGTGGCTCACAAGCTGGTGTGCTCATGTGGACCAATTTGGCAGTTGGTTCTGCCAGTCCCTGAGTTCAACTTCCAGCACTGCCAAAAGGTTCATCCTGATGTGAGATGCCAAACCTTGCAGATGTTTTCCTATCCTGTGCAAGTCCTGGGTCACAGCTAGTATCTAGAAAGCATAGGCAACTCTATACACATGGGAATAGGTTGTCATCTATGTGAGCACAGTTATATATGTCATCCTATACTCAATAAAATACACAATACATAGATGAATAAGACACAAAATAAAAAGATTAACTATACTGAAAACAAGGTGCATAACACACTTGTATGTAAATAGAGACCCTATGTTTAAAAGGGGTGGACTTGTTCAGTACTGGGGCTTCAAATCAGACCCAGTACCAGGTCTGACCTTTTAGTCTTCAAGGACGGTGAGCTTCACCTTCCCCCACAGTGCAACAGAGTTACCCAAACCTGAGTTCAAATCCCAGCTCTCACAGTAAAATGGCACAAATTCTGATCCAGGGTTCTTAGTTCATAGTTTTTTAATTTTTTTTTTTACCTGACCAGGGCCTTGAACTCAAGTCGTGGCAACTCTGCCTCAACTCTGATCATCCTAGGCTGCAGCCTCTGGACCCACAGCCTGTCCTCCAATCCTCTGACCCTGGGGCTTGCTGGAAGAAAAAAAACCCACGAGAGGACAAAAAGCAGTGGAAGTTCCACTTGGTACTTTTATGTTTATTTTCCTTTGCATGGTGACCATTCTGGGTCAGAACATTGCCTGCAGAGTGAAGTTGACCTGGCATGGCTGAAGGCCTGCTGGTTTTTGGTGGAGCCACAGGCTAAGCAGACAATGAAGGCCCCGAAGACGAAACCCAGTCAGCCCTGTTACGATGAAGTTATGGCTGGAGATCCTGGGACACTCGTTTCCGGACCTAGGAAAAGTCGTGGAATGCAGTCAATCTCATCCTTGAATGAGTATGTCCTGCTTGATGTGAGTAGGAAATGATAGGCAAGACTCATGGGGTATCGATTATTTTTAATGAAGAATTGATGATGCATGACCATAATCATCACGAAATGGAGGCATCGGGGAAGATCTAAGCATTGGTAGTCACAAGGTAAATTCCATCACAAGTTGCCATCTCTCCTACACTTTAAAACCATGTACTTATTTGCATACTAACTTGCACTTATAAATACATGTCTATTTTCCCCCTCCTCCCAATCTCCTCTTCCCAGGGCTGTATCTCAGGTCCTGGGAGTGGCCTACCTCCTTAGTGGCTCACAGGCTGGTGTGCTCACCTTTACCCATTCACCAATTGGGCCTGCTAGGCCCTGAGTTTGTATCCCAGCACTGCCAAAAGATTATCCTGATGTGAGAAGCCCATCGATCCATCTGTTTTCCTGTCCTGAGAAAGACCTGGGTCTCAGGAAGGACAGAGATTACTACATAGGCAACCCTATACCCAAGGGAATGGGTTGCCATCCATGTCAGCACAGTTATATCTGTCATCATAATTAATAAACTACACATTGCACCCATGAATAAGACACAAAATAAAGAGAACGAGTACACTGAATGCAAGATGTCACCCATCCATGTATGATAATATAGATCCTGTATTTAAATGATGAATTCATGACTATATTGGTCCCCCCTTCCAGGGCTCAGTCTCAGGACCTGGGTACATCCTAGCTCCGTAGTGGCTCACAGGCTGGTGTGCTCAAATTGGCCCAATTGGTGAATTGAACTCAGCTAGGCCCTGAGTTCAAATCCCAGCACTTCGAAAAGATTCATCGTGATATGAGAAGCCCATCGATCCACCTGTTTTCCTGTCCTGTGAAATCCTGGGTCTCAGCGAGGATGGAGAATGCTATATAGGCAACTCTATAGCCATGGGAATAGGTTGTCATCCATGTCACCACAGATATACCTGTCACCATACTCAATAAAATACACAATACATCCATGAATAAGACTCAAAATAAAAAAAAGATAAGTAGATTGAATGCAAGATGCATACCACACTTGTATGTAAATAGAGATCCTATGTGTAAAAGAGGTGGGTTTGTTATTTTTGTCCAGTGCTTGGGCTTCAAATCAAGCCCTGGAACAGGCCTGACGTTCTAGCCTTCAAGGATGGTGAGCTTCCCTTTCTCCCACAGTGCAATGGTGTTCCCCAGACCTGAGTTCAAATCCCAGCTCTAGCAGTATAACAATTTGAGATCTTATCTAGTGTGCTTCATTCATTATTTTTTAATTTAATTTTTTTGCCAGACTTGGGGCTTGAACTCAAGTCATGGCAACTCTGCTTCAGGTCCGATCAACCTAGGCTGCAGCATCTGGACCCACAGCCCGTCCACAGACCCTCGGATCCTGGGGCTTGTTGGAAAAAAAAAAGCCGCGAGGGGAAATAAAAGCAGTTGGAAGTTCCACCTGGCACTTTTTCATTTATTTTCTTTTGCATGCTGACCATGCTGGGTCCAAACACGTTGGCCTGCAGAGTGAAGGTGACTTGGTGTGGCTGATGGCCTGTTGGCTATCAGAAGAGCCAGAGGCCGACCCAGAAACTGAGGCCCCGAGGTCGAATCCCAGTCAGCCCCCATACATTGAAGGAATGGCAGGAGATCCTGAGATTCTCGTTTCCGGACCTAGGAAGAGTCATGGAATTCGATGGATCTCATCTTTGAATGAGTAGTTCTTGCTTGATGCTAGTCGGAAATGATAGGCAAGACTCATGGTATATCGATTATTATTAATGAAGAGTTGATGAAACATGACCATAATCATCACAGTCATGAAATGGAGGCATTGGGGAAGATCCAAGAATCGTTAGTCACAAGGTAGATTGGATTCCATCACTGGTCACCATGATTCTCTATACAAATATGTACTTATTTACATACTACCATCAGATTATGAATGGATGACTATTGTGCTCCCCCTTCTCCCCCCCTCCCTCGCCCCCCCCCCCGCGGGGCTCAATCTCAGGTCCTGGGAACAGCCTAGCTCTTTAGTGGCTCACAGGCTGGTGTGCTTACCTGGACCCATTCGCCTCTTGGTCCTGACAGTCCCCAAGGTCAGATCCCAGCACTGCCAAAAGATGAATCCTGATGTGAGAAGCTAATCGTTGCAACTGTTTTTCTGTCCTGTGAAAGTCCTGGGTCTCAACTAGGATGCAGTATGCTATACAGGCAACTCTATATTCATAGGAATCAGTTGTCATCCATGTCAGCACAGTTATACCTGTCATCATATACAATAAAATACAAAATTCATCCATGACTGAGGCACACAATAAAAAGAATAACTACACTGAATGCATGATGCATTCCACATCTCTATGTAAAGAGAGATCCTATGTGTAAAATAGGTGAGTAAATGATTTTTGTAAATTCTGGGGCTTCAGTTCAGGCCCTGGGACTAGGCCTGACCTTGTAGTCTTCAAGGATGGTGAGCTTCACTTTCCCACACAGTGCAACAAAGTTACCCAGACCTGAGTTGGAATCTCAGAGGTGGCAGAAAAAATGGTGAGAATTCTGAGATACGGTATGTTAATATTATTATTATTGCCAAGCATGGGATTTGAACTCAGTTCATGACAACTCTGCCTTAGCTTCGATCACCTCAGGCTGGCGGGCTACCATGGGCCCGTAGCCGATCCTGGGATCCTAGGCTCTGAAGCTTTGCAGGAACAAATGACAGAAAAATGACAGAAAAAATGTCGCAGGATGGATTTTTTATATTTTCTTCTTTTGCATGGTGACCATCCTGGGTCTGAATTACACGACTGCAAAGGGTACTTCACCTTGCATTGGAGAAGGCTAACGGCTATCAGAGAAGCCATAGTCCCATGCGGCAACATAGGCCCTGAGCTTGAATCCTGGTCCTGACACCTACCAGTGGAGATGATCCCAAGATACTTGTTCCTATGCATGGGAATAACAATGAAATGTTAGCAAACTCATGATTGTATGAGAAGTTTCTGCGTGCATTGTTCTAGTCCAAAATTAGATGCAATGATCCTAGGATGATTATTCATCTTAATGAATGGTTTATTAAGCATGAAAAGAATACTATTCCTTCAATGGTGGCATAATAAATACCTAAGAGGTAGTAGGAATATAGTTGATGTCATTGAATCCTAGGTAGATGTCTCTGGCACTCTGTACAAATATATATTTATTGGTGTTCTACCACCTGTCTATCCATGTATGGCTATATTGTGTACCCCTGTGGCTCAATCTCAGGGTCTGGAAATTCCTTGGCAGCTTCATTGGCTAGAGGTTGCCGTGTTGACACACCCATTCAGGGTCTAAATTGGGTCTTCCAAGCCCTAAGGTCAGATCCCAGCACTGCCAACAATTGCATCATGGAGTAAGAATCTGAGTGTGATACCTGTTTTCCTTTTCTCTGAGAGTCCTGGGTGTCAGACATGATGGAGAACACATCTACAGAAGATGGTGGAGGAGAAGCTGGAATCTGAACAAACTCTTGAATAGAAAGCAGTTTTAGAGTTCCAGTAAACAGTCCTAAGCCAGAGAATCACACCAAGTGTGCCATTACAGGACAGAGAGTTAGTCAACAGAGGGGAAGCCAAGGAAACACACCTGAGCGCTTGCCAGCAGCTGCCGCTGCGGCGGCAGGGTCGCAGCGGCGACCACCGCCGAGGGGTCATACCTGAGACACAGAGTCCGGGACGAAGGAGCCAAACACAGCGGACGAGCGGATTCTACTCAACACCAGCAAGAACCGACAAGGAGCTGACATCTTCATCCTGCAGTTTGCAGACCAGAGATGACCCAGGATCCAAGACTCGTCGTGAGTAGAAGTCCGACATCCTCACTCCTTCTCAGGGAGCAGAGGAGGGAAGGCCACCCCTCCCCCCCCAGCACCGGTGATCTCCATCTTGGATACTGACAAAGCTCGGAGGAGCTGCTAGCTCCAGCTCAGGCCTTGGAATAAAACGAGTCAATTAGCAGGTCACAAGAACTTAACGGCAAAGTGACCTCACAGACTCAGTTCCATCCAGGGAAAAGTCACCCAGCTCAGGCGCGAGCCATTGGAGTGGCTCTCCTCACTGGGAAACCAGAGCCAGAGGCTGCCCCTCCCTCTAGCAGCCACCACAATCAATTGAAAAACAGAAACCCTGAGAATGGCTCCAGGCTGGGCGCTGTGAGTTTTTTCACAAAATAGCCCCAGGGAAAAGCTACTGTTTGTTGAAAGGCCTCAACTCTACCCAGAACCTAGCCTCATCACTGCATCCCCCTCTTTTGTGATTCTCAAAACAGATCACCCTCCCAGTAAACTAACCTGGGAGGGGGATCTCAAAATCTTGGGTAAAGCAGAGCATTTTTCTGCCTGTTCCAACAAACTGACTTAAGAAACCAATCAAGCCACAGGACCTGAAGCTGACCAGAGACTCCAACAAGAGGCTGGTTACAGACAAAAGTGAGATACAGGATAATTCCCACCCCTCCCAAAAAAAAAAAAAAAAATCGAAGAACTTTTTTTTTTCTTCTTCTTCTTCCTTTTTTTTTTGTTTTTTGTTTTTTGTTACCTTATATATATAAATTTTTTTTTTCCTTTTCTAAAACTTTTATTAATCTTTAATATTTGCCTCTTCTGAAAAAATAACTGTTTTCCAATAACTTTTTTTTTCTCCTGTTATAATTTTTATTTTAGGAATACGTGAATGTGTGTTTTCCTTTCTTTTCTTGTCTTCTTTCTCTTTTTCTTTCTTTCTTAATTATCTTTTTGTTTTTTGTCTAGCTCTACTGAACTTCTGATCTTTTCTTCTCACTTTCCTAACCTTTCCACCGTTTCCTCTCTTTTGTTCTTCTTTATGTGACTTAACTCTTGTCCTGCACATCCTCAGATAAACCCGTAGTTAACTAGTAGACCCTATCCCCCATTGTGTACAGACTTAATCCACAAATTTATTACTCAATTCAAAACCTCTGAGACCTAAATTCATTAATAGCAGTACTACCTCTTTATACCTATATAATATTTTAAGCATATTTTAAAGTTTTTCACATCTCCTCTATGTCCCTCCCTTTCTCTCAATATATTCACATTCCTCTCTAAATAGATGGTCTTTTAATCTCTATAATAACATTAATTTTTACGTTTCTATTTTTTTTCTGGTCTCTTTACATTCCCCTTTCCCTTTCTTCTTTTTCTCTCTCTCTCTACTTGCATCCTACCCAACCTATTTCCTGCATTGTGATTAGGACATAGTTAACTCTCCCTGTGCCTCCCCACACCAATCTATTCCTATTTTTTACCCACATCTCTCCCTAACCCTAATAATTTCTGGTTTTCCAAATTCTTCTCTGCGGTTCGAAGTCCTTTAACATATAGTTGTTTGATGTCGAATAGATGTATCTGTTGAACTAGATTGTATCTGTAGACTATTGACTGTACAAATGCAAACTTTGGTTGATGGTTGCCTTAAGATAGTGTTCTAGCACAAAACTGGTGCTATCTTCATCTCAAATGGGCAGAGTAAGCCGGAAAAACACAAGAAAAATGGCAGATCTGGATATCTCAATTCCCAATCTTGATAATCAGGGGTTAGAACAGATAATGAATAATCCAGAGGAGAGTTCCCAAATAGCTCTACAAACACTGCTGGCAAACATGATAAATAAGAAGTTTGACAATGTACAAAAGACTCTGTATGAGCGTGATAGGGAGAGAGAGGAGGCATCTCAGAAGTTTATACAGGAATATCATAAGCGTGAGGAAGCTCCTCAAAAACTGATACAGGATTGGCGTGAACAACTTGAGAATACTCAAAGAGAAAGGGAGGAATGGCGTGAGCAGGCTGAGAACACTCAAAGAGAACTACAGGAATCCCATGAATGGGAGGAAGCTAATCAAAGAGTAATACAGGAATTGAGAGACCAGGTAGAGAACACACAAAGATCACTAAAGGCATTCATGGAATCCATTAACAAAGAGCTGAAGGAAGTCAGGGAGACCACAAAGGGAATGCTGAATGGAACCCAACAGAAGGAATGGGAGCCCAAAGAAACCATAACCAATCAACTAAGTGATTTGAGGACAAACACTGAACACCAAATTAAGGAAGTAAAGAAATACATACAAGACCTAAAACAGAGCTTCAACAAAGAACTTGAAGCCATCAAAGCTGACCAATTAGAAGGAAAAGAGATAAAAAACAATGTAGAGGGTCTTGACAGCAGGTTAGACCATGCAGAAGTTTGAATCTCAGGGATTGAAGACAGCCTAGATATTATAGAGAAAGAACATACAACCATCCAAGACAAGTCCAAGAAGTATGATAGATCTATCCAACACTTGGAAGACACCATCAGAAGGCCTAATCTAAGGATAATGGGTGTAGAGGAGCACCTAGAAACAGAAGTTAATGGTCTAGGAAATTTGTTTAACAGGATCCTAGCAGAGAACTTCCCAAACATGCAAAAAGATAGGCCTGTTCAGATACAAGAAGCCTTTAGAAACCCAAATAGACCAGACCAGAATAGGACATCCCACCGTCCTATAATCCACACAGGATCAACACAGAACAAGGAAAAGATCCTTAAAGCTGTCAAGGAGAAAAGGGTAATCACTTATAAAGGGAAACCAATTAGAATCACCTCAGATTTCTCAGCAGAGACAATCAAAGCAAGAAGAGCCTGGAATGATGTATGCCATGCCCTAAAAACAAACAACTATCAACCAAGAATACTGTACCCAGCTAAACTCTCCTTCATAACTGAAGGCCAAATAAAAACCTTCCATAGCAAAGAAAAATTGAAAAAACACATCTCCACCAAACCAGCCCTACAAAAGATTCTTAAAGATGTCCTACACATAGAAAACCAACAAGACCGCAATAAAGGCCAAGAAACTGCACCCAAACTGAGAATCCAAGAACCATATGAAGAACCCTGTTTTCGCAGCCCCCAAGAAGGTAGATAACATGGCAGGAACTCCCAAATACCTCTCAGTCCTATCTCTTAATGTTAACGGACTGAACTCTCCAATTAAGCGACATAGACTGTCTAGTTGGATTAAAAAACAAGACCCTTCTATCTGCTGCCTTCAGGAGTCACCTATTGCCCGTAAAAACAAACACATTTTCAGTGTTAAAGGCTGGAACAAAATCTACCAAGCAAACAGCCCCCATAAACAGGCGGGAGTTGCAATCCTAATATCAGATAAAATAGACTTCAAATTAAAATTCGCGAGAAGAGATAAAGAAGGTCGCTACATACTAATTAAAGTATCTCTCCTTCTAAATATCTATTCGCCAAACAATGGAGCACTCAAATTTATCAAAGAAACACTACTTTCCCTCAAATCCCATATAGATCCAAAGATCCAAAGACACACCACTCTCCCCACTAGATAGATCAACTCTGCAAAAATTCAACAGAGAAACCGCAGATCTAAACAGGTGCATAGATCAACTAGACTTAACAGACATCTACCGAACATTTCACCCAGCAGCATCAGAATACACGTTTTTCTCAGCAGCACATGGAACGTTTTCTAAAATAGACCACATTTTAGGCCACAAAGCAAACTTGTCTATATTCAGAAACATTGAAGTTATACCTTGCATTCTCTCTGACCACAAGGGAATAAAATTAGAACTCAACACCAAAAGCCACCCAAGAAAGTCCGGTATCACATGGAGGCTGAAGAACACACTGCTGAATCATGAGTGGGTTATGGAAGAGATTAGAAAGGAAATTCAAATGTTCATGCTATTCAACAAAAATGAACACACAAATTACCAGCTCCTCTGGGACATAGCAAAGGCAGTGCTCAGAGGCAAGTTTATAGCTCTGAGCTCCTACATCAACAAATTGGAGAGATCTGAAACAACAATTTAATGACACATCTAAACCTCCTTGAAAAAGAGCAGCAACATAAACCCCAATCCAGTACACGGAAAGAAATAATCAAAATTAAATCAGAATTAAATGAATTAGAATCCAAAAAAACTATAGAAAGAATCACCAAAACAAAGAGTTGGTTCTTCGAAAAACTGAACAAAATTGACAGATCCTTAGCAAATCTTAGCAGAAAAAGAAGAGAACACACCCAAATTAATAAACTCAGAGATGAGAATGGAAACATCACCACGGAAACAACCAAGATTCAGAACATTATAAGGGAATACTTCTCAAAACTTTATGCTAATAAGTTTGAGAACTTGACAGAAATGGACCTCTTCCTAGCAAATATTGACATGCCAAAGCTAAAGATGAGTTAAACTATCTTAACAGGCCCATATCAAGCATTGAAATAGAAACAGCAATAAGAGACCTCCCAGCTAAGAAAAGTCCAGGACCAGATGGTTTTACAGCGGAATTTTACAAAGCCTACAAATCAGAGCTGACACCAATAGTCCTCCAACTCTTCAATGAAATTGAAAGAGAAAGCTCACTACCGAACACATTCTATGAAGCCATCATAACCCTCATCCCAAAACCAGGCAGGGACTCATCAAAGAAAGAGAACTATAGACCCATTTCTTTGATGAACATTGATGCAAAACTTCTCAACAAAATTTTGGCCAATCGACTTCAACAATTCATCCAAAAAATCATACACCACGATCAAACAGGATTCATTTCAGGGATGCAAAGCTGGTTCAATATACGCAAATCAATTAATATTATTCATCACATCAACAGGAGCAAGAATAAGAACTACATGGTTATCTCAATAGATGCAGAAAAAGCATTGGACAAGATCCAACACCCCTTTATGATGAAGGTTTTGGAAAAATTAGGAATCCATGGAACATTCCTCAATACAATAAAGGCTGTATATGACAAACCTACAGCCAGCATTATACTCAATGGTGAAAAACTAAAGCCATTTCCTCTTAACTCAGGAACAAGACAAGGATGCCCACTCTCTCCACTTCTCTTCAATCTAGTATTAGAATGCCTAGCTACAGCAATAAGACAAGATGCAGACATAAAGGGGATCCAAATAGGGAAAGAAGAAATAAAACTCTCCCTCTTTGCAGATGACATGATCTTGTATTTAAAAATCCCATAGACTCCACTCCCAAATTACTCAAGCTGATTCAAAACTTTGGCAAAGTAGCAGGTTATAAAATTAACCCCCCAAAATCAATGGCTTTTCTGTATGCCAACAATGAGAAAAGTGTGGCTGAAATTAGGAAAGCAACTCCATTTGTAATAGCCCCACAAAAAATAAAATACCTAGGAATTAACTTAACTAAAGAAGTGAAGGACCTCTATGATGAAAACTTTAAAATCTTGAAAAAGGAAATCAACACAGAACTTAAAAAATGGCAAAACCTCCCCCATGCTCCTGGATTGGAAAGATTAACATCGTGAAAATGGCAATACTTCCCAAGGCTATCTACATATTCAACGCAATACCTATCAAAATTCCACCCTCATTCTTCAAGAAAATAGAAGAGGCAATCCAAAAATTCATATGGAACAATAAAAGACCCCGAATAGCAAAAACGCTCCTCAATGGAAAGAACACTGCTGGAGGAATATCAATACCAAATTTCAAACTCTACTATAAAGCCATAGTAATCAAAACAGCTTGGTATTGGCATAAGAACAGACCTCAGGACCAATGGAATACAATTGAAAACCCAGAAATGAACCTACAGACCTATAGCCATCTAATCTTCGATAAGGGAGCTAAAACAATAGAATGGAAGACAGACAGCCTCTTCAGTAAATGGTGCTGGCAAAATTGTTTAACTACATGTAGAAAACTAAAGCTAGATCCTTCTATATCACCCTGCACCAGAATCAACTCCAAATGGATCAAAGACCTTGAACTCAAAGCAGACACTCTGAAAACTTTATAGGATGGAATAGGAGAAACCCTAGGTCTCCTTGTCTGAGGCCGAAATTTTCTGAATAGAGACCCGGAAAGACAACAAATCAAAGAAAGGTTGGACAAATGTGATTGCATAAGGTTGCAGAGCTTCTGCAGGGCAAATGACATAGCTAGCAAGATCAATAGAAAGCCCACGGATTGGGAGAAGATCTTTACTAGCCATACAACAGACAAGGGTCTCATATCTAAAATATACTTGGAACTCAAAAAATTAAACCACCCAACAACAAATCCTCAAAGAAACAACTGCCCAATAAATAAGTGGGCGAAAGACTTAAAGAGAAGCTTCTCTGAAGAAGAAAGAAGGATTGCCAATAGACACATGAAGAAATGTTCAACATCCCTAGCCATAAAAGAAATGCAAATCAAAACAACATTGAGATATCACCTCACTCCAGTTAGAACAGCAAAAATCGAGAACTCTAACAACAACAGATGCTGGAGGGGATGTGGACAGAAAGGAACCTTACTTCATTGTTGGTGGGAATGTAAACTTGTTCAACCACTTTGGAAAGCAGTATGGAGGTTCTTCAAAAGACTTCACATAGAGCTCCCCTATGACCCAGCAATCCCACTTTGGGGCATTTACCCTAATGTTTACAAAAAAGACCACACTAAAGCTACCAGCACAACTATGTTTATTGCAGCACTATTTACCATAGCTAAGATATGGAACCAACCCAGATGCCCCTCAGTAGATGAATGGATCAAGAAAATGTGGTATATATACACAATGGAATTCTATGCCTCCATCAGAAAGAATGACATTGCCCCATTTGTTAGGAAATGGAAAGGCTTGGAAAAAATTATATTAAGTGAAGTAAGCCAGGCCCAAAGAAACATAGGTCCCCATGATTTCCCTTATTTGCAATATCTAGTATAGATATGAGTCAAGCGGAAAAGGTCAGATAATGTGATGTTAGGAAAACGAACCCTTAAATATGTATTTTAATGTTTTTGTTTCCTTCATGCATGTGTTTCTAACGCATTTATAAGATTATTTCTTTGTTGCTTTGTATGTCCCTCCCCCACAGTGTAACCCCCGCTTTCACTATATTTGATGTCAGTATAACATGTGGAGGAGATGGGGACAAACAAGTCGTTTAAGGATTCAGGTGGACCTGTTGCAACAATGAGAAGTACAAAATGTCATGTCAAAACCAGCTTTACAATGTCGGAGTGGGGGGGGGGGCGGGGGGTATGATTGGGTGGGGGGGAGGGGGGAGGCTGGGAAGGGAGGTGAAGGGTAAACAAAGGAGGAGGCTGCAATGCTTGGTTAGAAATGTATGCATTATCCTGCCCATGTAATTGTAACCCCTCTGTACAGTATGTTCTCAAATAAAATAAAATAAAATTAAAAAAAAAGAACACATCTACAAATCTAGATACTATGTGATGGGTTGTCATCAATATCATAAATGGAATATGTATCATCACAGTCAATAAAAAATCTCATATCTAAAATATACTTGGAACTCAAAAAATTAAATCCCCCAACAACAAATCCTCAAAGAAACAACTGCCCAATAAATAAGTGGGCTAAAGACTTAAAGAGAAACTTCTCTGAAGAGGAAAGAAGCACAAACAATAGACACATGAAGAAATGCTCAACCACCCTAACCACAAAAGAAATGCAAATCAAAACAAATTGACATACCACATCATCCCAGTTAGAGTGGCTATAATCAAGAACTCTAATAACAACAGATGCTGGAGGGGATGTGGAGAGAAGGGAACCTTACTGCATTGTTGGTGGGAGTGTAAACTTGTTCAACCACTTTGGAAAGTAGTATGGAGGTTCCTCAAAAGACTCCACATAGAGCTCCCCTATGACCCAGCAATCCCACTTTTGGGAATTTACCCAAATGTTTACAAACAAGACCACACTAAAGCTACCAGCATGACTATGTTTATTGCAGCACCATTTACTATAGCTAAGATATAGAACCAACCCAGATGCCCCTCAGTAGATGAATGGATCAAGAAAATGTGGTATATATACACAATAGAATTCTATGCCTCCATGAGAAAGAATGACATTGCCCCATTTATTAACAAATGGAAAGACTTGGGAAAAAATTATATTAAGTGAAATAAGCCAAGCCCAAAGAAACATAGATCCCATGGTTTCCTTTATTTGCAATATCTAGTATATGTCTGAGTCAAGCAGAAAAGATCAGATAAGGTGATGTTAGTTAAATGAACCCTAAGATATGTACTCAAATATTTTTTTTTCTTTCTTGGATTGTTTCTAACACATTTATAAGATTATTTCTTTGTTGCTTTGTATGTCCCTCCCCTACAGTATAACCCTTGCTTTCACTGTATTTGATGTAGGTATAATTTGTGGAGGGGAAGGGGAAAAACAAATCGTTTAATAGGGATACAGGTGGACTCATTGCAACAATGAGATGTACAAGTCGTTATGTCAAAAACGAACTTTAAACTTTAGTGCTGGGGGGGCGGGGGGGGGTGAGTGGAGCAGGGAGGATTGTGGGGAGGGCTGATAGGAGGATGGGAAGGCATTGGATGGGGAAACAAAGGAGGAGGCTACAATGCTTGATAAGAAATATACTTACTATCTTGCCCATGTAATTGTAACCCATCTGTACAATATTTTCACAATAAAAAAAAATGGAAAATAAATGAATGAAACAGAAATACAATAAATAACCACAACAAACAGGATATGGACTGACCATCTATATGTAAGTACAAATCCTATCTTTACAATATATATAAATAGAATGTTTCCGGGGTGGGTACTTGAATTCAGGCCTAGGGACCAGGCCTTACTTTCTTATCTTCAAGCATGGTGAGCTTCCTCTTCGTCCACAGTGCTTCAGAGTTACCCAGGCCTTATGTTCAAATTCAAAGGTAGGAGAAACGGCATGAATTGCAAGCCAGGGAGCTATTTTTTTTTCTGCTTTTTTGCCAAACACGGTCTTGAACTCAGGTCATGGCAACCGTGCCTCAGCTTTCATCACCATAGGCTGGGGTGCAGCCGCTGGTAACACAGCCTATCCTGGGATCCTAGAACTTCAGGCTTTGTGCATGGCAGGGGGTGCATAGAAAAAAGTGGCAGGATGGCGTTTTTACATTTTCTTCTTTTGCACCATGGCCATCTGGTTCTGAGTGATCCGGCTCCAAAGGCTACTTCACCTTACATTGCTGAAGGCATGCATGCTACTGGGGAAGCCATAATCCCGAACAATGATTAGCCAGGCACTAGTGGCTCTCACCAGTTCTCCTTGATACTTACAAGGCTGTGATAGAAGGATTATGGTCAAAGTCACCCTAGGAAGGAAAGTCCTTGAGACCCCTGTCTAACCTCAATGCGAACAAAGCCAGAAGTAGAGCTGTGTGGCTCCAGTGGTAGAGGGCTAATCTTGAGCAAGAACAGCTCATGGACTGTGCCCAGATCCTGAGTTCAAGTTCCAGGACTGGCAACAAACACACATACACACAATCTGTACAGCCATCTGGCTAAAGCAGGTCTCCCTCTTCTCCCCAACTGGCAAAGGGGCTGCTGTCATCTTGACTCCATCCATTCTGTCTGCATCCCAGGATTCCGAGCACACCCCCATTCTTTCATGGTTCTTTTTGACCAATGGGATACAAGAATAGTGGCCACGCACATATTCCATGCTTCCCAGTTACACCTGGATTCCCTCTGTTGGTTGACACCACAACCAGCGGTTGAGGAAGGTAGAGGTGGCTGAGTGGTGAGCAAGAGACTCCAGGTGACTTTGAGGTAGAGTAGGAAATGATGTCCTAGTCGGTGAGTGGGAGAATAGAGGATTTCCTAGAGCCTGAGAATGTGGCCAGCCCAACTTTCCCGTCCCAGCGCTCAGATGTCTGAAACAATAAGACTCAATGAGAGAACTGTGGGCAAGAAACTGCCCCAAGAACACCAGCAGTATCCTCCCGACAGACCTGAAACATTCAAGAAAACAAAGAACACGAAAAAGAGAGGGACCCCCAAGACAAACACCACTGGGGAGGTGGATTGAATGAAGAGTCCGGCCAAAGGTGATGCCGACCGTGGGCCTACCTTGCCTTTGGACACAGTCACAGCCACCAGGGTCCAGATGTCAAGGGTCCCAATCCCACCAAGGATCCACAGAGCTGCTCTCTGCATGTGGTGCCCACCCTGGACCACAGAAAAGTAGAAACCAGGCACTCTGTGCCAAAATCCAATCACTGAAGCTGGGAAAGACAGACCTGCAGGATCAATGGGAGTAAGAGAGGGAGAAGATAGCCTAGATAAATGCAGCACCAAAAATGGAGGTAGAGATCCACAAGGCACGCATACAGCGGTTGGTTTCAGCAGAAAGCGATTTACAATGTGCACTGGCCCAAGTGCAGCAGGCCACTGATGACAGAGAAAGGGAGCACGAAGCTCTCACCAGCTCCCTGCAAGCTACAGAGTGGTGCGTGGCAGAGCTGGAGATAGCAGCTTCTGCGGTCACTGCTGCAAAGAAGGAGACCAAAATGTTCTTCGAACAGTTGAACGGACAAGGCCAGGGGGTGAGACGAGATGGAGGAGCACAGTACAAAAAGAGGTACTGCTTGGTCTTGGAGGACTTGATTAATTCCAATTATAATTAATTCCAATTATATTTGGCCCATGCCAATCCCAAAGACAGCATGCAATGCCTCTCCCTGTTGTTGTTGGCAGTGAGCATTGTCCCTGATCTCTTTTTCTCTACCACTTGAGCCACAGTGCCACTTTTGTTTTCTGATGGTTCAACGACATGTCTCATACACTGTCCTGCCCAGACTGGCTTGGCACCATGATCCTCCAGATCTCAGCTTCCTGAGTAGCTAGGATGACAGGCATGAGCCACCAGTGCCCAGTGTGTGATGCCTTTTGAAGGAATCTTGGCGAGTCTGTAAAGGAGCCCAAAGCGCCTGGATAGACCATGACCCAGTCAAGGAGCTTGGATGGGGGAAGGTTGACCTTCTAGCTATTCTGTTCCCCCAAAATTGAAGGTGCCAGGTGATGTTGATGCACCAAACACCTAGGCCAGCAGCCACCAGGCTTAGTGGGGAAAAAGTAGAGAATACCCAAAGACTGCAGTGTAGAAATCTCTGATTTTGCATGCATGTAGTGTGTGTGTGTGTGTGTGTGTGTGTGTGTGTGTGTGTGTGTGTGTGTGTGTGTGTGAACTCAGGGCCTAGGCTCTATCCCTGAGTTTTCTTGCTCAAAACTAGTGCTGTGCCACTTGAGCCACAGCCCCACTTGATTTTCAATGGTTAATTGTAGGTAAGAGTCTCAATGACTTTCCTGTCCAGCGTGGCTCTGAATCATGATGGGTGCCCAATGGAAGCAAGAGTAAACACAACTCGCAAGTACAATCCCTATGGTGGGCCACTCCTGACCCCTGGTGGCCACACGGGGAACATGCGATCCCATGCCATTTTCCTCTAGAGTTCAATTTGGGCAAGTTACTAGGGCCAAGCTGACTTTTGCTCACCCTGATTGCTGATGCCAGAGTTGGTCTGTTCCACCCTAGGCCAAGAGAACTCCAGGAGGCCCATCTTTCCAGGAACAGAGGGAAGGGATAGGTCAGTTCCACGCTGAGCTAAGAGCCTTTGCCCACAGATACCCCAACTTGGCCTTACTTATCACCATAAGACCTGTCAAAGAACAACCCCAAAAAACAAAATTGGAGCTGTGCCTCCAAGTGGTAGAGCTCTAGCATTGAACCAAAGAGTTCAGGGACAGGGCCCCCAAGCTTTGAGTTCAAGACCCCCAGCTGACTTCCCCCATAAAACACAGCTTGTCTAAATGTGAACTAGTAGGATTTGTGCAGTGTTTCTGAAGAATGGTGATACTGAAGAAAGCACCCTAATTCTAGTGACAGCTGAAGTTGTGACATACAGCTATGTGCTGAGTCCTTCACAGGGCGCTATTTACTGGGTTCTTCCCTCATGGGAGTTATGTGCTGAGTCCTCAAAAAGGTGCTGTTTGCTGAGTCATCCCAAAGGGTGCTATGTGCTGAGTCCCTGAGAAGAGTGGGCCATCCTGGGTTTTTTAAAGGGGGCTTTGTGCTGAGTCCGTTATACAACGTATTGTATGCTGAGTCCTTCAAAAGGTTTGGTGTGCTAATGCATCCTAAAGAGTCCTGCTATGTGTGAGCCCTTGAGAAGAGAGGGATGAGGTATATTTTGAGTGCTGTGTGCCAAGTCCTTTACATAGCCTGCTCTGTACTGTCCTTCAAATGGTGCTGTGTGCTGAGAGCTTCCACAGTGTGGTATGTGCTGAGTCCTTCAAAATTGTTCTGTGTGCTGAATTTATTGAAGGAAGCTGTGCACTGGGTGTTTTACACAGTGTGCTTCAACACAGAGTGTGATGAGTCCCTGGAAAAGAGTGCTATGTGCTGTGTGTTTCAAAGTCCTTTACTGAGTCCTTTACACTGTGGGCTATAGACTCCCTCCTTCAAACGGTGCTGTGTGCTGAGTACTCTACCCAGCATACTACATGCTGAATCCTTCAAAAGGAGCTGTGTGCTGACTCATTTACACAGGGTGCTTTGTGCTGATTTTGGAAGTGTGCTGTGTGCTGAGTCATTCCAAAGGGTGCTATGTTCTGAGTCCTTGAGAGGTGGTTATCCCCAACACACACACACACAAACACACACAAACACACATACATGTGTCACAATGCACCTGCTTGGTGTGTGGAGTGGAGGGGGATGGAGGGGTGAGGCTGAGGTGAGATTGGATCCACTGAGCCGGTACTAGGGTTGGGGGTTAGTGCTGAGCTGAGGTAAGGCTGTAATTGCCATCTTCTAGAAGCCTCAGGGCCCAGTCAGGGCTGCAATTGTGGCCAGGGGTGGGAGGCGGGGCCCAGGGGAAGTGGGGGTGGGGCCCAGGAGCGCACTTTGGTGGCAGCAATGGCCTGGGGCCCAAGGGGGCAGGGGTGTGTGCACAGAAGGGGCGGGGTGACCCAGGAGAGGAGTGTGAGGCCAAGAGAGAGCTGGGAGAAGAGCGAGCATGAGCACAAGCACCAATGGAAATGGCTTCAGTGGCTGGAGGCTGCTCCTACCATAGTGTTTGTCCTGGTCAGGAGCGCAAAGCATGCGGAGCCTGCATGGCAGGCACATTGCCACATGCAGCCCCTTGGAGGCACCCAGGCATGGTGGCCCTGAGTCTGAGGTCCCGGTGCAGGGAGCATGGTAGAGGCAGTGGCTGCTGATTCAGCAGCGGCCTCAGATTAGGAGGCCACTGAGGCTGCGGTGGTGCCTGTGGAGGAGCAGAAGCTGTGTGCAGCCCCACCAAGTGCCCACGCTGCTTTTCAAACATGGCGCTGCTGGCTCAGACCTGAGGAGCCTTTAGTGGTTACCTGGCAGAGCTGGTGCGCCCTTGACCTGCTTGTGGCCCTGATTTGGTTCCGGCCCTCGGTCCTCAGACTCCCGACCCACACGCCGAATCGCAGCCTACAGCTTCTCCCAGCAGCTCACTTGTGTGGCCGACCTGCGCTCCCACACTCCACGATCACCCCCCTGTATACCCTGCCCCCCACTGTACCCTTCCTTCCCACCCTTGGGGACCCGGACCCTTCCCTCTCCCCTCCAAGTCCAGTCCTGCCTGCACCTCCCCCATGCCCCACAGTCTGTCCTGGCTCTGCCACAAATCCACCCCAAGGGTGGTGTTTGGAGGTGGGTGTCCACCCGGGGATCCCACCCTCATCCTTAGTGGCCAGTGTCCCAGGAAAAGGGGAGCTGCAGGGATGGGAAGGAGGGGTCACCACAGAGCCCCTGGCCTGGAGCAGTGGGAGCCACACAGCCTTGCATCTGCATCCTTTCTCTCCCTTGTGGGAACCTGGTGGCTTTAGTCAGAGGTGGGGAGCAGTACCCCACACCTGCCTTCTTAGGTCTTTTCCTTTTTGATGGGGAGGGAGGTGTAGGATACAGAAGATAGGCCCCCCTTGCTGTGTGAGTCCTTGTCTTCTGTGCTCAGTCACACTTTCACCTGAGGACATTCCCAGAAGAGCCCAGTAGAGAGGTGAGGGCACTGGGGTAAGATAGAATGCGGGTATTTGGGAGAAAAACACACCCCATCTGACAGACATACAATCGGCCTGTACCCCCAACCCCAGCTGTCAACAGTTCTGACTGTGTGATCACATTTCCCAGTTCTGCCAGCTTCTGCTAGTACTCCCAGTCCATCTGGTCTCCTTGTCCTCCCCAAGAATCTGTCAAGTCGCCCAGAAGTATGTAGGCTGGAAGTAGGGATTCCATCCATGTATATAGCCTTTAGGACCTCATCAAAGTCCCCAACAACGCCCCCACCCCAGGTCAGAACCTCTCTGGAGGCACCATAACCCCCTGCTTTGTTTTCTGTCTAGGCTCTGAGGAGCCACGTGTCTCGGGACTCCTTCACCCAGAGTCCTAGCCTAGGGTTTTGGTGAATGGGGAGTCAAGGCTGGTTGTTCCCAAGGGGAAGGGTCTAGCCCTGGAGAACCAGGGAGGGAGGGTGGTTTTGCATTATTAGAGCATTGTTCCCCTTGGGTGGTTGCCCCTGGTTCTGACAAGGGAACTCCAGTGTTTGAGTTGGAACATTGCCTAGATGAGAAATCAACAAATTCAGGAGAGGCACTGCTCTGAGTCTGTGTGTTTAGGTGTGTATGAGAGACAGAGAGACAGAGACAGAGAGAGAGAGAGAGAGAGAGAGAGAGAGAAAGAGAGAGAGAGAGAAATCATCTTTCTCATTGTACAGTTAGCATGTCTAAAAAGAGCAAAAGCATTTTTTTGGGGGGGTCCGGTTGTAGGGCCTGAACTCTGGGCCTGTGCGCTGTCCCTCAGCTCCTCAGCTCAAGGCTAGCACTCTAGCACTTGAGCCACAGCGCCACTTCTGACTTTTTTGTTTTTGTTTACGTGGTGCTGAGGAATCAAACCCAGGGCCTCGTGCATGCAAGGAAAGTGCTTTACCACTGAGCCACCTTCCTAGCATGAGCAAACCATTTTATTTGTGTGCACGTGTGTATTTGTTGTTCTTTTTTCGTTAATGTCCAGTATGAGCCCAGCCACAATTTTTGTTTTCTCTTTCACAGTGTCATGGCTCCTTTAGAGAAGGTTTCATTACATCTTCCTTCCCATCATTTTCTCCCCCTTTCCTGCAGCCCGCAGTAACTGCTGGGCCTGCGTAGGTCTCACCTAGGAGGCCTGTGTGCACCGCAGACCAGCGTGGATACCTGCCCTTCTGTCTTTAGCCAGAAGGCTCATGAGGCTACTGTGACCACAGCCGCACTCTTCCAGCCAGACATTCTGTTCTCATGTGTATAGTTGGAGCTAATTCAAAGTTGGGAATGTGTCTGCCAAACATAATTAGGGAAGGAGATAGGGCGTGTAGGGCAGGGGCTGTGAAGCTAGGAGGGTCTGGGAAGTGATGAACGGTGTGACATGGCAGATGGTTCACCATGACCGAGGATGAGAGGGGAATCTTACCCAGGGCATTGACGGTGTCCATGGGCATCTGAGCAGGGGGCTCCCTGCCCCCAATGTTGCCATGGATTTCCTCCCAGGGCAGTGCACTGGTGGGCAGTCCTCCCTGGAGTCCTGCAGACTCCAATCTGTGTCCCTCTTGGGCTGTTTCCAGCTGGACAATGGTAGGCAAATGTGTTCCCCCTGCTAGAGCCTGCTTGGGATCAGGACAGTGGTAGGCAAATGTGTTCCCCCTGCTAGAGCCTGCTTGGGATCAGGACATGGCAGTTACCTGAGGCTCTCTGAATGCCATTTTCTGTAACCTGCTGTAGGCTGTCTGGAAGGAAAAGGGAACTACTGATTTTGGAACCCATTAAGTTAGTAGGACAAGTGAAATGCCAGCTTTTATAAGGTTTTTTCTTGAAGCTGGCAATTTCTACTAACGTCTGGGATTCTGGGTCAAATTAGATGGACCATTTCAGCCACCAAACAATGACGTTCAAAGCGGCACAGGCAGAGTTCCCTAGCCAGATGGTTTCCTACTACGAACGTCGTGCCTTGACTGCCTTTCTCTGGCAGCTGCTGATTCTCCTCCGGCTCTCTCTAGGGTGACCACCACAGTTGAGAATGTCTTGGGGAGCAGAGATTGTGACCTCGCCATCCGCAGCCTGCCAGCTGTGAGCAGAGACAATTCCCAGCACCTGCACTGGAATCTGGGAGATTCAGAGACCCGGGATGCCTCAAGGATCCTTTCTCTGCAACATGAAACTTGGGGGCCAGATATAGTGGACCATCCTGTCTGTCCCAGGGAGTGGAGAGAAGGCCCCATGAGCCTGGCGTTCACCTCACAGCAACCTTGTTCACACCTGAGTGGGGAATGGAGTGCCACAGAGCTGGTTAGTGGCTGGACAGCAGTTTTTGAGAAGATAGGCTTCCCAGAGGCCCTGGAATCCAGTGAGTACACCATGGCTCACATCCTTGCAACCAAAACAGTTAAGTGCGGTGGGTCCAGGAGGGTGGGAAGAGGGAGGAGGGAGAACTGTGGGAGAACTACATCAGGCTTTGCCCCCACCCAGGATGCTTACCTGAATTAGATGGGACTTTTCTGTAGTATTGTCATAGACAGATGCTCATTTATTTATCCAATAAACCATTACAGTGTGTGTCAAGCCCAGGGGGAAAGGGGAGGGTCATACACGATGAAAGGTTCCAGTGCTGGTTCCACAGCACATGAAGAAATCTTGGTTTGAGCTGGATACCATTGCTTGACTCCTGTCATCCTAGCTACTTAGGAGGCTGAGATGGGAGGATTGAGGCTTAAGGCCCATGAAGGAAAGCCTATAAGACTCTTATCTACAACTAACTACCAAAAAAAAGTGGATGAGTGGCTCAAGCCATAGACTGTTGGCCTTGAGTAAAAAGGCTCAGAGACAGCACCCAGTCTCTGATTTTAAGGCCTAGGAGTGACACAAGGAGAGGAAAGAGAAAGAGAGGAGGAAACGATGGAGGGAGAAAAGGAGGAAAGGAAGGAAGAAGGGATCATGCAGGCCTTGGTTTGGAGTTCCTGGATCAAGGGAGCCAACCATTCACAATGTCTGTGGGGACAGTTTCAGAGCCTAAAGACAATACGTAGGAGCAAGCCACTGTCCCCTCAGCAACTTCATGACATCCAGGATCTGAGTGGTCGCCAACTGCAGAGGGAAACAGCCTCGGGTAGACCCTAGGGCTCAGGGTGGGTCATAGAGTTTCAATGTCCCCTGGCTCACCGAGTTTATTTTCTGGTCAGATAAGAAGAAAGTGTCCAAAGGCTAGGGAGGATAGGGAGAGGGAGTGTCCAGAGGGGGGTGGCAAGGGATAAGCAGGAAGATGAAGAGGGAGGATGATCCCAGATCAGGTGTGTCAGGCCATTGAAGCCATGACCTCACCTGACAACCTAGACCATCAGTGATAGAGCCTTTGACCCAGACACATGGCCATTAAAAGTCCTGGCACTTTGGATTCACCATTGACGACCTTGCTGTCGTCCACTGCAGGATGCCTGTGCAGTACATCCTTGGGTACTGGAACTTTTGCTGGCTCAATCTGAAGATTACACCCCCAGTGTTCATTCCTCGAGTAGAGACAGAGGTAAGACAGCCTGGGAATGATGGCAGGAGTCAGACCCGTGTTGCTCCCAGACTTCCTCTAGGGGACTCTAGGACCCCGTGACTGCCGTTCTCAGAGGTAAAGGTGGGTCTTCTTGCTGGCTCAGCCTTTAGTCTAGATGGCAGATGTGGGATTTAGAGAGGGCAGACTGAAGGTCGAGGCTGGTGAGAAAACCAGAGGCACTGGGCTCTGAGCAGGGTTGTTTCTTTGAGGATACACAAACACAGGAATATTACTGAGATGGATCAGCCCTTTTCTCCTTCCCAAGAGAGAGGCACCGAGAGCCCTCCAGTCTGCATCCCTTGGCTGAGAAATTCACTCATTCTCATATCCTTTGGTTGTATAACTAGATCTCATCTGACTGCCCAGTGTCAAGGCAGGACAGTGAGAGATCTTGAGTCCTTGATGAGATCACGGGATTCTCAGTATGAGATTGTACTTGAATGTCCTGACTTGGTGCATGGTCAGTCCCATCTAAGACTGCCATGACCTAGGACATAGAATCTAGAGACTCAGAGCAGGATGGGGTCTATTCTGTTATTCTTGAGTATTATGTGTGAGCTTTGAGCTCCCGTGTGCTCACCTGCTTCCCTTTTTTGGGTGGGTCTATGCTAGAAAAAGCTTAAAACTAGGGCCTGGGTCCGATCCCTTTTTTCATGCTCAAAGCTAGCACTCTGCCATTTGAGCCATAGCTCAACTTGCAATGTTTTTGGGTGATTAATTGGAGATAAGAGTTCTCAATGACTTTGTTGCCAAGAGTGGCATTCAATTGCAGTCGTCAGATCTCAGTTTCCTGAGGGGATAGTATGACAGGCATGGAAAAGCACCTTTGGCCAGGTGCCAATGGCTCATGGCTGTCATCCTAAGTACTCAGGAGCTGAATCTTAGGATCAGGTTTCAAAACCAGCTTGGGCAGGAAAGACCCTCAGACTCTTCTCTCCAATAAAGCACCAGGAAACTGGAAGTCGTGCTGTGGCTCAAGTAGTACAGTGCTGGGCTTGAGCTGAAGAGCTCAGGGATAGCACCCAGGCCCAGAGTTCAAGCCCCACAACCAACAAAAAGAAAGAAAGTAAAACATCTTTGCCTGCAAAGGACGGTGGAGGTGTGTTTGTGTGTATGTGTGTGTGTGTGGGGGGGGGGTGGTAGACATTTAGCGCCTGCTCTGTCATCATTTTAGATGGATTGTCCCAAACTCTTAGTTCACAGCAGCGGATTCTTCACTACAGGTGAAGCTCTGGGTTGGATGTCGACAATCGAACCTCAGTCTCCTCATGGGACAGTTGTGAGGAAATAAGGGACTAATACAGAGGGATCTTTGGAGCAGTGCCAGGCACAGAGGGAGCAGGTGTCAGATACAGTTCTCAATAATTCTGTGATTATATGACAGGAAGTTACCAGAAAGGGCTCAGATGGGGTCTGTTATTAATAGTGCAACAGGTGTGGGAATATGAAACAAAACATGTCTGTCTTTCATCATTACCCTATTCCCATGAGGAAGGGGATCCTTCACTGTATACAGTCTTGCAGCTGGGAAAAATGAGTCATGGTGAAGCCACGTGAACTACTCATGACCCCCAGCTGACAGGAAGCTCGGCCTGATTTCTCTGACATGCTTCCTAGGACAGTGGGTGTTATTCAGTCCACTTCTTGTGGTGGGAAGTCCACTTCTTGTCATTTGTGGGGTTTGAATTCTGGATCTGGATACTGTCCCTGAGCTCCTCAGATCAAGGCTAGCACTCTACCACATGAGCTACCACATCACTTCCGGTTTTCTGTTGGTTCTTTGAGGATAAGAGTCTCACATATCTTCCTGCCAGGGCCAGCTATGAGCCATGATCTTCACATCTCAGCCTCCTGTGTAGTTAGGATTATAGGCCTGAGCCACCGGCACCTGGCTTAAGTGTAATTCTGGTCTTCTCTCTCTCTCTCTCTCTCTCTCCCTCTCCCTTTCTCTTCCCCCCTCGCTCTCCCTCTCCTTCTCTTTCTCTCTCACTCTCTCTTTCTCTCTCTCAGGAACTGGTTGAATGGGTGCTGGAGGAGGTAGCCCAGCATCCCCATGTGGCTGGAACCCAAGGTGGCCCTCTCATTCTGAAGGTGGGCTGTGGGTCAGGAGTTGTTTTGCTCAGCCTGTTGAAGCAGCTTCATGAGGTAAGCCCCTCTGTGCCCTGGCTAGACTGTGACGGTTATTCATTGTCCATCCCATGTGTCCTTCCCCACATCCCTCTGCTACACCATTGAAGGAAAGTGGATGAGAAGGTGTCGCCTTTTCCCCCTGCCCAGCACAATCCTGGGCCTCTGACCTATACCCCCACCTATCTGACAAGACCCTGGCTATAAGACAATAAAAATACTCTGTGTGTACTACCCTTTGCTGGGGAGTGTCATTTTGGTTAGGGGGGTGGGGTTCAGAGGAAAGACTCCAGACCTGACACCTTCCAGGTGACATTTGTTCTTGTGACAGAGCCAAGTCATTGCTGTGGATAAGAACGAAGCCTCCATCAGACTGACCCAGAACAATGCTCAAAGATAGGTAGGCTGTTGAAGTATCAAACCCACTCATGTCTGCTTCCTACTCCCAACAAGTAGGTGTAGTGTGGGTGGCCCGGCGCTGGGCCTAAGGGATTATGAATGGATGGTGGCAGTCAGGAGCTCATGGCTCCCACCCATCACCCTGGCTCTTTGGGAGGCTGAGGTTTGATGATTGTGACTCAGAGCAGCCCGGGCAGAAAAGTCCAGGAGATTCTTATCTCCCATAAACCACCTCCCTCCCCAAACCCACACATAAGCCAGATGTGCTGTGGCTCAAGTGGTAGAGCCTCAGCCTTGAACAAAAGAAGCTCAGGGATAACACCCAGGCCTTGAATCCAAGTCCTAGGACACAATCATAAAATAAATGAACAATGTACACATTTTATCTGACTACCAAGAAAGATGGATACAGTCTTCTGCTGGTACTTGTAGCCAATGGTAAGGGGCTGCCCTAGATGTTCCCCTAAACCTCTCCTTCTCTCCATTATCTGTCCAGGCTTAGGCTGCAGGACAGAATTCGGATCATCCCCCTGGATGTGACCTTTGGTACCCTCCCCTCCCCCACCTTCCTTGGGGTTAGGATCCTGTATGCACTCCCTGCTGGGACAATGAGGCACCACAGAGATGAGAGTAGGTATCCTGGACACTTTTACACACACACACACACACACACACACACACACACACACATACGAACACACAAACACCCCTAAGTCAACTCAGACTAGCCTTTTCCAAAGACACATTATCTCCTTGGATTAACTGACCTAGGAGAGAATTTTGATCCCCTGTAATGATTATTTTAAATTGGGCTTGCTAGTTGACAGGAGATAAACAGGAGCAAAAAAAAAAAAAAAAGCCTTTGGTGCCCATCACCTCAGGCTCAGGCTCATGCCTGTCATCCTGGCTACTCCGGAGGCTGAGATCTGAGGATCACAGCTTGAAGCCAGCCATAAGCTGGAAAGTCCGTGAGATTCTACTCTCCATGGAACCACTGAAAAGCTAGAAGTGGAGCTGTGGCTCAAGTGGTAGAGCACCAGCCTTGAACAATAAAACTCAGAAAGACAGCTCCCAGATCCTCAGTGATCCTCCAGTGATGGAATCCAGGCCTTTCCCTTTGTGCACTGTCAACCCACATTGGCTGGAAGGCAGAGCCTTTCAAGGCTGGAAGACTGCAGAGAAGAGAGGCTCCAGCTCTGCCAAGGTGATCGGAATGGTCTTCTTGGAGGCAGCACTTGAAAAGGGGGTCTTGCTTAAGATTGAGGATCTGACAGGAAGCACAGAGAGCAAAGGTGCTGAATATGATGGACAACACATCAGAGCATGTTCATTTCCAGCCAGGGCTGCTGGTGAGAGACTCAGTATAGATGTGCGACTTGGTATAGATGTGCGAGGCTGTCCTGAGACAGGTCTGAGGGGTCATAGAAGAACAGCTATCCAGGGCTGGAATTGTGTCTTAGAGGTAAAGGGCTCATCAAGCTCGCAGGAAAGCACAGGTTGGATTCCTAGGTCCTGCATACACAGAAAAAGCTGGAAGTGGCACTGTGGCTCAGGTGAAAGAGCCCTCCCCTGGAGACAAAGAAAGTCGGGGACAGCGTCGGGGTCCCAATGTCAGGCCCCAGGGCTGTCACCACAAAACAGTTCTCCCAGGGACCTTGGTGACAGGTGGATGGCTGTGCCCTGAAGCTCTCAGTAGATCCATCCGTGCTTTGTGTCTCCTTTGACAGAGGGGAGCTGGACACTCCTTTTGCCCTGGGCACCCGTGCATCCAGTTATCAGCAACCCTCCCAACGTCTTCCACCGGGATATGGAGCAGCTGGACCCAGAAATCCTCAGGTATTGGTTGGGTGGGGCAGGAGGATATAGGGCAGGCCCCAGAACTCCTTGTGGGTCTGATCTGCCCTGGAAGACCAGGCAATCAGGAGGAGGCAGATGGGAGCTTAGAGAGGGCTAGTGATGTGGAGGGGGCCCTTTAATCCCCATGGCCCCACTCAGATTCTGAGCCTCCCTTTGCTGTCACTGAGGGAGGTAGAGGGGTGTCTACGTGGTAGCTTCTAGAGGAGGACTAGGTGGAAATTCTGAAGGACTAGACACCTTAAGCCAGTCGCTCACCCCTCTCATCCCACACCTGTCATCCTGGCCACTCGGGAGGCTGAGATCCAGAGGATCTCATTTCCCAGCCCAGGCAGGATAGTACCACGAGAGGCTCATCTCCAATCCAACTGGAAGTGGCACTGTGGCTCAAGTGGTAGAGCACTGGCCTTGAAGAAAAATCGACATCAGGGACAGTACCCAAGCCCTGAGTTCAAGCCCCTCAACAAAAAATGAAGAAAAATAAAAGAAAAAAAAAAAAAACAGGAAAGAAAGAAAGGCATCCCTTCCTTGCTTGCAAGAGATTTTGAAGCAGTATGGTTGCTATGGTTGGGAGACCAGATGCTGGCCTCCCCGGCTTTGCCCCAGTATGAAGCCATAACAGGGTGGGTGATGCCTTACCAAGAACTCCAGAGATCGTGGCCTGTGGTAGGCAGGGAGTGGGTGAATGGGAGCAAGGGTGGGATGGCAGTGTCAATTATATGCTCTCCACTCATGGAAGAATGGTTTTGGATGCTGGTGACAAAGTCTGAAGTGTAGGGTTACATGTGGTTTGTGTCTTGATGAGTTGGGTTTTCCCTTGGTATTAGAAGGTGGCTGAAGCCGATTGTTGCCGGTGGCTCACAACTGTCATCCTAGCTACTCAGGAGGCTGAGATCTGAGGATCGCGGTTCAAAGCCAGCTTGGGCAGGAAAATCGGTGAGACTTTATCTCCAGTGAACAACTAGAAAGCCAGAAGTGGTACTGTGGCTTCAGTGGTAGAGCGCCCACCTTCAGCTCAAGAGCTAAGGGATTGCGTGCAGGCCCAGAGTTCAAACCCCATGACTGAAACCCAAAAATAAAGTAGCTGAGTTTTCTGCATAGTTGTATGTACATTTAGGAAATGCCAAGATGTGTTATGAGCCATTCCAGATGTGTGAGATGTCCTGAGTTTTGTCTACACTTGGTCTGAGAATGGTAATGCCATCTTCTTGGGTGTGGGATGTTCAGGGTGCTCAGGGACTGCTGAGGCCTTGGGCTACCGTGTGTGTGTGTGTGTGTGTGTGTGTGTGTGTGTGTGTGTGTGTGTGTGTGTGTAAACATGATGTGTCCTTCGTCTCTCTCTGTCTCCTCCCTGGGTGCCTGTCTGCCTCTTTCTGACCTTGGATGGTGCCCCTCCTCCACACTGACCTTGCCCTTTAGCACCCTGTCAGGGTCTACAATGAGTCCTAAATTGCCAGAGGCCTGCATTCCAGTTTTTCTTTGGGGCCCAAGTCCGGCCTGTCCAAATCTTTGGGCGCCTCCAGGGGATTCTGGATTCTGGGTCAGCATGGCCAGCTAGCATAGGGTCTCCCATGCCTCTGGGGGGCCTCAGTCATGCGATGTCCTGTCCTTTTCCTTAGCTAGGTCTCTGGCTGCACGTCCCTCCCTGCACGCTGGCAGTGGAGTGGGGGATGGAAGTTTTCTGGTTGCTCTGGACAGCTCGAGCTTGATCGCTGACCAAAGGCCGCTCAAGCAAGGAGGATCCGGGGCTACATGTGTGGTGAGGCCAAGGTGGCTTGGAAATATCCGTCAGTGTCTAGGAAATGTCAACATACCTTGTCGCAGGAAAGTCTATCTCACCCCCCGCCCCAGCTTGCCCGCTCAGGCCCTTCTAGACAATTTGGATGCCCAGAATACAGATGCACACACTTTAGATTCTAAGTCCAGGCAACTGGGAGATGAGAGACCAGTATGGCCAATACCTCAATGTTCTGGGGCATTAGCCTTGACCTGGCTATGCTCCCCTTGTTGTACGTTCACTTCTTAATCCAGTGCTGGCCCCACACCGGCCACTTGTGGCAGTGCTGTGAAAGTGGCAGGAGTAGAAGTGAGATCCAGGGTGACCAAAATCTGGATTTATGGCCTAATTGGGGGTGGAGTGGTGGCAAAGGGTGTCTTAAAAAAATCTTAGAGCTGGAACTCAGGGCCTAGGCACTGTCCCTGAGCTTCCATTGCTCAAAGCTAACACTCTACCACTTGAACCACAGCTCACCTTTCATCTTTTTTAGTAGTTTAGTGGAGAGATGAGTCTCACGGACTTTCCTGCCTGGGCTGGCTTCTTATGTAGCTAGGATTGCTGGTATAAGCCATTGGGATCTGGTTAAGGATGTTTTTGTGTTGCTTTGTGTGTGTGTGTGTGTTTGTGTGTGTGTGTGTGTGTGTGTTTGTGTTTGTGTTTGTGAATTTACCGGGGCTTGAACTCAAAGCCTAGGTGGTATTCTTTAGCTTGGTTACATAAGATTGGTGCTCTACCACTTGAACTACAGTACACTTCAGCTCCCAGAAGCCCCTGACTATGTGGAGAACATAAAGCTCAAACCTGATCATATTTCTTTGTCCTCAGGGAAGGGTATGATCCCTCTGAAGCCTGGAGGAGTAGGGGTGGAGTAGGAGGGGTAACTGTAGATGGGTGCTAGGCTGGTAGAGAGGTACTCTGGTTTTAGCCAAGAAGGATAGTGATAGCTCAAGCTCTCATATTCCTAGCTACTCAGGAGGCTGAGATCTGGGCAAGGAGGGGCAGAAGCTGCAAGATGGCAGGGTAGGTAATGCCCACTCATCTAAGGATCACAAGAGTGTAAATCTGTCAGGCACACCTCGGGTGGGTGTTGAGTTGGGCTCATGAAAAACTTGTGTGCTCACAAATCCACAGCTGGCTGGCTGCTGCTTCTAGCAGCACGTGGAGTCCCAGGGCTCAGAGCCCTTTTTTCCTCACCAGTGCTTGGGGGCAAATGAAGGTCTGCAATCATGGGCCAACTACAAAGGCGCATCCGTAGTGTTCTTTCCCTAGGTCCTGTGGCCCCATGCACGGATGGAGGGGCAGGTTCCCTGGAACTTACTACCATGGCCCAGACCCCTCAGCCCAAGAAGGACTTAGGGAGAAACCACATGATCTGGCTTGAGAGTTTACTATGACTATGCCTCAGGACTGCCCCCAGTTCTGGCTCAGCTCATCATTACCACCTTCCTGTGTGTGTGGGTGCATCTTGGTACTAGGGCTTGAACTCAGGTCCTGGGCTCTGTCCCTCAGTTTTTTTCATTCAAGGCTAGCACTCTACCACTTGAGTCCCAGAAGAATATGTCTCACCAGGCTCACTTTTTTTTTTTTTTTGCCAGTCTTGGGGCTTGAACTCAGGGTCTGGGATTGCTCCTGAGCTTCTTTTGCTCAAGGCTAGCCACAGTGCCACTTTTGGCTTTCTCTGTTTCTATGGTACTGAGGAATAGAACCCAAGGCTTTGTGCGTGCTAGGTAAGCACTCTACCGCTAAGCCACATTCGCAGCCCAAGGCTGAATTGTAACAGGAGTTATGAGGGTGGGATTTATTGCCTTACCCCATTCAGCATAGAAATCGCTGACTATGTCATATCTTTGCCGAGATTTGGGACCAGTCTGTGACTAGGCAACGAGGAATGATGAATGAGTGAGAGCCACCAGGCCCCAGAGGTCTAGGCTCACACACTACGGAGGGATAGAGAATATGGATCCAGAACCTTCGACCACTCCTACAGCCTAGGAACTCTGAGGGCTTGTCCCAGCTTGCCCAGCTTGGGTGGGCTGAGCATGGACAACCTGCTGAATGCCCATCATTATTATATCATCCATCCATAAACAGAGACATGGAGTTACTGCTGCCTTTTTTTTTTTTGGAGGGGGGCCAGGTCTGGGCTTGAACTATGAACCTAGGCCCTGTCCCTGAGCTCCTTTTGCTCAAGGGCAGTACTCTGCAACTTGAGTCACGATCCCACTCATATTTTTTTTGTTTTTGTTTTTGTTTTTTTCCTGTGATCTCTTAGAAATAAATGTCACCTACTTTCCTGCCCTGGCTGAATTCAAATTGGCATTCTCTACATCTCAGCCTCCTGAGGAGCTAGGATTACAGGCAGGAGCCGCTGACACCTAGCTTTCTTTTCTTATTCTTTTTTTAACCATGACAATCTGAAATCTTCACCGTGTCATTCCAATGGTTTGCATTTGAAGTAAACTACCCTGGAGTTTGATTGCTAGGACTGTCACCCACAAATGGAGGGAGATCCTGACAAACTCATTCCTATTTGTGTGAATGTTAATGAAATAATAATTAAATTTGCAGTTAATTCATGATTCTATTTTAGAATGCCACACAAATATTATTGGATTTATATCTTCCATTCTAGCACTATGGTATGATTTCCCTAATTGAAGGATATTGACTAATTTTTAATTAATGCTTGTATAAGTATCCAACCATGATACTTCATTAAATGGTGGCATAATGTAATAACTAATAATTGGTAATTATATATATATAATTTAATATCCTCACATTCCCTCTCTTTCAGTATATATATATATATACACACACACACACACACATATACATATACGTATCTATCAATGTATATATTGGGCACTACTGTGGCTTGATTGAAGGTCTTCAGAACTTCCTGGCAGCTCAGTTTTCTGGAGGCTGGTGTGCTAAGACTGTTACCCCCATTTATAGATTGGGCATTGTAGGCCATGAGTTGAAATCCCAGCATGGCCAAAAACTTATTCGTGGAGTATGAAGCCAACTTTGACACATTTTTTTTCCTTCTGCGTGAAAGTCCTGGGTCTCAGTATAATGTATAATCCATATGCAAATATAATCTAGGTGATATGATGTAATAAATGTGTTACATGTGTAACAATACTAAATAAATAAGGGTAGTAAACATCATACACAGTAAACCCATGCATGTAAATAGATCTCATATGTGAATATTATTTTTTCCAGTGCTGAGGCTTGAATTCAGGCCCTGGGACCTGATCTGAATTTCTTGTCTTAAGGACAATGCCACAGAATTACCCAGACCCTGAGTTCAAATCCCAGACCTGCCAGAAAAATGGTGCAAATTCCAAGCCAGGGCCTTATTATTTATTTATTTTTTGGCCAAGTATTTAGGTCTTGGCACCTCTGCCACAGCTGACCCTGGGATCCTAGGACCCGAGTTCAAATCTTGGGGCTGGCAAAAAAAAAAAAAATAAGGAGAAGGATAAAACTGAGAAGTTCAAGGAGGTGGTTTTACTATTTTTTTTCCTTTGTGTTGTGACCATCCTGGGTCTAAATGACTAGGCCCAGAAAGTGCACCTTGCATTGCTGATGTTTGGTGGACTATTAGGGAAGCCATAGCCAAAACTGGCAACTTAGGCCTGGAGGTCAAATCCCAGGACTACCACTAATGAATGGTGGGAGGTTCTAAGAAACCCATTCTGATGATACATCCATAAAAATGGAATGTTATAAAAGTAACAATTAAATTAGTAGTTTGTGTATGATTTTCATATTATAAAATTATACACAATTATACTACATTAACTAATTTTCAATTACTACTTTATTATGTATTCAATCATGATACTTAAAAAAGGAAGGAATAATTTAGTTGCCAATTGTAGTACTATCATATATGCAATTTCATTATATATAGACATCTCTCTTGTTTTATACATATACATCTATCTATCTATCTATCTATCTACCAATCTACACATTTATTTGTATATATACTTGTCACTCCTGGGGCTCAGTGTAGAGTGCTCTCCTAGTACATACAAAGCCCTGGTTTCTATTCCTCACTACCACATGCACAGAAAAATTCGGAAGTCGTGCTGTCTGACATCAAAAAAAAAAAAAAAAAAAAGAATGTTCTGAGCACAATGATATAAGGATAGGATTGCAAATACCTCATCACAGGGCAAGCTGGGAGTCTGGTACTGACAACTGCCATCTAACCTGACTTAGCCAGAAGTAAACCACTGCAACCCAGCTAGCTCCATGGAACCAGATGCTGCTGGCTCATTCACCCCTGTCATCTAAGATACCTGGGGGCTGAGATCTGACACTGGTGGGTTTAAAACCCAGCCCTGGCAGGAAGTCTGCAAAAGTCTGAGCTGTGGCTCAAAGTTTTAGAGCTCTAGCCTTGAGCTAAAGATCTTAGGACAGTAGCCCCAACCCTAGAGTGCAATACCCATGGCTAACTCCCCCCCAAAAAAAACCCACCCCTCTAAACCATTAGATGTGAACTTTGTGCAGTTTGTGACATGTTTCTGAAAGAATGGTGATACTGATGAAAACACCCTAATTCTAATGACAGCTTGTGGGATACAGCTATGTGATGAGACCTTCATGAGGTGTTTTGTGCTGTCTTTCACGGGGTGCATTCTTTCATCTGGTCCACAAATAAGATGATTGTGCACATAAGAAAGTTGAAGCTCAAATATGTCCCCATATCAGGGCCAAAATTATGTATGTATTGAACTCTAATGAGTTGTCTCCTGGCTTATTTTTCTCGGTTGTGACCCTTCCCTATTGGGCTCATGGCTAGTGCCCTATCACGTGGAACCAAGGACCCTAGGCATCTGTAGTTGAGGTCTGTCATCCTGCCTATTCAGGAAGCTGAGATCTGAGGGTCTGGGTTCAAAACTATCCGGGACAAAAATGGTCCCATGAGACTATTATCTCCTACTCACCACTTAGCAACTTGAAGTGGAAGCCAGCGCTGCTGACTCGTGCCTGTCATCCTAGCTACTCAGGAGGCAGAGAGCTGAGGATCACATTCCAAACCAGCCTGGGCAGGAAATTCCTTGAGATGGTTATCTCCAGTGAACCACCAGAAAGCCTGAAGGAGTGCTGTAGCTCAAGTGGTAGAGCTTGAGCTGAAGAGCTCGGAGACATCACCCAGGCCTGACATGGGAGGTGGCACAAATGAAGGCTTCCTGTCAAAACAGAGCACTGGGGAGAGAAAGAGCTTGGGGTACAAAGAGGCTTTTTTCTCCTGGACTTCAGAGCCCACCCACATTCATCCTCACCAATTGCCCCCAGATGAATTGCTACAACGCTGTACAGGAGTGAGGCTTTTTGTCTGCCTGTTCCAACAATGAAGCAGACTTCCTCCAGCTGCCTGGGGTGCACAGAAACACTCAGGCTACACTGGGAACAGTGAGGGGAGCCCCGGAACATGCAATGTCTTGAAAGCACTCTCTGTGCTATGAAATCATTCTATTCAAAGCAAATTTCCTAGCTGGGTGCTTTTGTTCATAGAGAATCTGGATGTTCACCAATAGAAATACATGCATAGATACACAGACACATGGAGTTACTGGCTCTTTTTTTGTGTGGCAGGTCCTGCGGTTTGAACTGTGAACCTAGACATTTTCCCTGTGCTCTTTTTGCTCAAGGAAGCATTTTATTGTGTCTTAAACCATGATTACTCTAGGCTGGGGTGCAGCTTTTTACACCCACAGATGATCCAGGGATCCTAGGATCCTAGTTCAACTCCCAGCACTGGCAAAAAAAAAAAAAAATCAAACCAACACAAATGGAGGAGGAAAAAACCAGGAAGTTTTACATAACTGTTTTACCTTTGTTTCCTTTGCACTGTGACCATCCTGGGTCTCAATGACTTGGCTTGAAAATTGAACGTGACCTTGCATGGCTGAAAGCTGGTGGGCTATTAGTGAAGCTCAACTCACACATCTAGGCCTTGAGTTGGATTCTGGGACTGGCACCTACACACTGCTGAAGATCCTAGGAAACTTGTTCCTATATATAGGAACACTAATAGGATGTTTGAAATGTGCTAATTGAATTACTAATTAGCTTGTCATTCTATAAGTTTGTATGCAATAAATACAGCTCATTGATAATTTAATATTTATTAAGTCTTGTACTGTGATTAATTAATGGAGGCATAATTTTAGACCAAATAGTTGGTAGTATTAGAATATATAAAAGTAAGATATAGACATCACTTTATATAGAGTTATACACTAAAATCTACATAAATGTCTATCTGTCTCTGTATACATTTATGGATGCATATACATACGTAAATACACACACACACTGAAATCTACACATCTATGTGTTTATATATTGGCCACCCCTAGGGCTTGATCTCAGGTCCTCAAAGTTGCCCGACAGCTTCACTTGCATCAGACTGGTGTGCTAACATTGACTCATTCATGAAGTGGGCCTTCTAGTTCCGGAGTTCAAATAACAGAACTGCCAAAAACTTAATCCTGGTGGAAGAAGCCAATTGTCACACTTATTTTCCTTATCGGTGAAAGTCCTGGGTCTCAGGAATGATGCACAATACATAGGCAAATCTATGTCCTACGAAATAGGATGTAAAAAATGTTATATGTGTAATCATACTCACTAAAATACATAATAAATAAATAAAACAGAATAAAATGAATAACTACACTAGCTGCAATATGCAGTAAACGTGTATGTAAATATAAACCATGGATTTAAAATGTATATGAGTGCTAGGACTTGAATTCCGGCCCTGGAGACAGGTCTGACTTTCTTGTCTTCCAGCATGGTGAGCTTCCCCTTCCCCACAATGCTGCAGATTTACCCAGACCCTGAGTTCAAATCCCAGGCCTGGCAGAAAAAATGGCCTGAATTCCAAGCCAAGGAGCCTCAAAATATTTTATATATTTTTAATGTATGTATGTATGCATATATGTATGTATGTATGTATGTATGCATTTTTATTTTGTCAAGCACAAGGCTTGAACTCAGGTCCGACAACTCTGCCTCAGCTTCTTTCACTCTAGCTACTGGACCCACAGCTGAACCTGGGTTCCTGGGCCCCAAAGGCTGACAGGAAAAAAAATAACACAAGAAAAAAAAAACCCTGGCACCTTGCATATGGCTGAAAGTTTTACATTTGTTTTCTTTGCAAGGTGACCTTCCTGGGTCGGAATGACACAGTTGAAAAGTGTTGGTAACCTAGCATTGCTGAAGGCTGGCAGACTATCAGGGAAGCCATAGGCCAACATGGCAACATAGGCCCTGGGTGGGAAGTCCGGTCCTGACCTTACCAATGGCAGGAGACCCTAAGAGTCTCGTTCCTATTCATAGGAATACCGATGGAAGGTTATGAATGTCAAGGTTGAATTGATTGTTCCTGAATGATACTACTATAAAATTAGAGTGATTTTAGGAGGCCGATGGAGTTTAATGAATATTTTTGGCACACTAAATGAATACTATTAATTACATGGACGCAATTATTTTGGGACAGTGGTTGATTTAATTAATAATTCATTAAGGATGAAAACAATATTAATTACATGGAGGCATAATAAGTACCCAATAATTGGTAGTAATGTAGCATATATAACTGAATATTATATAGACATCTCTGGCACTCTATAAAGATCTATATTTATTTGTGTACTACCATCTGCATGTCAATCTGTTCTTATTTTGTCAAACCCTGGGGCTTGATCTCAGGTGCTGGGAACTAACTGTGGGCTCAATATGCACCAGGCTGGCGTGCTGACATTCACCCATTCATGCATTGGGCCTTGTAGGCTGTGAGTTCAGATGCCAGCACTCACAAAAATTGAATCATGGAGTAAGAAGCCCATGGTGACACATGTTTTCCTTTTCTGTGAAAGTCTTGGATGTCAGGTGTGAAGTTTCATACATAGGCAAATCTATATCCTCTGTAATAGATGTAATAAATATTCCATGTGTAATAACAGTCAATAAAATAAATGGCAAATAGATGCATAAAAGAAAAAATTTAGTGAATAGATACACTAAGCACAATATGGAGTCAACATATGGGGCTTGATTTCAGGGCCTGGGAATTGCCTAGGAGCTGAATTGGCTGCTGTGCTTACAATCACTCATTCATGAACTTCTAGGCCCTGAATTTAGATCCCAGCACTGCCAAAAGTATAATCTTGGAGTGAGAAGCTGAGCATGACACGATTTCTTTTTCTTTGAAAGTGCTCAGTGTCAGGTAGGATGTATAATTTGGATGCAAATCTATATGCTATGTAATAGGATGTCATAAATGTAATAAATGTCATAGGTGGAATAATTGTCACTACAATAAATGATAAAGGGTTGAATTAGTGAATCATTCTAGATTAAATTAGATGCAACAATTATAGGAAGTGTGTTAAGTTTTATTAATATTTTATTAAGCATTACCAGAATAAAAATTACATGGAGACATAATTAAATACCTAATAATAGGTAGTGACACATGATGCATAATTTAATTATATATAGACATCTGCCTCAATCTATAAAATATGTAAATATATGTATATATGTACATATATAATAAACAAGAACAGGATATTGAGTAATTATTAATTAATGCTTTATTAATTGCTCAACTGGGACGCATCATTAAATAGAGACATAATTTATTTATTTATTTATTATTTTTTTTTTTGGTCGGTCGTGGGGCTTGAACTCTGGGCCTGGGCGCTGTCCCTCAGCTCTTCAGCTCAAGGCTAGCACTCTACCACTTGAGCTACAGCGCCACTTCCGGTTTTCTGGTGGTTTATTGGAGATAGGAGTCTCACGGTCTTTCCTGCCCGGCCTGGCTTTGAACCACGATCCTCAGATCTCAGCCTCCTGAGTAGCTAGGATTACAGGCATGAGCCACCAGCGCCCGGCTGGAGACATAATTTAATATCTAATAATTGGCAGTAATCCCTGCAACTACTGCTGTCTCCTTCTTGCCCTCATCACTGGCCTGTCAGTGCCAAAAAAGGCCTCCAGGAGAACCCCTCCACCCCTGCACCAAATGTATCCTGTACTTCCAGTGACTCCTGGTGGTCAGTATGATCTACATGACCACAGAAGAGCATGAGGATAAATGTTACACACAGACATGAAGAACTAGTATGATGGCTTGACCTTCATGGCCTCTGAAAATGAAGGTTTAACCTGCATAAATTTTGCTTCACTATGAATTTTCTATTTTCACACTGAACACCATATACTTTCCTTGTGCTTCCTTTATTGGTTTTTGTCTTATTCTCTCCAAACAAGTATATTATCATGGATTGATACCACGTCTCTGGTGATGGCACCAGCAGATCCAAGTGGAAAAGGAAGTGGGACATAGAGTACCCATCCTTTTCACAAGAGTCCACCACAGGTCAGAAGAGCAAGTCTTAGGAGAGTGGGCACAGCTGCTGCTTCCCTCTCCGAAGCATGGCTCAAGTTTGGAGAGGGATTTCAGGACATCTGAAATATTGAATTATTGAAATATTGAATTATCTCCAAGACCAAAGAAACAACCACATCTAGTAATTGAGCTCACAAGTATACCATGGAGATCCAGTGAAAATGATCAATCAGATGAAGATAGGACACTGTTTAAAATACAGAGAAACAATAGGATTGGCACTGTTGGCAGGAACAATTTGTGTGCAGAAGATAGGGCCAAGGAAGATGAACTGTAGTTGATTGACTAGAAAATGGTGACAGAGAAGAAACCAGTAAAGGCAATGAATGTGAAGATGGACAGGGTGCCATGGAAATCTCAGATGGTGCTTCTAGTGCAAGTAGTTATTCTTTGGCAAGTGATAGTAGGAAACCTCAGCTTCCTAAGGCAAGACCTGGCTTTATTGCCTAGCTGGACTAAAAGTCAAGATCCTCCTGCCTCACATTGCAGAGTTCTAGGATTACAGTCATGCATAACCACATTTCTGTTTGAAACATTTAACTTTCATGTTAGATTATTTCTTTTTCACCTGTGGCCTTTATAAGCCTGACTTGGGGACATTTTTGGACCTTGGCATGAACATTTGTCTGGATTATGAGGAAAGAATAATTATTCCAACAGTTTCCCATATTGAAACACCCACTCCTTGGGTACTTGTCAACTCACTGTGTTCATCTGGCCTGTGTGGAGATTGTCCATTCTGCTTTGGTCCTTAAGAGGTCTGCTAGATTCTCAGCTGTGTACCAGAAGAACACACAGATGGAGGGTTTTAGATAGCAATGAGAAAAAAGAAATTTACTTCACTGAAACTCGGTTATTTGCCTTATTTTTGCCTGTCATATTTACCTTGCTCACAGTTTACATTCTTTTATGGTATAATGAAGTAATAACGTTTATTTTCCCCAGCATTTAAGTTTATTTCTTTGTTTTCATTGAGACAAACTTCTGAGAAAGAACAACTAACCTCATGCTCATTTCCACAAATGGATGTTTTTATTTTCATATTCCCTTGTAAGACAATAATTCTTGGTGTGGAAAGTTAGGAAATAGAAATAGATTAAAATTTTAAACATGATACATTTATTTGTGATGTCAGTAGGCTTTGGAATTTTAGTCACTAAAATGTGTGTGACTACTACGCTTACTCTTGCCCACTCTGGTGAGAGCATCCTTAATTACTAAGTTATTAACAAGTGAATGGATTGCCAGGCAAATTTTGAGAGTTTTTGTTTTCTTGGCAAACCATTAAACATTTCTTTAGAGGAAAAAATACCACACTATTTCTTCTCTTCATAGAGTCTACTATACTTCAGTTAATTCATCTGTAACTATTAGTATACAACTGAGTGTATTTGCTTTTGGGTTTATTGGAGCATTCTAGCAGCCACAAATAAGGGAAACCATGAAGCTTGTGTTCTCTGGGTCTGGATTACTTCCCATAATATAATGCTTTCCCAGTCTTTCCACATTATTACAAATGGTAGTGTATCATGCTCTCTGATGGATGAGTGGGATTTCTCTCTGTTTGTGTGTGTGTTTATACATACATTTATATATATGTATATATATGTACATATACACACATATATGTATATATTTATATCTATATATACATATATGTACATAAAATGTGGTATACATGTATGTAACCTCATACATACATACATACATATATATATATATGTAAGCTCATACATGTATACCACATTTTATTGATCCATTCACCATATGAGGGTTTTCTGGGTACTGGAAAGTGAGAGACATGAGCCTTACCCTCTGTTTGTGGGAAGACATGAGCTCTTGTAGCAGCAGTACTGAGCCTTGTTACCCTTTTTTATGGCCTGAAGTGGTAAAAGCTGATCAACAATTTGTTCATTTTTGCAATTCCTGGGGCCTGAACTCAGTGCCTGTGCACTGTCCCTAAGCATTTTTTGCTTAAAGCTAACATATTAACCTTTGAGCCACAGCAACACTTCTGGCTTTTTTTGGGTATGTGGTTACTGAAGAATCAAACTCAGGGCTTCATGCATGCTAGGCAAGCACTCTACCACTAAGCCAACTTCCCAGCCCAAGATTTTATTTTTTAAAAGCTAACATGTAAAAGAACCAACTACATGAACAACTGTATTACAGGAGGCAAGCTCCATGACTAGAACCATGACTTCCCTGGCCAGAAACCTGGGAGACCAGGCCTTTGCCACAAGTCTCCTGTGTGGTCAGCTTCCAACCACTGAGCATCGTTTCATTGGCCTGAAAGGAAGGAGAGTTTTGAGATGTGAAACATGATGCAAGCAGACAGAGGGGGCCTCATCCCCCACTGTCAACACTGAGGATGGGTACTCACAAATCCCAGACCCTGTGGCACACATGCTAGTAGACACTAATTATGAATTGTGTGGAGTCATGATCCAATGGGCAGATGGACTGGGCTATTATGAGAAAGGCATAACCTCCTTCAGAATCATATGGACTCCAAAAATGTGAACTAGAAAAGGTCTACTTTGTGTTTGAGATTATTGTTTTAACTTCCTTTATCTGCACTCTGTCCTCTAAAGCCAGCTCCCATGTGTGAACTCTTCATATGCAAGAAAATGAGCCATAAATAAGGCCAAGTAATTGTTAATCTTATGGAAGTCAGCCAGGCATAGAATGGCTGTCTGGGGTTTCTTTTCCTCTCTGAGTTACAAAAAGTGACTTGTTCCTGAGACACAGAGCCCATGTTCTAATGGCTGAGCTATTACTGCTGGATATCACATTTCACCATGTGGATATAACTATAAGAGACAAAGCAGCCAGGACTTTGATGTTCCCAAAATTATTGCCATGCTGAGTGAGTCTGACACATGACTTCGAATGACTGCATGAAGGAAGTGGACATTCTTTTGTTTTTACAATATGTAATAGTGTATACATCGATACATGCTTATTCACTTTACATTGACTTTAATTTTGTCCCAGGTTTTCATTTTGGTTTCAGAGGAAAGTGTCTGGATTTACCATTCCAGCAACAGGCTCTCAGATGCTCATGCAGGGTGAAGAGGGGAGAATGGGTTGAAATGATGACTTCCTTCTGTGTTTCCCTGGCGGTGCTGAAAACCAGACCCAGAGCTTCTGGGCTTCAGGTAAACAAGCAGTGGATAGAGTCTCCCTTCTCAAGAGATGAAATCTTCATGAAAAGTGCCCAGAGGACACTACAGTTTCCACTGCTTTTTTACTTCCACGCAGTGCATAGAGAACACGAGCAAATGCTGGAGGGCACAGGTATGGCTGACTCACCACTCTTCAAGAGAGTCAAAAAAGATGAACACAGTGGCAGGGGACCTGTTCCTCAGCAGAAAGCCTTGCAAGGTTCTGAACATCACCCTAAGTGAGGCTGGCATTTGAGCACAGTCTTGGACAGGTCATGAGCATCTGAAGAGTGTGGAATGTTCTGCTAATCCACAGGTTGACTAAGCAGCCTCTTCTTGGGGGAAAAGGATCTATTATAAGTAAACACTTATCAGAAATCTCACTAAACCTTGTTCTTTATATTAAGTCAGTTCTTCAAGGCAGACAAGTGAGAATGGATAAAGGAGAAGGGCCCTAGGACCACTGAATTTTCCCATCTTAGAGTATCATTTTCTTTCTCAACATACAGTAGGGAAGCCACAGCCTAGTCCTGCTAGCCAATAGAAATATATTCTCAATAGTATATGCCAACATGTTGAGGTCCAGAGAACTCGGTGATAGTGGTTCCACTCTGTTCTCTCAGTAACTTCTCTTCTCTTTTTTGAGATAGGGTCTAATCTAAGTAGGACTTTGGGCTAAGCTACCTTTGTATGCAGATCATAGGCATGTACCACCATGACTAGCCTCATTACTTCTTTTTGTTTTCTTCCCTTTGAAAGTCAGCCAATAGCTCTAACATCGCTCTCTTCCATTTACTTTCTATTCACGCCTTTATCTGGTTCTCTCCATCTGGTCTAACTGGAGCCATCTGTCTCTAGCCAGCACACTGTCATGGTGGTCCATTTTCCTTCTTCCCAGCTAGCTCCATACACATCTGTTTGTTACTAGGGAGTCTTTCCTGACTTGTGCTTTTCACTTTTCCAAATTATTGGATGTGCAAGACAATAAAAGGAGTTCCTGAATTTTGCCAAGAGTGTGAATGACATGGCTGATTCAAGGCTGTTAACCATTTTCCACTTAAACACACAAGCAGTGGGCCAGGATTGGTGGCTCACACCTGTGATCTTAGCTAATCAGTAGGCTTAAATCTGGAGGATGGTGGCTCCGAGACCAGCCTAAGCAGGAAAGTCTTGAGATCCCACCTTCAAAATAATCGCAAAAGAAGGGCTGGAAGTATGGCTTACGGTGAGCATACAATCTGAGCAAGAGCTATCATAGTGTAGGTCACCTTGTGCTGCTGGTAGCACAGGCCCTTTAGTCCCAGGTCTGTACTAATAACATCTCTTCAATTCCAACTTTGTGTATGTGTGTGTATGTGTACAACTTCACATACTCATGCGCTTGTTGTGTACACTGATAATATTAAGTTACACGTGTTTATGTTGCAGAGACTTCAAACCAATTTGAATCTTTCCAAACACAATGAACCATCAAGAATTCTACCACTGAAACATTCAGTACAAAGATTCCATTTCCAAAATGCCATTTGGTTAGATGGTGTTTACCTATCCATATTTACTTAGTCTTTCCTCTAGTTGACCCTCATCCTCCCATACCATTGCACCTCCACACATTCCCCCAGATTATTGTTTACAATGATCTTAACATTTTCCTGGAAATAAGGATTCTTTAGTGGTAGAATTAGCATTTAATTGTTAGCAAGTCACCTTCTTCAGTAATAACTCACAATGAGCTTAAAGATCTACCCTTAATCAGGTAGGGATAGGTGGACACAGCATAGTAAAATGGACAAAACAGCATTTCAATGCCAGGTGGAGCACTATGGGACCTGACCCGATACCCTCATGTGCTGAACATGGACCTCCAAGGTGAGGGCAGAATACCCTCTTGTACTTATGGGACTCCTGGATATCAGGAAAGTAGGAGGCTGAGACCTGAGTCCAACCCTTACTCTTCTCAAATTGCTGGCGAAGTTTCAGAAAAACTCAGTAATCTGCCCAAGGAAGGTATGCTAGGCTACAGGTGAAGAAAGACAGGAGCCTAAAACGTGGCATGCAATTTCTGAGAAGACACCTTCATACTTACTAAGAACTTATGAGCTTATAGAAATGGATTGGTTGTGGTCAGACAGTGTGGGTATGCAAGCCAAGGAGGGGACTGACCACTTCCTTACAGTATCATCCTATAGTGACAAGAAGAGGAAAATAACCCCAAATGGGACTGCACTGGTCATCTACTTGATGTCAAAGTATTAGGGCTGAACAATACTGAGTGTTAACCTGGACTGCTGGTCAGAGAGCTGGAAAAGTAGGGAGTAGGATGTGAATTGAATGATAAATAGAGGGATGAGTTGATGGAAAGAATTGTCAACTGCAACATCACATTCAGATCTACCAGAGATCTCTCATAAAGGGCCAATACAGTCAACCATGTGAACCCGTTAGCACTGGTCATTCTTGTTTGCTAGCCAATCACTTTCTGACTTATCAGACATACACACACACCCCAAATGGCCATGGTTTGATGGACACAGAGGGCTAGAATATAAATGTCAGTAAATGCCTGACATGTTAGCAGAGAGTATCAAGGTTTAGCCACCCTGAACTGTTCATTCCCAAGATTCTCAGCCTGTTAGGTCCTTGTGGCAAACTCAGTGCTCCAATGGGAATAGATGCTGCCTCCAGGCCTCCCTTTCGTATTCTCCAGGTCTCAGAAGTCCCCAAAAGGCTGGTCTGGAGGTGTGGGGGAATAATGCAGGCAAAGCCCAAGTGTTGGTGGCTCCAATTCATAGCAATGATAGGGTGCTGCAGAGCTTTGGATTGTGTTGTGCCTCCAAGGGAAGGAAGCACTGTTGGCACATGAGTGCATCAGGGCTTCCTGATCCTCCCTGCCCAACAGCAGCTGTTCTGGATTGAGCAGCACACTGGGATGGGGTATGAGGCACCCTGGGGACAAGTACCCACCAGTAGAGGGATGGATAATGCAGGTAAATCTACAGAGAACAGTGCCAGTACTGGGGAGCTGTGCTCTTTTATCAACTTCTCCACATTTCAGTTTTCAAAAACAACTTAGACTTTAGAGTAAGTTTCAACCTATGGAAAATTTACACAAGTGTGTTTCCCTCACTGCCCTAGCTCTCCCTTGATTCACATGTCATAAAACATATTATTCAAAGTCAGAACATTTCCACTGAAGCCATATTAGTCATTAAACACAAACCTCATACCAACCTCAACATTGCCTCCTTCTGCCCTTCTCTCACTCAGGAGGCCATCTGGTCCTGCAGATCATTGCTCTCCTCCCCTTTGAGGGGCCAAAGTTCCAACCAAACCTCCATCCTTGGCCATTGTGAGGGGTTCTGCTCAGCATTTGCTGTCTTGGTAGACATAGATTGAGGGATGTCGACGGACTGTTCCTCTTTGGCAGGAGCCTACAGAGCAACAGATGCTGCAGCCATCTCAGTGAATCACACTGGGGCACCGAGGTCACCATGCTTACCCTTGTTCATGGTACTCGTGTTAGAACTCAGAGTACTGTACTTGCTAGGTAGGTGAGCTATATGCCTATTTTGTGCTGGTCATTTTTTAGTTATGGTCTTGCTTCCTATCCAGGTACATGCCTGGGCCTGGACTCACCTATTTTAAGCTTCCTGTTGTAGTGAAGTTGATATTCATTGCTAGCTTAAGAGGAGATGTCACCCAGTTTTTGGCCTGGGCTGGCCCTGAATAATGATCATCCAAATCTCAGCATCTTAAATAGTTAGGAATACACATGTGACTTCCAGCTCCAATGTGCCTTCCTTCTCAACCCTACCAACTCAGCAGTGACTGACAGCTTGCTCTCCTCAGTTATTCTTACCCTCTGGAATTTCAGAGAGGAGTCACGCATTTTCTTTTTCATTTTACCCTAATTGCTCCCAAGATTGCTCCTGAAATTGTACTATCTCCCCTCATTGTAGGCTCCCCAAGGAAGTGATACCTTTGGATACTGGATATTTCTACATGAGGAGGTAAACTTAGCTGTGAACCCCAAAGGGAGATCCTGTTATTTCAGTTGTGGGCTGTCAGTTCCTTCTGCAACTCCCTCAGCTACAGTCATTTTCCATGACACAATGGTCTTCCTACACTCCCCACACTGATGGGTACAAAGACAGCATCATGCCAATTGGCCAGGTCAAACTATGGGACACTCAGTGGTGGAGCTGGAGGAGTTGCACTTGTCCCCTATCCAATCTGACATCCAGTCCCTCCCTTCAACAGAATTCAATCTCTGTGCATTCTCCTCTCTGCCAACACTCTCAGTCTGTCTCTAGAACTAAGGAACAAGGTATATGTAATTGAGAAACCACAAACACAATCTCTCATCATGAATGGACCAATTTAAATAGTGAAAAAAATGAACCACAAAATTATACTGAACCCCTCTCCCCGCTTCTTTTATTTGTGCAAGTTTGCTCCCTAATTGCTCTTGTGTGTTTGTTGGGGAAGGTGTGTGGGTACGGGTGTGGGGGACATTGTGTATAATAGGATTGAACTCAGGGCCTTTGGCTCTTAACCTGGCTCTTTTGTTCAAAGCTGGCACTCTACCATTCCAGCCACTGATCCCTAGTGGCTTTTTCCAAGCTAATTGCAATAAGAATCTCTTGGGTTTCTCTGCCTACACTGGCTTCAAACTGCAATTCTGGTATCAGCCTCCCAAAAGGCTAGTATTACAGGTGTGTGTGAGCAACTAGTGCATGGCCTCCCACTGCCACTTTAAAAGGGCAGCTTTTAAAGTGAAGTAAAAGAAAATTCTTGATTGAAAACTGGATATCAGTGTGATTTAGGTAAATCTGGAGGCTCCTCATGGGAGGAAAGGCCTTCTCCTTGGAAGTATTACAGCACTACATGAACCAAGTAGGTTTGATGAAATGTCCCCAGAGAACACACAAGATACCCTGAGTGGAACAACACCCAAAGCACAGGTTCTTAGGACATTGTCTAAAATAAGTTTTTAACCAAGGTACTCACAGATGTGCCTCCTATATCCTTGGGAAAGATACCAGTAAAGCAGCCATCTGAATCCTGTCCTACGGGGGTACAGGGTATTTGGAACCAAGCCTTTTCCTTAGTCCAAACCACATCACAAAGAGACAATATGGATGCTTCTAGTCCAATGGCTGGGCCCTTTACTGCTACAAAATTAGGCTTCTTAGACTGGATGAAAGTATTCACTAAGTTTCTAAAGTTAAAAACAATACACAGAGAACAAGTAAAAACATTGCATATGTGAGCAGATGACAAAAATATATTCTAGATTGGAAGTTGCCAAGCAGAAAATGTGCAAATCATAAAAACTAAGATTTCTTTAAAAACCTCCTCCCAGAAAAGGTAGACTGTGGATCTACCTGCTGCAGGTTGTAAAGGCTTACCTACAGCCTGGATATTACACAGGTGTGGCTGCTGCCACCGGTTGTAGGTGACATAGCCAGAACGGCTTTCGTATTTACAGTGGCTCTTGGCCACTCTGACTATTGCATATAGCCTTTCCAACTTTTTCTCTTTGAAGACCTAAAGATCATACTGATTTCAGGGAGTTCTTTTTTTTTTTTTTAGGGAGTTCTTGTATCCAAGAAAAAGGAAAATTCAGAGTGAACTTGGCACTAAGATTGTCTGGTACTGACTGAAGGATTATTGACCAAGGGATATAACCTGCCCCTGCAAGGAGACTTTACACATTGAATTGGAAACACGTATTTTCTAAGGTCTTATAAACTGGACTAAATTAACTTATGGACATGGAGATAAGCTAATTTAAGACATAAGGTTGGAAAGAAAGATCAGCAAGCATCTCAATGCCTGTATCCCATTATGTGTTGGTGGATGCTACTGCCACAGGAAATTGGAGAGCAAAGCAGACATGGGAGAGGGTGGCCTTTGCAGGGGACAAGCACTTGCCATAAAACACAGCCAATGCTGTGCTGGAATTTGTTTTATAGGCTTTGTAGTTCCAGGGAGGTTGATGCTATACTATATAGGGAATCTGCTTCTTCCTCCCTACCATACAGCTGATTCTGTTTTCAGAGGTAGTTTCTTGTTCTGATTTCACACAGTAGATCAAAGCATAAACTTATACCTACATACATATAAAGTTATTCTTTATAGGTAGTTTGAGCCTGACCATTGAAGAATAACTACAACTTTTCATAATCAGAGTTCTAAGCCAGGGCTTGACTGACAACAGCTATTGAAGCACTTGCTACTAGTTCCTCATCCTCTGAATACTATCAGATGGAATATAGTGCTGCATCTCCCCTCCCCCCTCCCTCCCCCCACCCCACCCCTCTGCAAGTCCTGCAGGTGAACTCAGGGTCTTCTGCTTAGTTGGCTGGCACTTGACTACTTGAATCACACTTTCAGTTCTGTTTGTACTAATCATTGGAGGCTCAATTTTAACAGACTTTTCTAATTGATCTGGTCTTAACACAAATCCTCTGGATGTATCTCAGACTTTTGAGTAGCTAGAATTACAAGTGTGAGTCAATGCTTCCAGCTAGATTATAGTGTAAGGAGGGAGGTTGGGAGGTTTGTAAGGAACACAGGAGAACAGGGCTTACAGATGCAGATTCCAGCAATTGGTGTGAGGTGTTGTCTGTTAGGTGAGGCCGATCTCATCTCAGCCTTGCCAATTGCCCCCAAGGTAAGTAATGTTTTGCATTATGCAAGAATTGATCCTTTAAAAGAACAAGCTGCACTAATATCTAAGGTTTCTAAATGAGATGGCCCAAGGCATTATTCGAAAGCTCACAATGGAGTTTAACGATAAAGCTCTGGTACATGAACGCATAAGAATCAAAAACTGTCCACGATTCCATGCTTCTCCCATGATATATTTGTACATATATAAAAAATTCTCATCTCAAGCCCAAAGAAACACAGGTCCCATGGTTTCCCTTATTTGCAATGACTAGTATATGTCTGAGACAAGCAGAAATGTTCAGAGGTGAAATGAACCCCAAGATAAGGACTCACATATTTTTTCTTTCTTGCTATTGTTTTAAACATATTTATAAGATGATTGCTTTGTGGTTTTTTATGTCCCTCCTCCTCAGTATAAACCCTGTTTTCACTGTATTTGATGTATAATTTGTGGAGGGGAAGGGAAAAAACAAATTGTTTAAACAGGGATACAGATGGACCCATTGCAACAATGAGATGTACAAGACGTTATGTCGAAAAACGAACTTTACAACTTTGGTGTGGTATGGGGAGGGAGATGGGAAGGGATGGTAAGGGGAAACAAAGGAGGAGGGAACAATGCTTGATAAGAAATGTACTCATTTGGGCTGGGAAGGTGGCTCAGTGGTACAGTGCTTGCCTTGCATGCATGAGGCCCTGGTTTGATTCCTCAGCACCACAGAAGCAGAAATAAAAAGCTGGAAGTGGTGCTGTGGCTCAAGAGGTTGAGCGCTAGCCTTGAGGTGAAGAGCTGAGGGACAGTGACCAGGCCCAGAGTTCAGGCCCACGACCGGACTCCCCAACCCCCAAAAAAGAAATGTACTCATTACCTTGCTCATGTAATTGTAACCCCTCTGTACTACATTTTCAAGATTAAAAAAAAATTCTGGTTTCAAAGTCTTTGAGGAAAATCAATACCAGGATTTCAATAGGATTGATATATTGTTTTATAACTGGAATTTCAATTTTTGCCTGGAATGGTAATAATGTCAAATGAAATTATGTCTCTATTTCAGAGGTCCATGCTAAATTCACCAGCAGCCCTGCTCAGAGGAAGGGTGCAATGATGATGTGTAAACTCATTTGTAAACATGAGTTGAACAGAAACTCAGTTTGTTAAAACACAGCCACCCACCAAATCTTTGTAGAAATGACCTGTCAGGAGAGACCTCTCCGGTCCACAAAGCTGTACGATCATGTACTACAAAAGTCCAGCGGCAGTGTGGCTAGTGGTAGGAGATCATGATGGACCTAAAGAGGAAATGTGTACAGTTTTGTTAAGTAAGTATACATGTGGTTGTGTTTGCTAGCCATGGGGCTTGAACATAGGGCCTGTGCACTGTCTCTCAGCCTCTTTGTGCTCAAGGCTAGTGTTCTACCAACTAAATCCCAACACCACTTCCAGCTTTTTCTTAGTAGTTTATTGGAGATAAGGGTCTCATGGACTTTCTTGTCTCAGCTGGCTTCAAACTGCAATCCTCAGATTCCAGCCCCCTGAGTAGCTAGGATTACAGGCATGAACCAGCAGGCTCCTGGTTTTTATACTTATCCTTTAAAACTTAAAATGAAAGCCCATAAACATTAAGAGGTGTACAATGCAGCATACTCAATTTGTATTTGTTCCCACTGGATCATCTGTGAACTGAGTTAAAGGCTGTCTTAGATATGGAAGGGAAGGAAAGATTTTCCACAAAGTTAGTTTTTGAAGACATTATTATTCAATAGAATTCCTTCTGAGAAGACACTTGACAAGATCAGATCTTAGGTCAAACCCTCATGGAATGGTGTAGGAATTGTCTGGGGAAACCAGGCAACAAAATTTGAATTAGGAGGTAATGTGCTTCCTTCCTCAGCTTACTCAGCTTTATTATCTGAAGAAGAAAGGAATGAGTAGGAAGAGGTCAAGTTCTAGGGCCAGTTTATGGGTTTGTTTTGTTCTCTCTCCAAATCCTGTAAGATAGGAGTGCTGAGTAATAGCCTCTTCCTTTGGAAAGTCCCCACATTATCTCACTCTATCATGAGAGGAGACCTCACTTCTGTGGAGATAAGCTTGCTCTTGGGTCCTTCAGACACATAGTATGCAGACATCAAAAGTCCAATGCTATAAAGGGAACCCAAGATACTCAGTTTTATCAATGATGTAAGGGCCATTTCATGACAATGAATCTGCAAACTGGGTATCATCAATTCCAATAGTGGAAATAGCAGCCCTGGACAGTGGATGATGTAAGATGTTAATTGATCTCCATTCTCACTTCCCTTTCCTTCCATTCTGAATATTTGCCACAATGAAGAGTTTTGCCTCAAAAAGTTTAAGGAATTTGAGTCATGATACCACAGAAACAGGCAAAAATATAATACATAGAAAGATTGTTTTGTGTAATGTCCCTCATAGGCATATGAAGTTAATTTAAATAAACTGAGTAAGAGAAAGGTTAAGTGAAACAGCTTTAAATAAGTAGTTTTTTCTGATTCTCCCATATTCCATTAAGCAAAATTATCACTGATAAAAATGCATTTACTCAAAGCAGCAGCAATGCAGGTTTCACAGAAGCACAATGTTTCGGTTTCCTATAATATCAGTTGAGCCTTCTGTGGGATCTAGGAGAAGGACATGGCATTGTGAGGCTGGGAGAAATAATAGGAGTGAGGATCTGATGAAAACAAGCATCTAAAATCACCTAAAAGTGCAAGAGATGAAGTTCCTACTTAAATATCTGTATCTATCTTTTCTCTTTCTCTAATACTAGTACTATAAGCCTCAGCCACTGTCAAGGGCAGAGACTGGATACCTGAGGAGGGAGCAGACTGGAGAGCAGCAAGATTGGTAAAAAAAAAAAGCTCTAAGATGCACAGGAGAGGACTCAGGTGGTCTCACAGAAGATGTACAAAGTCACCACTGAAGACAATGGCATGTGTGTGTGTTTGTGTATGTGTGTGTGTGTGTGTAAAAAGTGAGGCTTAAAGTCATGCAACATATCCTGAACTATGATTTAACAATGAGCAGTGTCACACATTGATATGAGGTTCTGATAATCTAGAGCAGAATTATGTCCACTGATGAAGGTTTGTAATTTCAAGTCAAGTAAGAAAGCAGTGCCTTCTAGCACCACAAAACTCCAATCTGAGAACTCAGAATAATAATGGGATTATAATATTTAATGGGATTATAATATTTCAAACCATAGGTATGTTATTCTGGGGAATAACAGAGATGGGGGGGATTGAGATCCAAGGCTAGTCTAGGCAAAGTGTTAGCAAGCAGACCTTATCTCAACAAATTCTTCTGGCTAGGTGGTTCATTCCTGAAATCCCAGCTCTGTGGGAGGTGTACGTGAGGGAAGAGCAAAGCCCAAAAATTACTTAAAATACTTAAAGCAAGAAGGGGGCAGGAGGTGGTAGAATGCATGCTAGCATGTATGAGGCTTTGAGTCCAATCAAACGATAATACTATTAAAACAACCCAACAGATGTAAGATGTGCTCGTTAGCTGGATTCAGCTTTTTTCCTCTCTACTAGAAATATTTAGAATTTGGGGAAGCATAGGAGAAGTGTACAGCACAAGTACCATGCAGCTGTACATTATCTATACAGCACTCTTAGCCAACATGCTGAGCACTTGCTGGGTTTCAGTTGTTGGCCTCTGATAAGCAGTCATTAATATCAGACTCACAGAAAGAGCAGATGAGTTAATCGAATCAACTGACTTAAATGACTGACATTGAAGCCTATGCAGGGCTGTGATCTTCAGTTCTAGTACTTGGAAAACTAACCCCAACCCTGATGCAAACACATTGGCTCTGCAAACCTGATTGCATCTGCCATCTTGGTGCCTTTTCTCTTTCTATCATCTGTGAGATGGTCTATCAAGTAAGTTAAATCCAGGCCACAATAGAAGACGCTGCCCAGTGCACTGAGATACACCTGCTGTCATCGGCAGTGGCTGTTTTCAGGGCACTCTGGACTTCTTTTATCACCTGGAAGTCACCATAAGTTCCAATGATAAGAACCACTTTGGGTACAGACTACTATAAGCGTTTTACTAGTCGACAAACTAGACTACAGAAAACTCATGCCCAGACTGATGTGCTTTGCTTTGCATAGAACAGCAATAAACAGTCTGTACATTGCTTATTTTCTGGAAGGAGAGACATATGTGCTGGGGACAAAATACACTGTAACTATGAAACAAGAGGAATAGCATAGGAAAAGAAAGACCCTGTACGGTATTTTCACAATAATAATAATAATAAGAAGAAGAAGAAGAAGAAGAAAGCCTTTGTTTCTCTGAAGGTTACAAGAAATGGGTATTTCTGCAGTTTGAACAGCAGGTGGCACTTTTAACTACTTTACAAGTGAGTCCAGTCTGTTTGTTGTTGTTTTTGTTATTGTTGTTGCTGATTTAGCTTAGGATAGAAACCTAAGTGATATGGTGAGAGGGCACAAAATCATTTAAAATGATCTTGGAAACATTAAAAAACCTCACCAGTGAACAGATTGCAGTCTAAAAATGTACCAAAAATCAAGCCCTGAACTTGTTCTGTATGAGTGTAGCTAGCACACAGACCTTCTGTAGGTAGCCTTCCTTGTCTGGAACAACCTACTCAAGCTGTGTACAAAGGAAAAGAAACAACACTAGAACTTAAAATTTGGAAATGCCCAGTGCAAGTTGAGATGTATGCATTTCTAGAGTCTTCCTAGCACTAAGGGCTTTTGAACAACAATCTCTCCAACAACAATCTCCTTGGCCTTTGCAAGCTGCCTTTTCAGGTATTAGTCAATATGCATGCATAGAAAGCCCCCTTGCTGTGTGCTCTGCCACAACACTAAGACCATCAGTGTTGTAGGATGATGGGGAAACTTCTCCCAGGACAGAATGTGGCCATTGTTATGTTTAGCAAATAATTAACCTGTCAAACTGGGCACCAGTGGCCCTTGACTGTAAACCTAGCTACACAGGAGGCAGAGATATGAGTATGCCAGTAAAAAACCAGCTTGGGCAGGAAAGGCCTTGAGACACTTATCTCCAAGAAACCACCAGAAAACTGGAAGTGGCACTGTGGCTCAAGTGATAGAGAGCTAGACTTGAGCTGAAGAACAGAGAGACAGCCCCTAGGCCTAGAGTTCAAGTCCCATGACTGACAAAATAAAGGAAGAAAAAGTAAAAGAAAGAAAGAAAAAAAGGGAAAAAGGAAAGAGAGAAAGAGAGAGAGAGAGAGAAAGAAAGAAAGAAAGAAAGAAAGAAAGAAAGAAAGAAAGAAAGAAAGAAAGAAAGAAAGAAAGAAAGAAAGAAAGAAAGGAAGAAAGAAAGAAAAAGAAAGAAAGAAAGAAAAAAGAAAAAGTCGAAAGAAAAAAACCTGTCATGATGAGAGATATGGCAAAGCTCCAGCCTCTGCAGATAAAGACATCCTGACCTGGGAGATGGCTCAAAAACAGAGGCACTGTTACCTTCTCCTGGTAAGAACCAAAGCTCCCACTGGAGCCCATACCATTAGAATGGAGCAGATTCCCAGCACATGCCTACAGCCCCAAGTCAGTGTGGCCAGAGTGATTAGCAGCCAAGCTTCCAAGTCCTCTTTGATTCCTGCCTCCTGGGCACATTGTGGGCCAGCTCAGAAGGAGGTTTCAGAAGAGCATAAAGAGCCATGAAGCAAAGCAGTCGTGTAGAAACACAAAGCACATGACTCTCACCCCTGGTCTTCCAGAGTTATTCTCAGATTATTTTGTGGATAAGATGTGAGTGAATCATCTTGCTTCCTGAAAAATATCTCTGTATAGGTAGGCATTCTTTGCCTCACACTGAAAGGCTACCACTTGTCCAAAGGCTGGTCTCATCTGTGGCCAATAAATTTCCTTTTCCCGGCCATCATCCCTTTAACAGACATCTGTATGTTGGCTGATAGCACATCCATGAATGGAGATGTACCTGCGAAGGTTTTGAAACCATAGTGGTCCATGATGTCCTATCACCATTTCTCTCCCACTGTCATCTCAGAATTAGACCAGAAGCTGGTTGCAATCACAGCACATATCAACACAAGACTGTCAATACCTGAACCTTGTCAAAGTCTACTTCAAAGATACCTTTCAGTTTCAATCTATGTCTGACAGAGTATCTACCCCCTACTTTTTTGGTCTAGGATATATGGAGCTATAAACTGGGAGACTTAGAGAATAAGATTAGAGAGAATGGGTCTCCTGGACAGGATCTGCTATAGGTATGACAAGTTGGAAGGAAAAAGCAGCAGCATAAGGAAATATTAACATGGCCAAAGTGGTCAAAAGACATCTCTCCAATGCAAGAATGTGTTTCTGACAAACTTGTTCTTGTTGGGCCATGACCTGGTATGGTGGTGCCACTTTACACTCTGGTCCCAATAGAGTAACATACATGTCATGGCTTCTTCCTTCCACGGCCTAGGCTGACTACCAGAGGTTCATTCCCTGTTTTTACCTCTGCTTTCTAAAAGGGTACACACATCAAGGGGCTCTCTTCTTTCCCTCTACAAATATTCTACCAATGTTCCCTCATTTCACAACTCCTCATTGCCAATCTAGGTGCTGCTGTTCTATGAGTCCTAATGTATCCTCTCCTGAGCCTAACATTTGTTGCCTTTCCTCCTTTTGGTGCTGGGGACTGAACTGAGAGTCATGTGCATGCCAGGGATGTACTCTACTACTGAGCTGCATCTTCACCTCTGAACTTTGTTTATCATACTTGTCAAGAACTCTATTAAGTATTTGATACAATTACTAAGGTACATGAGAATAAGGGAGATGCTGCACTTAGCAATTGGACAAAAAAATCACTGATCTATAGGAATCACCTCCACATTAGCTTGTGTGGCAATGAATGCAGAGCTCTGGCTAGGAGAAAACAAAAGTCATGCCTGAGAAATACATGGTGGTCTACTGGTAAAATTATCAACAGGAGTTTTCTAAGGAGTGAGGCATGAGTCATTAATTATGAACCAAGAACTACTTCTTCAAAAGTGTAAAGAAATAAGCCAAAGCCACCAGAAAAGACTCATGAAAAGACTCATAAATGGGTACTTAAGAGAAAACAAAAATGTTCTTAGTCAAACACTGGTAGATAGGATGGGTGGTGCCTCCATCACAGCTTGGCCTCAATCCTTAACCCACTGAGGAATGAGAGTGCCTTGGCCAGGCCTGCCTTCAGTTCTGACCCAGCAGCCTTAGAAGATTTGGGTTCATCCAACCTGGTCAGTTCTAGGACTAGAGACCCAGGGGTATCAATACTTACTCCATAGGACTCCCACAATGGAAGCTATTTGCACTTTGATCTCCCTGGGGCAAGGACACAAAATAACCTGCTTCTAGTCACAGATCACTCTCTGGGACAGTTTACTTTCTAATGAGTGAGACCAGCTTGGCTTAAAGATCTCTATCCCACCCCTCCCTACCCTACCCCAACCTCAGGCCTGGTAGAGGAAAACTTACGGAACTTACCATCTCCCAACTTTACTAGCAACAAGGTACTTGCACCTCACCCAGAAGTACCTTTTCCTTAGAGCTTTCTATAAGTTGCAGTATTCCCATAGCCCTTTTTCTGAAGAAAAAGGTACTCTTACAGGTTATTGGTGGCCATGGAGGAATGCTTGGCACAGACAACCTGCCTGGAGCCTCACTGAAAGAAGAGTGAAAGATTCTGGCAAAAAGAACCAGTGATTGATTTGGCCTCCAGTGAAAACAGAAGTGTTCACCCTCTTCCTGGCCATTGTAGGTTCTAAGCAATTGAGATTTCTGTTTCACTCATGTAAAGTAAACATACCCAACAGGCTAGATCCATCCATCCCTTATATCCTTACAACACCCTGTGGGCCTCAGACAGCTTTGACTGCTGGAAAAATGAACATGAGAATGGGTCATTGGGACAGGCCATGTCTCCCCTCCTCTCCTTGACTTGGAAGTACTGTGTCAAGCAGTTCTTGATACACTATGGGACTGGTCAGCTTCTCAGCCTCTCACTCCCTCAAACATCTAGAATCACTTCTGTACTTAAAGCTGCCAGACACCTTGAGAAACTACCCTGGCAACCAGGAACTTGCACTCATCCTGTGAGTGCTGCTTCATTGCCAACTGAACTCTAAACACAGGGATCAGTGTTCCTGATACTGTTTCTGGGGAATGTGACTGAAATCCCTCTGATGGGACATGAGACAAGAACCTGTGGTTGTCTGAAGGAGAAGTAGCATCTGGATCTAGTTTTCTTTCTCTTCAAACTGCTTTTTTGCTAGTTGCATGCTTTTGAGAGATTGAAAACTATAAAACTGGGCCAACAGGAAAAACAACAACATTGGCACTTGTCATCCTCCTCTTCAAAATAGCAGAAAAACCATGAATTTAATACTCCTCTTGAGCACCAGTCCTATATTGCTAAGATTAAATCCTTCTGTCCAAATTTATATTTCAAATACACTGAAAGAATAAAAAGGATTCTAAAGAAGAATAAGGGCTCAGGGTATAAAATGTATACTTCTTTATTTATACAAATAGGGTTTTAAAACAATCATATTTAAAAGAAATCTGCATTTTTACATTCACTGTCAGTGAGTTCCTGACAGAGAAGGCTGAGCATGATGATACATAGCAAGGTCCCACTGCAGGACAACAGTAGCTCAGGATAGCACCATTTATTTGAGAAGCAATAGGCAGGCCCTGGCATTCCTGTTGCATTGCTAGCAATGGGAAATCTTAAACCTCTTCTTCCACAAGACTTCTTCAAATTCCCCCTGTTCATCAGCAGTGGCATCTTTGATTTGCTGGTACTTGGACACCGGGTCATTGATGTTGCTTTCAGCCTCAGTGAACTCCATCTCATGCATGCCCTCGCTTGTATACCAGTGCAAGAATGCCTTGTGTTGCAACATGGCACTGAACTGCTCTGAGGTGTGCTTGAAGGGTTCCTGGATGGCCGTGTTGTTGCCAATGAATGTGGCCAACATCGTGAGGCCATGTGTGGGAATGTCACACACAAGTGTCTTCACGTTGTTGGGGATCCATTCTGCAAAGTAGCTGCTGTTCTTGTTCTGCAAGTTGAGCATCTGCTCATCCACCTCCTTCATGGACATGCGGTCTCGGAAGATGGCAGCCGCTGTCAGGTAGAAGCCATGGCGGGGATCACAGGTGACCATCGTGTTCTTGGTGTAAACATCTGCTGGGTGAGCTTGGGCACTGAGAGAGCATTGTACTGCTGGCTGGCACGGCTTGTCAGGGGTGCAAGGCCAGACATGAAGAAGCGCAGGCAGGGCAAGGACACCGTGTTCACAGCCAGCTTGCGCAGGTCTGCATTCAGCTGGGCAGGGAAGCGCAGGCAGGTGGTGACCTTGATCATGGTAGCCAACACCAGGTGGTTCAGGTCTCCATAGGTGGGCATGGGCAGCTTCAGGGTGCAAAAGCAGATGTCATACAGGGCCTTGTTGTCAATGCAGAATGTTTCATCTACATTTTCCACCAACTGGTGGATAGACAAGATGGTGTTGTAGGGTTAGGTGAGGATGATAGGGTTAGGTGGATAAAGGCTCAGCCCAGCACTGGGAACTAGAGTGTCTGGATGTTAGGGAGGAGGGGTGCCCGTTAGCCATCTCCCATGGACTATGATGACATATCAAATATGAAGTTGTCTGGTCTGAAACTCTGGCCAAATGGTTCCAATCTCACTGAGTCTAAGGTGCCAGTGTCCAACATCTTGGGCAAGGGCATGACACTGAAGGTGTTCATGATGCTGTCTGGGAACGCCTCTCGGATCTTGTTGAGACTCAGGGTGCCCATGCCTGACCTGGTGCTACCTCCCAGGGAGTAGGCCAGCTAGAAACCCTGGAGACAGACACACCTTTCTGCTCACCACTTCCAGCACCGTCGGTTCCCTCTGTGTAGTGGCCCTTGGCCCAGTTATTGCCTGCTCTGTTCTGGCCTATCAGACACAAAGACATGATGAGACACATACTCCAGGAATAATGACTTTGCTATATGCATTGTGAAGACTATAGGCTCCTCTGAGCAACTTTGGCTATTATTTTAGATACACTGGTGAAATAAAGGAAATGTTTTCTTTTTTGGGGTCTAGTCGTGGGCCTGAACTCTGGGCCTGGGCGCTGTCCCTCAGCTCTTCAGCTCAAGGCTAGTGCTCTACCACTTAAGCCACAGCACCACTTCTGGCTTTTTTTTCCTGATTATATGGTGCTGAGGAATCGAACCCAGGGCCTCATGCATGCAAGGCAAGCACGGTACTGCTGAGCCACCTTCCTAGCCCCTAGGAAATGTTTTCAATGTATCTGGGACCCTACAAATCACCCAGGTTCTAAAGAAAGTAAAGACAATGTGGAGGAAGATACATTTTAACCCAAACCACGTACTTCTAAAAATGAACAGAGCCTGGTGATGGGAAGGGGTCTCAGTGGTAGAGTGCTTGCCTCACATGCACAAGGCCCTGGGATCGATTCCTCAACACCACATAAACAGAAAAAGCCAGAAGGGATGCTGTGGTTCAAGCGGTAGAGTGCTTGCCTTGTGCTGAAGAGCTGAGGTACAGTGCTCAGGCCCAGAGTTCAAGCCCCACGACCGACCAAAAAAAATGAACAGAGCCTGCCTCAATACTGGAAAAGTACTTACTTTCACAGGAGGAACAAGAGAACAGATTGGTCAGAGGGAAGCTAAGCTGCAGGCACTTGTCTGCACCTTGCTCACACATAGCTGTGCTTTGATTTCTGGTGTCCTCAAATGGTTCCCTGTTATTGCCAGGTATTTGAAATGGCCAGCAGCACTGAAACCTTGTTGGAGGTGTTCCCTGCTCGCTGATCATTCCCTTCAGAGGCTGTTTGCAGACTGGTATTTATCTGTGCTGATTGAGTGGACAGGGACATGACTCCTGTGGACTGAAATAGGTGGGTTAGGTGAGGATGATATCTAGATGAATAAAGGCTCAGCTCAGCTCTGGGAACTGGAGTGTCTGGATGTTAGGAAGGAGGGGTGCCTGTTAGCCATCTTCTATGGACCATGCTGGCATACTAAATATGAAGTGTCTGGACTGAAACTCTATGGTTCCGATCCTACTAAGTCTAAGGTGCCAGGCTCTAGGTCCACCATGATGGCCCGAGGAACATATTTGTTGCCTGTGGGAACAAGAGTTGACTTGGGCCTATACTTGACAAGGAACTTAGGAGCAGAGCTTATGATTCTAAGTGGCTCTCAGCATTCATTATAGAAATTACAGCATTTCAGACATGGAAACAGAAAAGATATCTTGAGAATGAATCACCATGCAAGAGGCTTCAGCAACTTTAAGGACGTTTGCAGTTGTCTATTTCCATGCATTTTATTCCTTTGCTTTGGGCATGGTGGCTGAAATCTCAGCTACTCAGGAGGCAAAGATGAGCATCAGGCTTTGAGTCTAATGGGGCAAAAGAAAGATGACAACACCTTTTTTGTTGTTGTTGTTGTTCATGGTGGGGCTTGAACTCTGGGCCTGGGCACTGTCCCTCAGCTCTTCAGCTCAAGACTAGCACCTCTATCACTTGAGCCACAGTCCAACTCTCAGTTTTCTGAGTTGTTTATTGTAGATAAGGGTCTCAGGGACTTTCCTGCCCAGGCTGGATTTGAACGATGATTCTCATTTCTCAGCCTCCTGAGTAGCTAGGATTATTGGTGTGAGTCATCATTGCCTATCAGCAAGAAGCTTTCTCTTTTTTGTTAATTTTATTTTTATTGTAAAGGTGCTGTATAGAGGAGTTACAGTTACATGAGTAAGGAAATGAGAACATTTATTGTCGAACATTGTTACCCACTCCTTTGTTGTTCTCACACTATCCCTTCCCTTCCCCAATTAAAAGTAGCTAGGTGCAGAGCACCAGTGGCTCATGCCTATAATCTTAGCAACTCTGAAGTTGGAGATCATCACTGTTCAAAGCCAGCCTGGGCAGGAAAGTCTGTGAGACTCTTATCTCCAATAAACTAATAGAAAACCAGAAATGGCACTGTGGCTTAAGTGGTAGGGCTGCTTGTCTTGAACAGAAGAGTTGGGGCACAGTGCATAGGCCCAGAGTTTAAGTGCCACTGCTGACAAAAAAAACAAACAAACAAAACAAAAGAGCCAGGTGTGGCTCTTCAGCAAGTAGATGTAGGGGGAATTCAAGTATAATGCTTTCCTGGGGAAAATACATAAAATTCATATTTCTTGTGTTATAATGTTTCAATAATTGTTATCAAATAGCACATTTCCCTGTATTCAAATACTCAGAGCAACCTTGGGCAATTACTTGCAATTTGCCATTTAACCTGATTTTTCAAAAGGGATATCAGTTAAAATGATATAAACATGAGTTTGAGACTGCCCCCTTCCTAAACAATGACATGAAGAAAACTGGCCATCCTGCCTGATATACAGGATCTAATAAAGACACAACATAAAATACTGTTCATAGCAGTGACACAATTCCACACAACGACTCTCAACCAAGGAACCACAAGATTAAAGTCTTATATCTTACTTAAGCAATATCAACACAAAATACCAAGGTGAGGACATCCCCAAATGTAGATCTATAAAACTCAAATACATTAAATAGCTCTGTCCTTTTGTTTGCACTTTTTCATTGGTTTATTACACAGGAAAACCAATTATCTACGATTCTGTTTGTATACAATGATGTAGAATGGAAACTCTTTATATAAAATTAAATGAATTTCACATTGACAGTTACAAAAACTGACAATCTACTCTGTAGACTTCAGTAAGGTTGTTTGTATTAGGAAAGACAATATATATCATTTAAAAGCAGTGTTTACACATTATTATTGGGTTTTTCTACATCACAACAATGTTTTTTACTTTAAAAACCTTAAAAAGAATTTATTGTTGGCTAAGTATTCATATTCAAAATGCTGAAGTCCAGAAGTGTTATAGATTTCAAGGTGAGACACTTTATTTATGCTTTATGATTTGGACTATTCACATATATATTAGTGACTGAACATCCCTCTTTAAAATTTTCAATTTCAAAATTTTTTTTTAGAAATTTAATCTGTATTTTAAAGAGGGCAATGCAACTGGGCTCTGGTTGCTGAAGGGTGAAATTCTAGCTACTCAAAAGTCTGAGATCTTAGGATCGCAGATTGAAGCCAGCTGGGGCAGGAAATTCTGGGAGACTCTCATCTCCAAGAAACTACCTGAAATAGTTGGTGTCATGCCACCTCCTGCGGAGTCTGCATGAGATCGCGTTAGACAAAGAGCTTTAGGGAAGCATGCCTGCAGGAAGGGGGTGTTGGTTCAAGGCTTCCCATACACTTGGCTGCACCTTTATAGCCTCTACCTTTATTCTTACTATATTCTTCTTGGCTGTACATTCGTTGCTTTTATTCTCGTTTTGGCTATTTTTCTATTGATCCGTGAACAGAGCATGTTGTTTCTTTCCAGTCCAATAGAGATGACTTCTCTAAATAATAAAGACTAGGACCAAAGATTAAATGTGGGCGATGCCCCAATCAATCATCTGATGTGACGCTGCCTCCAAAAACTCCTACAACTTCACAAGCGGTTTTGCGGCTCACGCATAGTAAACATAAAAACTTAAAATTTGCAAATATGTTACAACAAGCAGAATTAATGAATTAAACTAAGCTAGAAGGAGTTATCCCAGAAGCCCAGAGAGTTCTAAAAAAAGGAACCCCTGATAATAAAAGGAAAAGAAAGATTGAAGAGATGAAGGATAATGCCTATGCCCAGAGTTGAAGCCCCATGACAAAAAAAAAAAAATCCAGGTGTGGCTAGTCAGCAAGTACAGGTAGGGGGAATTCAGTAAAAGGCTTTCCTGAGGAAATTCACAAGTGTATACTCAAAAATTAAAACAAAATATATGGTGGAGTGGCTCAGGTGGATACAGCACTTGACTTACAAGATTGAGGCCCCAAATTCGAACTACAATACCACCCTAAGAAAGGCAGGAACTCCTTCCTTGTCATTAGTATTCCCCAGGGACCTATTCTGCCACAGTATTGGAAGCCGGACAGGAGACACTCACTAGCTGCCTCATTGTAATATACCTCGATTCTCTGCAGCTGTAAGCTGCTGTCTACATAATAGTTGCCAGTGCAGTCAATGTTGTGCTCATCGCTTAGCATTTCCCCAAACTGAGATGGAACTAGAAGTGTATTATGGCCTAGAATGTTAACTGTCCAAACAATGGATTTTAAAATAACTATAAGAAACCCAAGTCCTGTTGACACAAATATTTTTGTAAAAAAATTAGATTTTTTAAATTAAAAAAAGCACAAAAATTGATGGTATTTTAGTTTTGTTAATCTCTTTGCTATCTGGCTGAATAGAAGACATCTGGGTTCTCCTATGTTTATTCCATCTTACGGGATACCATATTCTGTTTGGATTCTATGATGAGAACCTGGCCTTATATGGACATGAAATTGCCAAAGCAGTAACTTGAAGACTCAGCTAGAAGGGTCTCCAGAACCCCAAGGGTCCTCAGATCATACACCGACAACCACTGATTTAGAAAACACCCAACTTAAGGGAACTGAGATAGGGCATGAAAACTCAGAGAAATTTGCATTAAGGTGGATGAACTGTTCTCAATTATCTAATACTCATCAGTTGACAAAAAGGGAATCCTCTGTATCTGTCAGCTCAAAGACACTGCACTCCTTTCATTCAAATCAGACCAAAAATGCATTAGTCTATTCCCAGGAAACTAAGTACAATGACTTGAGTCTCAGGTAAGACTAAGACATGCAAGGGATTTGAAACCACCCCAGCCTTGCTTAAAAAACCACACCCACCTGGGCCACACAAATTAGGGAAATTGGGGAAACTATCTGGGGGACTTGATTTCCAGGAGGTTAGGGACTACTATGGAGCCCCACCTACCTCAGCCTAGACATGACCACCACCACCTGCACCCTCCAACCCCATCCTCTTCCTCCTCATCCCCCTAAATTTGAGACTAGGATCCTAGGCCAGTGTCATGCTCCCCTTTGCGCCAATCTGGTTGCCACAGTGGCTTGCCTGTATGTACACGATCTCCCTCACGGTGTAGGGCTGCAAAGAGTTGGATGTGTGTCCTCAGCAGTGGTGTACACAGAGGAAAACAGGTAGGGCTGGGGAGCAGGAATCTGACACAGCCAACTCAGATCCCCATTTAAACGTCTGTTTGTTACGGGGCAGAGGAGATGGGGTGGACTTGATAGGCAGAGCTAGCAGGTGCTCCAACTCAGTCTGCCTACTGCTGGGTAATCAGAGATAGCTACCTGTTATCACTTAACCCTGGCATCCAGCTGTCAGCCTCAAGTCAATTAGCACAGCTGCCACTCCATTTGGAACCTCTTGCCACACTGCCATCCACCTCCCACCCTGACTCACAAGAGAGGCTGAACCCTGGGATCCAGGAAGCAAGAGGAGGGGCTTCCTCTACACAAAGTACTTGTGCCAGAAGCCAAGAACAAGCCTACCATCTATTTTTGATAGGAGGGCCTAGAACTGAAGGGGCACGTTCTGTTGGATTCCATGACTGATTTCCATTCTGGGAAGAGTCAGGGGCTTAGGGCCTTGCCTTCATACTCAGGTTTTCTTTTCTTTTCTCTTAAAAGCAGCTTGCTTTATTACTTAAGCCATAGGTCTACTACAGTCTACTTTTTGTTTCATTTGGCTTCTGCTCCAAGCGTGAGAACTCAGCTCCTGCTCTGTGTATGTGTGTGTGTGTGTGTGTGTGTGTGTGTGTGTGTGTGTGTGTGTTTGGCCGGAGTTAGGCACGTTGGTGTTAGGGCTTGAAATTAAGGCCTGGTGACTCTTTCTGAGATTTTTACTATTATTGAGATTAGGTGATTACCTAAATTTCTCTTATTTCAGAATATTGTGGAATAGTGATATTTAGTTGAAGTCACAAACATATTTTAACCTTCACAATACAAATTGTCATTATTATGGTCGATAAAGTTTGTGAATTCTATTAGCTTTGACAATACAATTCTATAAGCTTTGACAATACAAATATTTCTTCCAGGTGATATATACATTTCTTTCCTTTTGCTTACTGTAAGATGTTCTGTCTTTCACTCTCATTCCTCTCCTCTCTTTCTGAGGTTTTATTGATTTACTTAGTTAACTGAAGGGTAGATGGCTCTACTACTTGAGCCATAGCTAAACTTCTGCCTTTTTTAAGTGATTAATATGAGGCAAGAATTCCATGGGTAGTCCAGGGCAGTACAGAGAGGCTTGAAATCTGAGGATCAGAGTTCAAAGTCAGCCTGGGCAGGAAAGTCAATGAGCCTCTTAACTCCAGTCAACCTAATAGGTGGAAAATAGTAGAGCTGTAGCCTTGAGCAAAACACTTCAATTTTAAGTCCCTCGACTGAACACACTGAAGCAAGTTTCATGGACTTTCCTGTCCAGTATGGCTTTGAACCATGACCTACAGATTTCTGTTTCCTTAGCATTCAGAATTATAAGTGTGAGTCAACATTTACAAATCTTTAATTACCTCTTCTTTCACCTTTTCAGTTATTTATTATTTCTTTCTTTTTGGCATTTGTTATTAGGCACTAACTATTATGCTGTTTTTTTGTTTCCCTTGAAACTACCATGACCTGCAACTTTGACCACAGGTAAACTACAGGCTGTTTTTCTTTTTTGCAGCTCTTTTTCTAGGGCTTAAACTCAGGTCACAGTGACTGAGGTTCTATTTTTTTTTTAATTGAGTGGTGGTTCTTAGGTCTTGAAATTAAGTCATGATGACTTTCCTTGAGGTTTATTTATTTTTACCTTAATAGTAGCTGGTTTCACTACTTGGGCCACAGCTCAACTTTTGCATTTTTTTGTGGTTAATAGGGGATTAGAATATCAACAGAAAGTCAAGAGCATTACAGAAAGGACTGAAATCTGAGAATCATGTTTCAATGCCAATCTTGGGCAAGAAAATCAATGAGACAATTATCTCTAATAACCACCGAGAGGTTGGAAGAAGTAGACCTGTAGCCATGAGCAAAACATAGCAAGTTCAAGCCCCCATACTGAACACAGTAAAATATGTCTCCTGTACTTTCCTGCCTGGGCTGGCTTTGAACCAAAGTCCTCCGTTTTCAGTAATCTGAGCAGGTAGAATTACAGTTTTGATTTAGAAGGCCTTAATATGCTCCTTTTCCACCTTTTCATTTATTTGATTGTCCCTTCCCCCTTTTTCAAAGTTCATGTCCTTTATTATTAGGGCCTACTCATTTATGCTCAGTATTTAATTAATTAATTTATTGATATTGTCAGTTGTGGGGCTTGAACTCAATGCCTAGGAACTGTCCATCAGGGACACAGCAGGCACACTACTATTTTCAGACATAGTGCCACTTCTACTTAGTTGGAAAAAACATTCACCAGGGGACCTTTTAGCCGAGGCTGGCTTCCAAATGTGATTCTCAGATCTAAGCTTCCTGAGTAGCAAGGATTACAGGCATGAGCCAGAGGCACCTGGCTTGTTTTTTTTAGATCAAAACTATTTAGGCCACACTACTTCACTGTCCATGAGATTTTTGGCCTTTTGTTTTTTGCTCAAAGCTAGCAGGAACAAAAACTCAACTCCTGAGGTCTTTTTTTTGGGGGGGGGGGAGGCTTGAATTCAAGGCCTAGTGACTCTCGCTGAGGGTTGTTTTGTTTTGTGTTGGGTATTTTGTTTTTCATTTCAAAGCTAGCAGGCTCTACTACTTGAGCCTCAGCTCAACTTCCGCCTCTATTTTTCTTTTAGTGGTTAATAGTAAATAAGAGTCCCATGGGAACCAAGGCACTACACAGTATCCTAAAATCTAAGGATTACAGATTAAAGCCAGCCTGGGCTAGAAAGTCCATCAGTCTCATCTCCAATTAAGCACATGATACAGGAAGTAGTATTTTTAAACTTGAGTAAAAACCCTCAAGTTCAAGCCCATGTCTGGCACACTCAAAAAGAAGTTAGTTGGACTTTCCTGCCCAGGCTGGATTCGAACTGTGATCTTTACATTTCAGCTTGGATTAAAGATATGAGTCTATATTATAAAAAACTAATTGGCTCTTTTCTTCTTCAAATACATTTATTTATTTGTTGGTTCTCTGTCTTGTTTTAAGGGCCTCACCAATCCTGCTGAAGGATAGAATGCTCTAAAACTTTAGTAACAGTTGCAATTTGGTTCATTTTTTAGTTTTGGTGGTTAGTAGGAGGTAAGTATAGACACTCCCACAAGGTCCTGACTTATACTGATTGCGGTTCATTGTCAGGGGACAAGGAAAGTTCATGAGACTCTTATCTCAAATTAACCTCCAAAAGATTGGAAATGGTCAAGCAAAAACTTGTAGATCATATCCCAGAAAGGATCACACACACACTCATACACACACACACACACACACACACACACACACACACACAAAATGGGCTTTTTACACACACACACACACACACACACACACACACACTCACACAATGGGCTTTATGGGCTTTCCTGTCCTGGTTGGCTTGGAATAGTAATGCTCAATTTCAGTGTTCTGAGTAGCTAGAATTTCAAGTGTGAGCCACCAGTTTCTTGTTAATTTTTATCATTTTTAAGACTCTTTGTGCTCTCTTGCACTTTTTAAAAAAATTTATTTTGTGGTTGTCTTAGTGCTAGATCTGTTTTTCACTTACCTTTTTTAAAACTTTTTTTCTTAGCTTTTTTTATGCTCAAGGTTGCTGCTCTACCACTTCAGCCACAGTTCCACGTCTTTTTGCTGATTAGTTGGGAATAGGAGGCTCATTGATTTTCCTGCCCAGGCTGGTTGTGAACCACAGTCCTCAGGTTTGAGGATACTGTGTAGTGCCCTTGGCTTCCTGTGGGAAACTTCTGTCCTATTTACCACCAAAAGATAAAGAGTGTGGGGCAGAAGTTGATCTGTGGTTCAAATAAGAGAGCCTGCTAGCTTTGAATTAAAAAAAAAATACTTGGAAGTCTAATTCTGGTACTAATTGTACACTATTCAAACAAAACAAAACAAAAAAACAAAAACAACTTATGCACAGTGACCAGGTAATAAGGATTCCTAACTGATAACCTGAACTCATTTCCCAAAGCCTTTTTTAGATATATATGGTCATTTGTGTCAGCTGAGGAGAGATTAAAGATCAAGGCTTTACAGGCCAGTTACTCAGGACTTGGAAATCAGGATCCATTGGCAAAGCTTTTCAGAAAATGACTAAAAACTCACTCTTCACAATTCCAAATGGTTCTTCCCTCTGTGCAAGGGAAAGAGGGATGAGAAGGAAGAAATATGGGAACTAAGAACCCTCAAACAAGGTAAGTTATGTTAACTTTATTAGATAAAGTAAAACATAGATGTACGGTGTGCAATCCAGAAAAGGACATGTCACCTCTGTGTGGATCCCAGTTAATTTAGTTAATCGATGGTAAGGAGTAAAACCCACTATTGTATTTATAGAAAGGAGCTACATGGCAGGCAAGTCAGTTCACTAACCTCAAGGATTTTGAACATAAAGGAGTGAAAGTGTTTGACTCTGTTTGGGTAACAGGAAGGAACAGAGCTGAGGAGGACTGAGATGTGCAGACATTCCCCAAGAAAGATCTCACTGACATCAAGTCTTCAGATGCATGCTGGTTGCCAGTGGCTTATGCCTGTAATCCTACTCAGAAGGCTTAGATCTGAGGATTGTGGTGTGAAGCCATCTGGGATAAGAAAGTTTGTAAGGCCTTTATGTTTTACAACTCAAGAATATTCATATTTGTTGCTAATTGCAACCCAAGGCAGTGCAATAGGATACCAAGCTGAAGAAAATTAGAAAATACACGGACAGGTGTAGAGAAAAAGAAAAAAAAATCAATGAGGACCTGGGGTCCCAAGGCTTACTGGCACTTGGGCCCCAGGTCATACAAGCAATCATATTTATTTGGATTCACACTGGGAAGGTTACCATGGATACATGTAAAAATGAAGCTTCTATATGGCAATCAGAGCCACCACAGTGAGTGAGAAACACTGGTTCCCTTTTTGTTTTGAGAAAGGAGAATGCAACCTAGAGAAAATCCAGACATTTGGTCTATTTTATCTAGCTTCCTAGGTTAAGTTGTCAATTCTTTTACCTCCCAGGCTTCAAGGCCTTTAAAGCACTATGGAAGGGGGCAATAGCTTAACACTCTCCAGAGCTGTGCTTTTTTTTTTAATTGTGAAAATACCATACAGAGGAGTTACAATTACATTGACAAGATAGTGAGTACATTTCTTATCAAGCATTGTTGCCTCCTCCTTTGTTTCCCCTTACCATCCCTTCCCCTCTCAACCCCCCTTTCTTCCCCCCACCCCCTACCGAAGTTGTAAAGTTCATTTTTCAACATAACATCTTATACATTTCATTGTTTTAATGGGGTCACCTGTAACCTTATTTATATATTTATTTCTTTTTTTTTTTATTGTGAAAATACCATACAGAGGAGTTACAATTGCATGGGCAAGATAATGAGTACATTTCTTATCAAGCATTGCTGCCTCCTCCTTGGTTTTCCCTTCCTATCCCTTCCCATCTCCCATCCCCCCCCCATGTCGTGCCCCCCACCCCTCCCTCCAGCTCTTCCTACCCCCCCCAAAGTTGTAAATTTCGCTTTTCGACATAACGTGTTGTACATCTCATTCTTGCAATGGGTCCACCAGTATCCCTATTTAAACAATTTGTTTTTTTTTCCTTCCTTTCCACAAATTATACCAACATCAACTACAGTGAAAGCAGGGCTAATTCCATGGGGAGGTACATACAAAGCAACAAAGAAATCATTTTATAAATATGTTGGAAACAATCTCAAGAAAGAAAAAAAAAAACATTTGAATCCTTATCTTGGGGTTCATTTCACCTAACATCAACTTGTCTGACAGTTTCTGTTTGTCTCAGACATATACTAGTTATTTCAAATAAGGGAAACCATGGGACTTATATTTCTTTGGGCCTGGCTTACTTCACAGAGCTGTGTTTTAACCTTTGCATAGTCAGCTCTCAGCTTTCTGAGTACTATTCAGGCGATGTTCCAACCTCTCAAACCTTTTCCAGGTTCAACAGCTCAGCTTGAGTCTCCTACACCTATTAATATTAATAGTATGGATTACAAACAGTAAAAAGAGAAAAATAACATTATACATTTAAACAGAAATAACTGACTTCATTCATTTATACAGGACAAAAAATTTAGCACTGCTGTTTAAGTCACTAATAACACTTTTTTAAGATATACTTTCATGGCTTTCATAAAACTTCCTATATAGTCCTTAGAGTGTCTTTTTACCTCCCATTTTTATTTATTGCATTTGCATAGTAGTATATCATCCTTAAAATCATATTACCTCATAATTAAAGTTTATCTTGTAAGTAAATACTTGTGAGACTTCAATAAAATATCAAAAAAGCTGAAAGTGGAGCTGTGGCTTAAGAGCTATAGTACAAGCCTTGAGCAAAAGAGGCTCAGGGGCACTGTCCAGACCCAAAGTGGAATCTCTAGTGTCCACACATACACCCCCCCCACCCCAGACCCCACACACAATCAGATGATAATGTCTATGAAGTTCTTCCTTAGGATGATCTTGGTGATGCATTTGTGGTAGTAGACAGCAGAGTCGCTGTAGTATAACACGTGTCTAAGACCTGGCATTAGCAAAGGCTATCATGTAACATATCCAACATAATGTCCAGCTCTCTTGATGGTAGATCTGCACATCTTGGGACTTGATGGGACCCATGTACTCTTCAACTAGCTTTCCCATCCTCTGTGCCACCTGCTGCAATGATTCATTATCCACACCAAATATGCTTTCATAACCTTTCCCTAATTATCTGAATACTGGATACCAGAGATGTCACGGAGACACTCTGTGGCTATTCCCCTCCCTGACAGTCCATTTTACCTCCTATGCTCTCCTCACAGATGTGGGCAATGGTCTCTGAGAGACTTCATGCCTGATCTTGGAGAGATTTAGTTTTATTGTATCCATAAGCTGTGGGAAATCATGCAGTGAAGGGTCCAGGTTAGGAACATAGCTCCTCCTTCTGGAGGTTTTCCTGTATGTTCTCTTGGCCATTGAACAGAAGTGGGGACTCTGAAAGGGAACTTATATGGTGTTCTCTGTCTGTCTTGGTCCATATAACATAGAACCACTTTCCCATCCCTTTAATGATTTAGACATGCTCCATGTGATTTGTGCTGCACTGCTCTCAATGTAGTAACAACGTAGAGGACACAACTGGATGTTGTGTGGATAGCTGTCAGTACTTGGGCATGAGTCCCCTTCCAGGCAGGGCCCATAACTCCATGCTGGGAAAGTGAGAGGAAGATTAGCTGGCTTATATCTGTGTAATCTGAATGACCCCAGGAGGCATTGAGGCCTCCTCTTCATGCCCATGGCCCCTCAGCATATTGATAAAGAATGACACACCATGCCCAATCATCACCAAAATGCTCACCTGGTCCTGGGCATTATCACCACCGTCTCACCCACTTCTAGCAAATTCTCTTTTTCAAGGCCTTGCCAATCCTCCTCCTTGCATTCTCAGTTAAAATACTGCTGTCCATGAATAAAGAGCAGAAGACAAGGAAGCAGGTATCCTAAGGAAAGTAAATACTGGACCTCTTCCATGGTGAGAAGATAATGCAACCTGCAACTATAGAATAGCGAAGGAGTTAAGATGGTTGTGCACACAGTTTGTGCAGAAAAAATGCCAGACCTAGTATGCCCTGTTCAGAGTTTCAGTCCATAATCGTCTCTAACAAGGACATCTCAGGTACAGATAAACCAAGTTCATAGTGTCTTTCCTTCTTTTATTCTGTGCCTTTCTGGGGCTTGCACTCAGGAAATGGATACTATCCCTGTAGTTTATGTTTTTCCCCTCAAGGCTACTGCTTTACCACTGGAGCCACAACTCTACTTCTAGGTTTTTTTGTACATAATTGGAGATAAAAGTCGTACAGGCTTTCCTACCCAAGTTGGCTTCAATCACTGATCCTCAGCCTCATGAATAGCTAGGATTACAGGCTTGGCCACTGAGCCTGGCAGCAATACTCTTCCTTTTTTATTTCCTTTTCTTTATTTTTTTTGTAAGTTATGGGCCTGAATTCTGGGCTTGGGCACTGTCCCTCATCTCTTCAGATCAAGGCTAGTGCTCCACCACTTGAGCCACAGTGTGCCTTCCAGCTTTCTTTCTGCTTATATGGTACTGAAGAATTGAATTCAGGGCCTCATGAATGCAAGGAAAGCACTCTACCATTGAGCCACCTTCACAGACTCATCTTTCCTTTTCTTAAAAAAAATATTATTAGGAATATGATGTTCAGAGGGGTAACAGTTAAGTCAGTTAAATTAAACAGTTGTCAGGTAATGAATACATTTTGGGGGGACAATTACACCCCTTCCCTTGCTCTCAGTTTATCCCTTCCACTGTGGCTTTTTTTGTGGTTAACTGGAGGTAAGAGTCTTCCAGACTTTGCTGCCCAGGGTGACTTTGAACCACAATCCTCAGACATCAGTCTGCTGATGAGCTAGGATTAGAGGCTTGAACTTTAAAGTCAGGATGACTGTTCTGAAGATTGTTCTATATTGCCTATGGGCTGTGGGCCTGAATGGACTTAGGCAGTGAATGCCAGGCAGGTCTGTCATCCGGAAGCATGTGTCCTACTTAAGCCTGACTGGCTCTCAGAACAGATAGGTGATGCTTTCAGAGCAAGAACCAGTGTGTACTAGCTCAACAGAAGTCCTCACTATATTTATCTCATTCAACAACTACTGGGTTGCTTATATTATCAACACTTTCTTTCTTAAGAACATTTGTATTGTAAGATTGAAGTAACTACAGATTTGTAATGGCCAAGGAATATATGTGTGTTATCAGATTTAATATCCAAACTACATAACTGCTCCGAATCGTTTTATTTATCTTAAAGTAGTTCTTGAATAATACTCTTTATTAGTAATGATATTATTAATATAAGTATTAAAGTTCTCCAAACAAGTTTCTCTTATTAGATGAATTCTTACAGTGACATTGATATTACTTTCTTTTTTTGGGGGGGGGTCCAGTCGTGGGGCCTGAACTCTGGGACTGGGCGCTGTCCCTCAGCTCTTCAGCTGAAGGCTAGTGCTCTACCACTTGAGCCATAGCGCCACTTCCAGCTTTTTTCTTATGTGGTGCTGAGGAATCGAACCCAGGGCCGCGAGCATGCAAGGCAAGTGCTCTACCACTGAGCCACCTTCCCAGCCCCAAAGATTCTTTTTTTTTTTTTTGGTTGGCCGTGGGGCTTGAACTCTGGGCCTGGGCACTGTCCCTCAGCTCTTCAGCTCAAGGCGAGCGCTCTACCATTTGAGCTACAGTGCCACTTCTTACAGTGACATTGAAAGCATCTTCTGGAACAGCAATGGAAAAGATACTTGGTGAATACTAAGAATGAGGGATGAGAAGTGTGAAAAACAGAACTAAGAGACTTACAAGTGTGACTGGGAAACATCTTCCACAGAGCAGAATCCCAGACTTTTGAAGGTGAGTCGGTCTGAGAATAGGTCTTCAACCAGTTCACGTGACCACATGGGTGAGTCTCAATGTTGCCACATAGATATTATTTTGATTCCTATATGAAACACTCATGTCTGATGGGCTTTCACAACACCAGATTTATGAAAGTTTGCTGTCTTCTTTCCTTCAATATTACTTCACACTTCACTATTGAGTGCATTTTTTTCTTTTAAAACATGAAAACTCAACACCATCTTTTGGACTGAGGTGTTTCCTGTCTCCCTAAAAATAGCTCTGTTATTTAAGAGGCTTCCTGACAGGTTCCAGTGCCTCACTTCTTTAATACTAGCTACTCATGAGGCTGGGATTTGAAGATCATAGTTGAAGCCTGCCATGGTAGGAGAGTCCATCAGAATCTCATCTCCAATCAATTACCAAAAAAGCCAGACGTGGAGCTGTGGATGAAGTGGTAGAGCAGCAAAAAAGGCATAAGGGCAGGTTGCACTCAGCCTCAGCCTGAGCCTCAGCCCAGCCTTCAGGCACACACACACACACACACACACACACACACACACACACACACACACACATGTCTTGTCCATGGGGTCCCATGAAATCGTTGGAGACCTGTCTTCAAATGGACTCACCCTTATATTCACGCCATTAATGTGGAAATTGGCTCTCAGTCACCTATAGATCTATTGGTTCAGGTTGTGTATTTTGCATCCCACTTCCTCTGCTTGTTTTCTGAGGTGAGTTTTGTAGCTCAAAACAGTTGTCCATACACTTCAAGATGCTGCTTATGGTCTCAGGGCCTGCATTCACACTCCAAATGGAAAAATAAAATATAACCTGAGACCGTCTGCTTACTTTGAGGACCATCTATTCAGGCAAGGGCAGCTCCCTATGAATGGCATACTGGAAGCCAGGCTCAGGGTGTTCAAACAGACAGAAGCGAGGTGTGGAGGGCTTGAGTTGTTCTGAGGAAAAGCAGAGAATGGAGGAAGACAGAGAAACTGGGAAAAGACAATCTACCTTCCCATGTTTCCTTGCAGTTCCTGATCCATAGTACAACCTTTGCTAATTGTTCTGCTGTGTGTGTGTGTGTGTGTGTGTGTGTGTGTGTGTGTGTGTGTGTGTGTGTGTGTGTGTGTGTGTGTGTCTCCGTGAATGTTTGCATGTACACAGTAGTTCTGGGCCTTGAATTCAAGGGCTGGGCACTGGGATGTCAGGATGAATGTGAGCAAGTATATCATATGCGTGTGTGGAAGTAACTCCATCAAACCTCTCAGTGTGTGCAACTAGTATATACTAATGAAAGTGAAAAAATGATTAAGCAATGCTCAAACTCCTTCCTAAGCTATTTAGAGATAACTTTAAAAAGTATGAGAAAGCATTGTTGGTAGGGGATATGAAAACAGCTGTAGTTAAAACTATGGGATTATTCAAGGCAGGTCCTAGTGGCTCATATTTGTACTCCTAGATGCTCAGGAAGCTGAGAACTAAGGATCATTATTTGAAACCTGCCTAAGCTGGAAAGTTATGACACTCTATATAAGATATACTACTCAGAAAAGCTCAAAGTGGTGCTCTGGGACTCAAGCAGTAGAGTGCCCTAAATTCAAACCACAGGACTGGCAGAAAAAAAAGAAATAGTCCAAACTTAAGATGTCTAGGGAGTTTTAGAATAACTGTCCTATAAAAACAAATTACTATATCTTGGGGTTCATTTGTTGTTTTTGTTTTAGATTTATTATGTAAGTGTTTGGTTTCCTTTGTATATTCTTCCCCCTGTGGTATATCCCCTGTTGTCACTGTACTTGACTTTGATACCCTGCATCTTGTAGATACATTTTTCTAATTTGGGGAGGGGAAGGGAAATAACAAAATGCTAAAACAAGGACACAGGATGACCCGTTGCAACAATGACACCCATAAGACAGTATGTTGGAAATGAACTTTACAACTTCGGGTGGGGAGGGGAGGAGTGTGGGAGGTGGGGGAGGTAAGGGATAGTGGAAGAAAAACAAGGGAAGGGGTAACAATGCTTGACCAGAAATGTACTCATTGCCTTATTTATGTAACTCTAACCCCTCTATAGACTCTTTACAATAAAATAAAATTTAAAAAATGAAAAATAACTAGTTACAGCTAAAGTAGGAAAGGAAAAAAAACCTTTCACCCATTGGCCTGTGGCAACAGTAATTAGAAATACACAGTCAGTACAAATAAATTGCAATCCCCCTACAGATTCATGCCTATGGCTACTTCACCTTCTTTGTCCCCAGGGGAAAGTCAGGAGAAATCAGTACAAGCTTCCCATCCTGTGACAGTCTACTCAATACCTGTACCAAGATTGTCATCTGTAGGATATCAGATGGAAAAAGTCAACATTCCTTCCAAAAGGGTCTCAAATGAGCCTTATAAACCATAGCCTCCTACTGTCCTGATTTAAATCTTATTTCCCTTCCCAAGCTACAAATACATATAAACTTGTGGAGGCCTCTAGAGAGATGGACAAAGACTTATAAAATATATACTATATTTCACACCTGTAGAAAACTAAAACTAGATCCTTATATAGCACCCTGCAACAGAATCAACTCCAAATGGATCAAAGACCTTGGAGTCAAAGGAGATAGCCTGAAACCATTACAGGAAGGAAGAGGAAAACCTCTAGGTCTCCTTGGCACATGCCGAAAATTTCTTAATAAAGGCCAAGAAACACATAAAATCATAGAAAAGTTGGACAAATGGGATTGCATGAAACTGCAGAGCTTCTGCATGGCAAAGGACATAGCTAGCAAGATCAATAGAAAGCCCAAGTACTGGGAGAAGATCTTCACTAGCCATACAATGGACAAGGGTCTCATATCTAAAATATATTTAGAACTCAAAAAATTAAATTCCCCAAAAACAAATCCTCAAAGAAACAACTGCCCCATGAATAAGTGGGCTAAAGACTTAAAGAGAAAGGTCTCTGAAGAGGAAATAGGAATGGCCAATAGACACATGAAGAATAAAAATGAAAATCAAGACAATGTTGAGATTCCACCTCACCCCAGTTAGAATGGCTATAATCAAGAACTCTAATAATAACAGATGATGGAGGGGATGTGGTCAAAAAGGAACCTTACTGCATTGTTGGTGGGAGTGTAAACGTGTTCATCCCCTTTGGAAAGCAGTATGGATATTCTTCAATAGACTCCACATAGAGCTTCCCTATGACCCAGAAATCCCACTTTTGAGCATTTACCCAAATGATCGCAAACAAGGCTATATTAAAGCTACCAGCATAATTGTTTATTGCAGCATTATTTACCATAGCTAGGATATGGAACCAACCCAGGTGTCCCTCAGTAGATAAATGGATCAAGAAAATGTGACATATATATGTATATATACATATACATGTATATATATATATATATATATTTATTTATACACACACACACACACACACACGTACACAATGGAATTCTATGCCTCCATTAGAATTACATCACCCCACTTGTTAGGAAATAGAAAGACTTGGAAAAAATTATATTAAGTGAAATAGGCCAGGCCCCCCCAAAACGTAGGTCTTATAGTTTCCCTTTTTTTTCAATAACTAGTATATGTCTAGGACAAGAAGAAAAAATCAAAAGCTATGTACATATGACCATATAGGATGATGTTAAGTGAAATAAACCTCAAGATAGTAACTCAAGTGCTTTTTTCTTCCTTGCTATTGTTTTTAACATATTTATAATGTACTATGTGATTTTTTTTGTTTCTTTGGTATGTTCTTCCTCCAAGGTATTACTCTGTATTCACTGTATTTGTTTCTGGTGACCTGCGTCTTATATGTACATAACAAGATGCTTAAATAAGGATACAGTTTAACCCATTGTAACAATGAGATGTACAAAACACTATGTTGAAAACAAACTTTACAACTTTTGTGGTGGATGGGAGGTGTTGGGAAGGTGGGAAGGGAAGGGATGTTTGGGGAAAAAGAAAGGAGGAGGTGACAATGCTCACTAGGAAATGTGCCCACTACTTTACTCATGTAACTGTAAACCTTCTGTAAAATATTTTTACACTAAAAATATTTTAAAAACAGCTTAAAGAATATATACTATGTTTCAATAAATTGAATGAGGATTCATAAAAGGCATGTTTTGAATTTTATTTTTAAAATAAAATGAGGGCTGGGAAGGTTGCTTAGGGGTAGAGTGATTGTCTTGCATGCATAAGGCCCTGAGTTCCATTACTCATCACCACATAAGTCGGAAAAAGCCAGAAGTGGTGCTGTGGCTCAAATGGTAAAGCACTATCCTTCATCTAAAGACCTGAGGGACAGTGACCAGGCCCAGATTTCAGAGTTCAGGCCCCATGACTGACAAAATGAAAGAGAGAAAGAAAGAAAGGAAGGAAGGAAGGAAGGAAGGAAGGAAGGAAGGAAGGAAGAAAGGAAGGAAGGGAGGAAGGAAGGGAGGGAGGGAGGAAGAAAGTTGAGATAGTGTCCAGAGCCAAAGTTCAAGCCCTGAAAAAGTACCCCCTCACCAAACACAAAATCATACACAGGGCTGAGATTCAGCTTAGCAACTTACCATGCATGAGTTTTGATCCCTAAAACAAGGAAAGGGAGGGATTGGGTGAGGGAAGAGAGAGGGAGGGAGAAAAGGATAGGGAGAAATAACAGCATATAGAAAAGAGGGTAGCTCTGCATAATAAATGATATTCACTAGGGTACATGGTCAGGCAAACATTTTCTGTAAAGGAACAGAGTAAGTACATCCAGGCTTTGGGAGTCACATGATATGTCCTAAGTATTCCATTCTTCTGTGGCAGTGTGACAGGGGACACAGATAAAATGAATGCATTATAACTTTACTAACATTCACTGAAACTTGAATTCTATTTTTATTTGAAATATGGCTAGTGTAACTGTGTGTCTGAATTTTTAATTTTATGTAATTTTGCTTACTGTAAGTATTGTCACTTACAACTTTGTGGCTGGCTACTCCACTGAGTAGAACAAGTCTGGCCACTGATGAAGTCTTAGAGCACCTCCAAAGTAATCCAGGAATACAAGCCACGGAAGTCACTCAGCTTTTTGGTAGTCACAGTAAGAAACAGTAAAATAAGAAAATAAATAAAACCTTCAATTAAAAACACCAAAGGAGCTTTAATAAAAATTCAGCAAAATTTATCTAGTATTTAAAGCTTAATCCTCAGATTTCAGCATTCTGAGTAGCTAGGATTACAAATGTGAACTACTCTCATGTGTTTGTTAGTTTTTTAAATACCAAGTCAGCCTTGTTACTTACCTGGCACTTGTTACTTACCTGGCAGGGGAGATACTATGATCATGAAGATGGTTTTCCAGGGCCAGGCTTATCTATTGCACTTCAGATGTGCTGACCCCTGAGATTTCCCCAAATGTGGGAAATTCGACTGTATAATTTGTGGTAGTGGGGGACTGTGTTAGTTCTCTCCACTAGATAGATAGATAGATAGATAGATAGATAGATAGATAGATAGATAGATAGATAGATAGATAGATAGATAGATAGATAGATAGCATTGTATTTTATATTGGCCTCATCTGCTTTCCTGCACTCAGCAGTCACTTGGTCCTAAGGACTACTATAAATGATGAGGTACCTCTAGGACTACTTTGTAGTTGCTAGGAACTACAAGGAGTAGAGAAATCAGCTTGAACTCACCATGAGAAAATAAATGAGGAATTTGGGTGCAGGTGGCTTACACATGTAATCGTGAGATCTGAGGATTGCAGTTCAAAGCCAGCTCATATAGGAAAGCTCATGAGATTCTTATCCTCAATTAACCACCAGAAAACCAGAAGTGGGCTCTGGCTCAAGTGGTAGAGCACTTCACTTGAGCTGAAGAGCTCAGGGACAGTACCCAGAGTTCAAGTCCCATGACTTACAAATAAAAAGAAAGAAAACAAATGAGTGACCAGAGCCAATGGCTCATACCTGTAATTCTAGCTAGTTAGAAGGCTGAGATCTGAGGATCAAGGTTCAACACCAGCCTAGGAAGGAAAATCTATGAGATTCTTATTTCCAATTAAGCACTGAAAACCATAAGTGACAATGTAACTCAAAGTGTTAGAGCACTATCCTTGAGCACAAAAGATCAGGGACAGGATCCAGGACCTGAGTTCAAGCCCAACAACCGACCAAAAAAAAAAAAAAAAAAAGGAATGAGAAGCCACCTTAATGAAATAGCTAGGCAAGTACAATATACAGAATAACTCCTCCCTTCCTTCTTTTCTTCCTTCTATTCCTTCACATCCTTTCCCCCTTTCTATCCTAGAACTTAAACTCAGGGCCTCATGCATTTTAGGTAGGTACTTTACCAGATGAGCCATACACCTGCTTTTTTTGGCTTTAGTTATTTTTCTTTCTTTCTTTCTTTTTTTTTTGGGGGGGGGGTCCAGTCGTGGGGCCTGAACTCTAGGCCTGGGCACTGTCCCTCAACTCTTCACTTGAGCCACAGCGCCACTTCTGGCTTTTTTCTTTTTGCTTATGTGGTGCTGAGGAATCGAACCCAGGGCCTCAGGCATGCAAGGCAAGCGCTCTACCACTGACCACCTTCCCAGTCCTCATTTTTCTTTTCTTGGTTATGTAACTTGAACTCTGTGCCTGGGTGTTGTCCCTGAGTTCTTCAGCCCAAGGTGAAGGCTCTACTGTTTGAGCCACAGTACCACTTCTGGTTTTCTAGTGGTTTATTGGCGATATGAGTCTCACTGGGCTGCCTGGCCTGGCTTTGATCTGTGATCTTCAGATTTCAGCCTCCTGTGTAGCTAAGATTACAGGCATGAGCCAGCTGCGCCTGGCTTGGCTTTAGCTATTTTTGTGGTAGGGTTTTATGTCTATGACCAGGCCAGCATAGACCATAATCCTTCTTTTTACCCTTTCTGAGTAGATAAAATAAGAAGCACAATGCATTGGGTTCAATATTGATTGAGATCCAATATTTTGAATGTTTTTCCTGGGCTAACATCAAATCATAATCCTCTCTGTATCTGTCAAGACCCAGCAGCTAGCATTACAAGTGTGAGCTCCCATCCCTGGCTCAAATTTCTGATGACTAAAACATCTGAACAGAGTTTTAATAATTTTAAATGATGAATTTGGGGGCAATGGGTGCTCTTACTTGCCTAGTTGCAAATTGCACCAAAAATTCCAAATATTAACTTTTGATTTCCTAGAGTACATTAAATAAGCAGATAAACTTTAAAAAGCAATTAACTAAAGAAAAAAGCTAAACAGAATACATCCTTACCATTGTAACTTTGGACTAACACCTTGTCAATCATTGCTTCCATCATAGGTTTTTGTCTGGGCAGTATATTCCATACACGGATCATGCCACCCCCAAGGTTGTGGGCTAAACAGCCTATATCCACAGGAGTGAAAGCCAGGCTCTAGGCAAACACACCAAAGGAAGGCAGGGTCCAGCAGCATTGTACGTGGCAATGTCCCAACATATGACACGAAGTTTTAGGGCAGCTTAAATAAAGCTTTTTCCTTAGGAATAATACTGTATTAAGGCATACCTCTTCTTCTGGGTTTATCACTGCTTAATTGGAGACAAGTCTCATGGACTTTCTGCTTGGGCTGGCCTGAAATCATGTTCCTCAGATCTCAGCCTCGTAAGCAGCAAGGATTATAGGCATGAGCTACCAATGTCTAAATTGATTATTCCTTTAATAAAAATCAAAATGGCTACAGTATGGTTTAACAGAGAGCTTGAATCCTTTTCTGAGCCTTATAAATTTTCTGACTAGAAGCAGAATGACAAACTGACATGTGGGAAACAATGTACCATATTAAACCATTTTTCAGTAGAGGATCTGGCTCATCAGTTTGGCTCTTGTCCTCCTATTCTAATGGTGACTTTTCTGCCCAGGCTGGATTCAAAACACAATCCTTACATCTCAGCCTCTTGAGTAAGATTATAGGCATGAGCCACCTGTCCCTGGCACCATCCACATTTCTGTACAAGTGAATAAAACTCAGTGATGTAGTGTCTACCTCTTTAACCCAAAGCAGGTAAGAAACCAAAATTGAATTTGAAATTCAGTTGAATATGAGTCTATATTCTTAACAACAGGGTTGTAAATTATTTGGTCTTTGCACAAGTCTCTTAGTAGATAAAGCACACATGTCATGATTTTTCTATTTCAAATGGTCCATGAGAGATAGCTCGGCATGGTATGGTAAGCCTGTAATTCCATCACTTGGGAAGCTGAAGCAGAAGCAAAATAAGTTCAAGGCCATCTTGGCTATGTAGTGAGATGCCATTTCAGAAGGGCAGGAAGTAAATGGCTCCTGATTATATAAGCCTTGGCAATTACTTTCCCATCTTCTGTGTCTACAAAGAGAAGCCTAAGACTCCAAGGCCAAACAGAAAACATGACCCAAAGACTAACACAAAACAACTGGATACCAGCTGTGTCGACTCATTCTTGGGCCAATAGAGTGTCAACCAAAGGCACTCTTGAACAGTTGAGTCTATGTCCCCTCCTCTTCTCTTCAGAAAGGGTCATTTCAAAATCATCATTCCTAGAAATTAAAAGACATCAGTGATATTAGGATTTCCATTCAAGCATATTTATAAGTCAGTGAACACTTAAGACATTGGCAACTATACAATTAAGTGACTAGCAAGTGGAACATGGTACATGAAGACACTAATAGTTCATAGTATATGGTCTGTGAATTAGAACTTATTAAATTTGCTACCATAGCTGCAGCAGGTGGAGTAACAGTTGGGGGAGGCTGCAGCAACCTTGGCTCCAGCCCCTTGACCTCCGGAGTGCATCATGGAACCTAGCAGCCCTTCACAAAGGCTGGGAGAGAAGAGAGCTGCCATGGAATGCTAGGATCATGCCTCTGGTGTGGCATGCGACCATCACCTCACTTCTGCTTCCTGGCTAGATGAATAGGGGCCGCATGCCTGTGTCACCTCACTCCTGCTTCTGGTCTGGGTGGGTAGGAGCCGTGTGCCTGCACCACCTCACTCCCACTTCCAGTCTGGGTAAGTGTGGGCTGCATGCCTGTTTCACCTCACTCCTGCTTCCACTCTAGGTGAGTGGGGGCCACGTGCCTGTGTCGCCTCACTCCTGCTTCTGGTCTGCATGAGTGGGGGAGTAAGGGCCATGCTGCCTGTGTCACCTCACGACAGCCTCCGGTCTGCGTGGGTAGGGGCCATGTCCCTGCATCACCTCACTACTGCTTCCTGGCTGGATAAGTCTGGGCTTGGTGCCCTTGTCACCTTACTCTGTCTTCCGGTCTTAGTGAGTGGGGGCTGCTTACCTGTGTCACCTCACTCCTGATTCCAGTCTGGGTGAATAGGGGAGTAGGGGCCATGTGCCTGCACCACCTCAATCTTGCTTCCGGTCTGGGTTGGTCTGACTGGCTGTGAGCTAATTACTATGTCCAGATGCTGTTTACCAGCCCACGCCAGACGTTAGACTTTTCCAGTTCTCATAACAAAGCATGACATTAATGGATTAGGATGGCACCTTGCTAGGTTTGAGAACCATGTTATTAAATTGTGTGTGTTTGCATGTGCACTGGTCTTGGGCCTTGAACTCAGGGCCTGAGGTCTATCCCTGAGGTATTTGATCAAGGTAGAGCTCTACTTCTTGAGCCACAACTCAACATATGGCATTTTTTGTGGTTAATTGGGACTAAAAGTCTCCCAGATTTTCCTGTCTGGGCTGGCCTTGAACCACTATCCTCATATCTCAGACTTTTCAGTAGCTAGGATTTACAGGTGTGAGCTACTGGTGCCTCTGTATTTGCTTGATTACCATCCAGAGAGAACTGTGCTTGGTAAGTGTTCTGGAGGAAAAAGAATTGAACTCTTCCAATGAGCAATGGTGAAAATACTCAGGTTCTAGCCCGGCATTGGTGGATCAGGCCTCTAATTCTACCAATTCAGGAATGTGAAATCTGAGAATTGCAATTAGAAATTAGTGTGTGGAGGTCAGAGTTCTTGAGACTCTTTATCTCCAACAAACTATCACAAACCTGGAAGTGGCACTGTATCTAAGTGGTAGAGCACCAACCTTGAGGGAAAATGCACACAGACAGCACTCAGGCCATGAGTTCAAGTCCAAAGACCACAAAAAAAAAACAAGAAAAAATTGGGTTCTTCAGTAGAAGTTTATCATTATAAATATCTCTTTCCCATTACATTTAGATCTGTCATAGATGTATGAATCTTAGGGGAATAAGAAACTTGGCTAAAAAATATAGGAAGCATTGTGTGTGTGTGTGTGTGTGTGTGTGTGTGTGTGTGTGTGTGTGTGTGTGTGTGTGTGTTTGCCAGTCCTGAGGCTTGAACCTAGGACATTAATCTCTTGATTGGCTTCCTTCCATCAAGGCTGGTACTCTGCGACTTGGTACACAGTCCTACTCCCAGATTTTTAATTGTTAATTGGAGATAATAGTTTTACACACTTTTCTGCCTGTGGTGGCCAATTCTGGAATGTGATTATTTTGAATCATGCTGTAAAAAATGAGTGTGTAAATAGCTGTACTATAAGGCTGACTTACATTTCTTCAGGTGTATATGTAGGATTTCTTGTGTGGAACTTCCACACTGATTTCTGTTGGGGCTGTAATGATTCACTTAATTGCCATCATTGTGTAGGGTATCTTTCCCCACCTCATTGCAAGTATTTCTGTTTTCTTTTTTAATAGGCATTCTGATTAGGCAGACATGAACTTCAACATAGATTTGATTTGCATTTCCTTGATTACTAACGGTGTTGAATATTTTCATGTATTCCTTAAATACCTACATCAGTTTTGGGGAACTATCTAGTCAATTCCCTTGCCTATTTATTGATTAGATTATTTGTTCTTAGGGTGTTTCATTTTTTGTCTATATATTCTAGATATTAGGATTTCTTCTGTTACTCAAAAGGCAGGAGTTTAGGCTTATTTTACTTAATCTTAACAAAAGATGCCTGTGAGCTTCAAATTATTTAAATGATGATTGATTTAAAAATGAGAAGGATGTGGCTCACAGAATAGAGTGTCTGTCAACATGTACAAGTTCTGAACTCAGAGTACAGTGTCTACAAAAAAGAGATTCTATTATTTTAGAACAATAAAAGCTAATAAGTTACATTTTCTCAAAATATGTAATTCTAAATATTTCACTATTCTTCGTGGTAAAACTATTGCAAATTTTAGCACAAAATAATAATTTTAGGTTCTATTTTTTCCTTGGTAATCATTCAAGCCAGCAAAACTGAAGAAAATACAAGTTTGGCTAGGTGCTGATGGCTCATGTCTGTATTCCTATCTACTCAGGAGGCTGGGAAATGAAGATTGCAGTTCAAAGCCAGCCTGTGCAGGAAACTCCATGAAGCTTATCTACAAATAACCACCAGAAAACTAGAAGTTGTGCTGTGGCTCGAGTGCTAGAGTGCTTTCCTTGAGCTGAATAGCTAAGGGACTGCCCCTTGGCCCAGCGTTCAAGCCCCACGACTGACAAAAAACAACAAAAAAACAACTTTGTATAAAGAGTAGAATCTCCAAGTTTTTATTCAAGTTTTTTAGTTCTTGTGGCAAATGTTTTCATTGGATAGAAAGTGGACAGATTATATGTCATTGTGATAAACTTGCTACTATGTGGTTGCTTTTCTCCCATTTATAATTTCATCCATCTAACATTGTTGAAGATGAAAAATCCATCAAGGACAAGACATACTATTTGGAAAAACTGGTAAGTTGAAATGACTATTACTTTCTAGTTTGGCAAAGAAGCTGTGATTTTCCTTCCCTCCCCAGGATTTGAACAATGAAAAAAAAATTGTCTTGGTTTTTCCAAAAAGTGAGGAATACAGCTCATATTCAAATAATTAGAAGATAATGAAATGAATGTTTAGGATACATAATATGCTTAATTTTGAACCTTCCTCTCAAGAAACTTCCAAGAAACTTAGCACATATTGGTTAGATATTGATATCAAAGAGCCCACTGCAGGTGCTTCATACCTATAATTGGCTACTCAGAAGGATGAGATCTGGGATTGAGATTGGTGCCAGCATGGATGAAGTCCCCTGCTGTTAGATCATATGTCTCTTCCTCCCATCCTCAATGTGAAGTTGTCTCCCCAGATTACCATCTTTCTGATTCATTGATATTATCATTGGGATTTTTGGTTTTCTCCTTCAGCATGAAATTTGCATGGAGAAGGCCATTCATAGCTGTATTCACATGTTTCTCCAGTTGCCTACGGCAGTGCCTGGTCCTTAGTGCTTAGTAGCTTTGTGTAGAGATGAGCCTTAGTGCTTAGTACCCTTGTATAGAGGTGAGCCTGCTCTGCTCATGTAATATCAGAATTCAGTCAGGAAAACTCATCAAGCTGTGGTCTTGTAGTTAATAGTCATTTATTCTAATTATTCTTTTCCTCCTTGTGTATCTAAGTCCACATAAAGGTGAGATCAGTGGCTGACACCTATCCGTTGTGATGGAAAAAGAGGTTGTGACATCATAGAAGTTATTGTGAAGCTGCAGCATGACCCCACCACGAAAGCACCCAAAATGGCAGGCTCCCACATTCACGAATACATTAAACAAACCGTCATTCACTCTCTGCTAGGTTTAGACTCCTATTTAAATTAAAGAAAAATTCAAGACATGCCTTTTTTGACTTGTCATTGAATTATTGAGATGTCCCTCCAAACAAAGGAAATAAGAATGCCATTTAATGGAATGTAAATGTAAGGCATGGAAAAAAACAACATAAAAGTTCCTAGGGAAAACATCAAAAGTGGCAGCTGCTACCAAAGTTGGTTCTTAAAACCAACTGGTGTCTCACACCAGTAATCCTGGTATAATATAAGTTAATGAAAGTTTTCTTTTTGTGCCAGTCCAAGGGTTTGAACTTGAGACCTGGGCTCTGAGTTTTTTGCTCAAGTCTAGCAATTTACTACTTCAGTCATATCTTCACTTCTAGTACATTTGGTAGTGTAGTGGAGATAAGAATTTCCAAGATTTTTCTGCCTGTGCTGGCTTCAAACTGTGATCCTCGATGTCAGCCTCCTGAGTAAGATAACAGGCATGAGCCACCAGCTAAAAGTTACTTTTGTGAGATATAAAAATTTACTTATGTAAGATATAAAAAGCAACATAAACAAATGAAACATTAGAACAAAACTGGAACAAGTTATATAGAAGACATAAAAAGACAAACCCCAAAGCCCCAGGTTAAAGCCTAAGGACCACCACAAAAGAAATAAAGAAGTGTAGAAAAAGTAATAGCCAGTGACAGAGTTTTAAATTAATCAATCACAGGTGGCTTACACATGTTATATTAACTACATAGGGGACTAAAATCAGAAAATACCATTTAAAAGGCAAGCCCAAGCAGGGAAATCCTTTGGCCATTTTTCTGTGTGTGCCAGTCATGAGAGTTGAATTTGTTCTACTTTATTCAAGGCTGGAGTTCTATCAATCTCAGCTTTTTGGTGGGATCACTACCAGCTAACTGGAGATAAAGAGAATCATGGAATTTCCTTTGCAGGCTGGCTTCAAAACTGTGATCCTCAGATTTCAGCTTCCTGAGGTATTCTGTGCATTGCATGAGACTCTTATCTCTAATGAACCACGAAAAAAATAAAGAAAAGAAAAAAAAAAACAGCTGGAGGTTGAGCTGTGTCTCCAATGGCAGAAATGAGACTGATTTCTGGGACAGCACCCACATCTTGAGATAAGCTTCAGGACCAGTACAAACAAGAATAAAATAAATAAATGAAAAGAAAGGTAGAAGAAGAAAAGGGAGAGCAAATTTCAGAGGATAAAATAAAAACTGAGGTAGCTTACACTTGTTATTAAAGTTACTCAAGGGTCACACATCTGAGACTCAGTGTTCAAGGCCAGCCAAGGCAGGTGAGTCCATGGACTTATATCTAATTAGCCAACTACAGTTTTTAAAAAAAATCCACAAATTGTGCTGTGGCTCACGTATTAGCATGCTAGTATTAAAAATGTACTGTGACTGGGCTGGGAAGTTGCCTCAGTAGTAGAGTGCTGCCTTGCATGCATGAGGCCCTGGGTTCAATTCCTCAGCAAAAAATAAGAAAAAAAGCCAGAAGTGGCACTGTGGAACAAGTGCTAGGGCTCTAGCCTCAAGCTGAAGAGTTGAGAGACAGTGCCCAAGCCCAGAGTTCAGGCCCCATGACCGGCAAAAATAAAAAGTACTGGGACAATACCCAGGCTCTGATTTATAGCCCAAAGCCCAACATACATATAGAAATAAAAAATAGAAATTAAAAAATGTAGATTTTCTGTGTCCCAGAAGAGCTGGTTCCGGGAAGATGGCGGAGGAGAAGCTGGAATCTGAACAAGCTCTTGCATAGAAAACAGTTTCAGAGTTCCAGTGAACAGTCCCAAGCCAGAGAATCACACCAAGTGTGCCATCACAGGACAGAGAGTTAGTCAAGAGAGGGGAAGCCAAGCAGACACATCTGAGCAGCTGCGGCTGCGGCGGCAGGGTCGCAGCGGCGACCACCGCCACGGAGGCATACCTGATACGCAGTCCGGGACAAAGGAGCCAGACGCAGCAGGACGAGCGGATTCTACTCAACACCAGCAAGAACCGACAAGGAGCGGACAACTTCATCCTGCACTTTGCAGACCAGAGACGACCCGGGATCCAAGACTCCCCGAATACGTGAATGTGTGTTTTCTTTTCTTTTCTTGTCTTCTTTCTCTTTTTCATTCATTCTTAATTATCTTTTTGTTTTTTCTTCTAGCTCTACTGAACTTCTGATCTTTTCTTCTCACTTTCCTATCCTTTCCAACTTTTCCTCTTTGTTCATCTTTATGTGACTTAACTCTTGTCCTGCACATCCTCAGATAAACCCGTAGTTAACCAGTAGACCCTATCCCCCATGGTGTACACACTTAATCCACAAACTTATTACTCAATTCAAAACCTCTGAGACTTAAATTCATTAATAGCAGTACTACCTCTTTATACCTATATAATATTTTAAGCATTTTTTTAAAGTTTTTCTCATCTCCTCTATGTCCCTCCCTTTCTCTCAACATATTCATATTCCTCTATAAATAGATGGTCTTTTAATCTCTAAAATAACATTAATTTTTACGTCTCTATTTTTTTTCTGGTCTCTTTTCATTCCCCTTTCCCTTTCTTCTTTTTCTCTCTCTCTCTACTTACATCCTACCCAACCTATTTCCTGCATTGTGATTAGGACATAGTTAACTCTCCCTGTGCCTTCCCACACCAATCTATTCCTATTTTTTACCCACATCTCTCCCTAACCCTAATAATTTCTGGTTTTCCAAATTCTTCTCTGCGGTTCAAAGTCCTTTAACATATAGTTGTTTGATGTCGAATAGATGTATCTGTTGAACTAGATTGTATCTGTAGACTATTGACTGTACAAATGCAAACTTTGGTTGATGGTTGCCTTAAGATAGTGTTCTAGCACAAAACTGGTGCTATCTTCATCTCAAATGGGCAGAGTAAGCCGGAAAAACACAAGAAAAATGGCAAATTCAGGTATCTCAATTCCCAATCCTGATAATCAGGGGTTAGAACAGATAATGAATAATCCAGAGGAGAGTTCCCAAACAGCTCTACAAACACTGCTGGCAAACATGATAAATGAAAAGTTTGACAACGTACAAAGGACTCTGTATGAGCGTGATAGGGAGAGAGAGGAGGCATCCCAGAAGTTTATACAGGAATATCATAAGCGTGAGGAAGCTACTCAAAAACTGATACAGGATTTGCGTGAACAACTTGAGAATACTCAAAGAGAAAGGGAGGAATGGCGTGAGCAGGCTGAGAACACTCAAAGAGATCTGCAGGAATCCCGCGAATGGGAGGAAGCTAATCAAAGAGTAATACAGGAATTGAGAGACCAGGTAGAGAACACACAAAGATCACTAAAGGCATTCATGGAATCCATTAACAAAGAGATGAAGGAAGTCAGGGAGACCACAAAGGGAATGCTGAATGGAACCCAACAGAAGGAATGGGAGCCCAAAGAAACCATAACCAATCAACTAAGTGATTTGAGGACAAACACTGAACACCAAATTAAGGAAGTAAAGAAATTCATACAAGACCTAAAACAGAGCTTCAACAAAGAACTTGAAGGCATCAAAGCTGACCAACTAGAAGGAAAAGAGATAAAAAACAAAGTAGAGAGTCTTGAGAGCAGGTTAGAACATGCAGAAGATCGAATCTCAGGGATTGAAGACAGCCTAGATATTATAGAGAAAGAACATACAACCATCCAAGACAAGTCCAAGAAATATGATAGATCTATCCAACACCTGGAAGACACCATCAGAAGGCCTAATCTAAGGATAATGGGTGTAGAGGAGCACCTAGAAACAGAAGTTAATGGTCTAGGAAATCTGTTTAACAGGATCCTAGCAGAGAACTTCCCAAACATGCAAAAAGATAGGCCTGTCCAGATACAAGAAGCCTTTAGAACCCCAAATAGACCAGACCAGAATAGGACATCCCACCGTCACATTATAATCCACACAGGATCAACTCAGAACAAGGAAAAGATCCTTAAAGCTGTCAAGAAGAAAAGGGTAATCACCTATAAAGGGAAACCAATTAGAATCACCTCAGATTTCTCAGCAGAGACAATCAAAGCAAGAAGAGCCTGGAATGATGTATGCCATGTCCTAAAAACAAACAACTATCAAACAAGAATACTGTACCCAGCTAAACTCTCCTTCATAACTGAAGGCCAAATAAAAACCTTCCATAGCAAAGAAAAATTGAAACAATACATCTCCACCAAACCAGCCCTACAAAAGATTCTTAAAGATGTCCTACACATAGAAAACCAACAAGACCGCAATAAAGGCCAAGAAACTGCACCCAAACTGAGAATCCAAGAACCATAGGAAGAACCCAGGTTTCGCAGCACCCAAGAAGGTAGATAACATGGCAGGAACTCCCAAATACCTCTCAGTCCTATCTCTTAATGTTAACGGACTGAACTCTCCAATTAAGCGACATAGACTGTCTAGTTGGATTAAAAAACAAGACCCTTCTATCTGCTGCCTGCAGGAGTCACATCTTGCCCGTAAAAACAAACACATTTTCAATGTTAAAGGCTGGAACAAAATCTACCAAGCAAATGGACCGCATAAACAGGCGGGAGTTGCAATCCTAATATCAGATAAAATAGACTTCAAATTAAAATTCGTGAAAAGAGATAAAGAAGGTCGCTACATACTAATTAAAGGATCTCTCCTTCAGGAGGATATTACAATTCTAAATATCTATTCGCCAAACAATGGAGCACCCAAATTTATCAAAGAAACACTACTTTCCCTCAAATCCCATATAGATCCAAAGACATTAATCGTTGGGGATTTTAACACACCACTCTCCCCACTAGATAGATCAACTCGGCAAAAACTCAACAGAGAAACCGCAGATCTAAACAGCTACATAGATCAACTAGACTTAACAGACATTTACCAAACATTTCACCCAGCAGCATCAGAATACACGTTTTTCTCAGCAGCACATGGAACGTTTTCTAAAATAGACCACATTTTAGGCCACAAAGCAAACTTGTCTAAATTCAGAAACATTGAAGTTATACCTTGCATTCTCTCTGACCACAAGGGAATAAAGTTAGAACTCAACACCAAAAGCCACCAAAGAAAGTCCGGTATCACATGGAGGCTGAACAACACACTGCTGAATCATGAGTGGGTCATGGAAGAGATTAGAAAGGAAATTCAAATGTTCATGCTATTCAACAAAAATGAGCACACAAAATACCAGCTCCTCTGGGACACAGCAAAGGCAGTACTCAGAGGCAAGTTTATAGCTCTGAGCTCCTACATCAACAAATTGGAGAGATCTGAAGCTAACAATTTAATGACACATCTAAACCTCCTTGAAAATGAGCAGCAAGATAAACCCCAATCCAGTAGACGGAAAGAAATAATCAAAATTAAATCAGAATTAAATGAATTAGAATCCAAAAAAACTATAGAAAGAATCAACAAAACAAAGAGTTGGTTCTTCGAAAAACTTAACAAAATTGACAGACCCTTAGCAAATCTTATCAGAAAAAGAAGAGAACACACCCAAATTAATAAACTCAGAGATGAGAATGGAAACATCACCACGGAAACAAGCAAGATTCAGAACATTATAAGGGAATACTTCTCAAAACTTTATGCTAATAAGTTTGAGAACTTGACAGAAATGGACCACTTCCTAGCAAATATTGACATGCCCAAACTAAACCAAGATGAGTTAAACTATCTTAACAGGCCCATATCAAGCATTGAAATAGAAACAGCAATAAGAGACCTCCCAGCTAAGAAAAGTCCAGGACCAGATGGTTTTACAGCGGAATTTTACAAGGCCTTCAAAGCAGAGATAACACCAATTCTCCTCCAACTCTTCAATGAAATTGAAAGAGAAAGCTCACTACCGAACACATTCTATGAAGCCATCATAACCCTCATCCCAAAACCAGGCAGGGATTCATCAAAGAAAGAGAACTATAGACCCATTTCTTTGATGAACATTGATGCAAAACTTCTCAACAAAATTTTGGCCAACCGACTTCAACAATTCATCCAAAAAATCATACACCACGATCAAACAGGATTCATTTCAGGGATGCAAAGCTGGTTCAATATACGCAAATCAATTAATATTATTCATCACATCAACAGGAGCAAGAATAAGAACCACATGGTTATCTCAATAGACGCAGAAAAAGCATTCGACAAGATCCAACACCCCTTTATGATGAAGGTTTTGAAAAAATTAGGAATCCATGGAACATTCCTCAATACAATAAAGGCTGTATATGACAAACCTACAGCCAGCATTATACTCAATGGTGAAAAACTAAAGCCATTTCCTCTTAACTCAGGAACAAGACAAGGATGCCCACTCTCTCCACTTCTCTTCAATCTAGTATTAGAATGCCTAGCTACAGCAATAAGACAAGATGCAGACATAAAGGGGATCCAAATGGGGAAAGAAGAAATAAAACTCTCCCTCTTTGCAGATAACATGATCTTGTATTTAAAGAATCCCATAGACTCCACTCCCAAATTACTCAAGCTGATTCAAAACTTTGGCAAAGTAGCAGGTTATAAAATTAACCCCCAAAAATCAATGGCTTTTCTGTATGCCAACAATGAGAAAAGTGTGGCTGAAATTAGGAAAGCAACTCCATTTGTAATAGCCCCACAAAAATTAAAATACCTAGGAATTAACTTAACTAAAGAAGTGAAGGACCTCTATGATGAAAACTTTAAAATCTTGAAAAAGGAAATCAACACAGAACTTAAAAAATGGCAAAACCTCCCATGCTCCTGGATTGGAAAGATTAACATCGTGAAAATGGCAATACTTCCCAAGGCTATCTACAAATTCAACGCAATACCTATCAAAATTCCACCCTCATTCTTCAAGGAAATAGAAGAGGCAATCCAAAAATTCATATGGAACAATAAAAGACCCCGAATAGCAAAAACGCTCCTCAACGGAAAGAACACTGCTGAAGGAATATCAATACCAAATTTCAAACTCTACTATAAAGCCATAGTAATCAAAACAGCTTGGTATTGGCATAAGAACAGACCTCAGGACCAATGGAATAGAATTGAAAACCCAGAAATGAACCTACAGACCTATAGCCATCTAATCTTCGATAAGGGAGCTAAAACAATAGAATGGAAGACAGACAGCCTCTTCAGTAAATGGTGCTGGCAAAACTGGTTAACTACATGTAGAAAACTAAAGCTAGATCCTTATATATCACCCTGCACCAGAATCAACTCCAAATGGATCAAAGACCTTGAACTCAAAGCAGACACTCTGAAAACATTACAGGATGGAATAGGAGAAACCCTGAGTCTCCTTTGCTCAGGCCGAAATTTTCTGAAGAAAGACCCGGAAACACAACAAATCAAAGAAAGGCTGGACAAATGGGATTGTATAAGGTTGCAGAGCTTCTGCAGGGCAAATGACATAGCTAGCAAGATCAATAGAAAGCCCACGGACTGGGAGAAGATCTTTACTAGCCATACAACGGACAAGGGTCTCATATGTAAAATATACTTGGAACTCAAAAAATTAAACCACCCAACAACAAATCCTCAAAGAAACAACTGCCCAATAAGTAAGTGGGCGAAAGACTTAAAGAGAAGCTTCTCTGAAGAAGAAAGAAGGATGGCCAATAGACACATGAAGAAATGTTCAACATCCCTAGCCATAAAAGTAATGCAAATCAAAACAACATTGAGATATCACCTCACTCCAGTTAGAACAGCAAAAATCAAGAACTCTAACAACAACAGATGCTGGAGGGGATGTGGACAGAAAGGAACCTTACTTCATTGTTGGTGGGAATGTAAACTTGTTCAACCACTTTGGAAAGCAGTATGGAGGTTCCTCAAAAGACTCCACATAGAGCTCCCCAATGACCCAGCAATCCCACTTTTGGGCATTTACCCAAATGATCACAAACAAGGCCACACTAAAGCTACCAGCACAACTATGTTTATTGCAGCATTATTTACCATAGCTAAGACATGGAACCAACCCAGATGCCCCTCAGTAGATGAATGGATCAAGAAGATGTGGTATATATACACAATGGAATTCTATGCCTCCATCAGAAAGAATGACATTTCCCCATTTGTTAGGAAATGGAAAGGCTTGGAAAAAATTATATTAAGTGAAGTAAGCCAGGCCCAAAGAAACATAGGTCCCATGGTTTCCCTTATTTGCAATATCTAGTATAGGTATGAGTCAAGCGGAAAAAGTCAGATAATGTGATGTTAGGAAAACGAACCCTCAAATATGTATTTTAATGTTTTTGTTTCTTTCATGCATGTGTTTCTAACGCATTTACAATATTATTTCTTTGTTGCTTTGTATGTCCCTCCCCCACAGTGTAACCCCCGCTTTCACTATATTTGATGTCAGTATAACATGTGGAGGAGATGGGGACAAACAAGTCGTTTAAGCATTCAGGTGGACCTGTTGCAACAATGAGAAGTACAAAATGTTATGTCAAAACCAGCTTTACAATGTGTGGGGGGGGGGAAGGGGGGGTATGATTGAGTGGGAGGGAGGGGGGAGGCGGGGAAGGGAGGTGAAGGGTAAACAAAGGAGGAGGCTGCAATGCTTGGTAAGAAATGTATGCATTATCCTGCCCATGTAATTGTAACCCCTCTGTACAGTATGTTCTCAAATAAAATAAAATTAAATTAAAAAAAAAAAAAAGAAATTAAAAAATGTATTGGAAAATCCAATTAAATTTTCCAAATGAGCCATGAGTTTTTGTTTCATGTGTGTAATCCTAGAAACTAAGATAGATGAAATCTGAGGATTATGGTGTCTCATCATAAAATCACCAGCAAAACAAACAAACAAGAAAACAGAAGTGAGGCTGTGATTGGAGTTGTAAAGCACCAGCCTTGAGTGAGAAAGCTACAAAACAGTGCCCTGAGTGCCTCAGAGATCCAGCCTCTGGATCACAAAAAAAGATAAGAAAAATAGAACCCAGGGCTGGTGACTCATGCCTGTAATTCAAGAACCTCAGTAGGCAGAAATATGGGGATCCAGTGTAAAGACCAAACTTAGCAAGAAAGCCCAGAAGACAGTTCTTTGTGGCACATCCTAGGGCTGGAACTGTACTACTCCCAGATTTTTGGCAGTTAATTGGAGGTAAGGATCTTAGACTTTCTGCTCAGCGTGGCTTTGAACCATGATGGTCAGACTTCAGCCTCCTGAAACAGGCCAGGCCTTGCATGAGTTCTAGCTCCAGGACCATCACACACAAAACAATGAAATGAATAAATGTAAAGAAGGGTAGAAGAAGAACCAATAACCGAGGCTTCAATGGCCAATCAGCCAATCATTGGTGGCTCATAACTGTAATTCTAGTTACTCAGGAGGCTAAAATATGAGGATAATATTTAAAGACCAGACCAATTAGGAAAGTCCATAAGACACGTGTGTGTGTGTGTGTCTGTATGTCTATGTGAGAGTCCTGTTGCTTGAACTTGTACTGTTTTTCTCAAGACTCTACTATTCTCAGCTTTTTAGTGGTTATAATTGGAGATATCATGGACTTTCCTGCCCAGGCTGGTACAAACGTTGATCCTCAGATTTCAGCCTCATGAATCTTGACAGGCTCTACTCATTTCTAATTAACCACCAAAACAGAAAAAAGAACAAAAACCCTGGAATTGAGCTGTGGTCAACTGGCAGAACTGGGCAATAGTATCTGGTACAGCACTCAGACCCTGAGTTCAAGCTGCAGGACAAACACAGAAGAAATAAAAGAAAAGGAGGATAGAAGTACAAAACCTCTATCAGTGATAGAGGTTGAAATGAATCAAACATTGGTTGCTCACACATGTTATACGAGGTACTCAGGAGGATGAAATCTAAGGATCACAGTTCATGACCAGCCAAGGCAGGAGAGTCCATGAGACTCATGAGACTCATCTATCTAATTTGCCACCAAAAATAAGCTACAAGCTGTACTTTGGCTCGTGCGGTTGAGTGGTAGTCTCAAACAGTAAGCTTGGAACAGCACCTAAGCACTAAGTTGAAATCCTAGACACACATTTCAAAAAACAAAAAAAAAACACAAACTAAAAATGATGGGAAAAGAGAAAGCCAGTTTCAAAATGAGCATTGGTTTTGGATCATATGTGTATTCCTAGCTATTCAAGGTTCAAAGCTAGACTGGGCAAGAAAGTACATGAGACTCTTTTACCCAACTACCCAGTGTAGATATCATTGTAGTTGTAAAACATTGTATTTGTTGAAAAAGCTAAAAAAAAAAACTTGTTTATTGATCCAGAGATCAATTCCTGGTGCTAAAAAAATGTAGGAGAAGAGAAGAAAGGCCAATTGTAAATTGAAACATAAGCCTGGTGCTTGTTGATCGTGGAGGCAGAAATCTGAGGATCAACTTTCTTTTTTTCTTTTTCTTTTTTATTTTGGGTCCAGACGTGGGGCAAGAACTCTGGGCCTGGGCACTGTACCTTAGCTCTTCAGCTCAAGGCTAGTGCTCTACCACTTGAGCCACAGCGCCACTTCTGGCTTTTTTCTTTTTTCTTATGTGGTGCTGAGGAATTGAACCCAGGGCTTCATGCATGCAAGGCAAGCGCTCTACCTCTGAGCCATCTTCCCAACTCCTGAGAATCAACTTTCAAGGCCAGGTCAAGAAGCAAAATCCAGGAAACTTTGGGTGTATGTGTGTGTGTGTGTGTGTATGTTTGTGTGTGTGTGTGTGTGTGTGTGTGTTTGTATTTGTGATGTGTGTGTTTGTGTACCATACTTTGCTAGTACCCTAGCATTAGCAGATTTTGGGTGGTGAATTGGAGATAAGAGTGTCATTGATTTTCTGCCCAGGCTAGCTTTGAAACGTGGTCCTCAGATTTCAGCCACCTAATTCAGTTGGAATTTGAGCTATGACTTAAGTGACAGAACTGGGCAAATATTTTCTGGGACTCCACCTAAACCCTGAGTTGAAGCCCCAGGACATGCACAGAAGAAATAAAGAAGAGTAGAAGTAACCAAGGAAGAGTGAGTGACAAAGGCTTAAATGAATCAAGCATTGGTGGCTCATACATGTTCTACTAGCTATTCAAGTAGCTAAAATCTGAGGATGATGGTTTCTGTCCAGCCCTGGCAGTAGAGTCCATGAAAATCTTGTCTGTAATTAATCACCCTCCCCAAAAAAGGGCCAAAAAGTTATAGTGTGTCTCATGTAATAGTGGATAGCCTTGAATAAAAACTTCTGGGACAGAATATGAGCCCCAATTTGTAGACCCAGTAACAACACACACATGCAAAAAAAGAGTAAACAACAGTAGATAGTGGCAAGCACATATTAAAGTTTTAAAATGACACAAGGGTTGTTGGTCCTGTGTATAATCCTAACTACACAAGAGGCTGACATCTGAGGATTGTGATATCAAGTCAGCCTGCTCATAAACGTGCTTGAGATGCTTATCCAAGCTACCTAGCACAAAGCCCTGAGCTGAAGCTGAGGTGATAAAGTAGCAACCTTTGTTTAAAAAGCTAAGAAATAGTCCCCAGAGCCAGAGGTCAAGCTGCAGGACCACTAAAAATTACAAATAAATAAAAAGGACAGTGGAAGAAGAGAGACTGAAATCTGAGGATCAGAGTTCAAAGCTAACACAAGCAAGAAAATCCATGAGACTTTGTGTGTGTACATCTCTGTGCCATCCTGAAGCTTGTGTGTGCCATCCTTGAACTTGTGCTGGTTTGTTCAAGGATAGAGTTCTACCACTCCCAACTATTCAGTGGTTATTTGGAGGTCATAGTCTCATGGACTTTCCTTCCCAGGCTAGCTTGATTTATGCTAGGCTTTGTCTCAGACTCTTATCTCCAATTAATTGTCAAAAATAAAAGAAAAAAAAACCTGGGAATTGAGTTATGGCTCAAGTGGCAGAATTGGGCAATCAGTTTCTGGGACAGCAACCAAGCATTGAGTTCAAGCCCCAGGACAATCACAGAAGAATTAAAGGAGGGTAGAAATGCAGAAGGAAGATCCAATGACAGAGTTCAATGACAGATCCAATGACATTGGTAGCTCACTGATGTTCTATCAGCTACTCAGGAGAATGAAAGCTTAGGATCACAGTTGAAGGCTAGCCCAGGTAGGAGAATCCCTGAGACTCTTATGTCTCACTTGTCACCAAAAATATGCCACTAGCTGTGCTCTAGCACATGTGGTAGAGTGCTAGTTTTAAACAGAAAGCTCTGGGACAGCACACAGACCCTGGTGCTGATGCCCTAGCACAGACACTTACAAAGAAAAGAAAAAAAAGCACAAATTATAAAAGATGGGAGAATGAGAAAATTATAGTTTCAAAATGAGTCATGAGTTATTGGTTTATGTGTGTATTCCTAGCTACTCAGAAAGATGAAATATGAGGATCACCGCTAAAAGCCAGCCTGTGCAGGAAAGTGATTGAAATTCTTTTCTCCAACTACCCAGTAAAAGCTGGATATGAAGGTGTGATAGTAGTTGTAAAGTACTGAAATTTCATGAAAAAAAACTGGGAAACAGTTCCCTGGTCCATAATTCAGCGCAAAGTCGACCAAAAACAAAACTGAAAGAAGAGGAGAAATGACCATTTGAGATTTGAAAATAAGCCTGGGGCTGGTGGTTCCTGCTTATTATTTTAGCTATTCATGGAGCTGAAGTCTGAAGATACATTTTAAGACCAGTCCAAACAGGAAAGTCCATGGGGCTTTTTTACTATGTGCCTAGGGCTTGAATTTGAGTATTTAGTTGATGCAAATAGTCTCATGGACTTTCCTATCCAGGATAGCTTCAACTTCAATCCTCAGATTTCTGCCTCCTGTTTCTTGCTGGGCTTTACATGAGACTCTTATCTCCAATTAACCACCAAAAGGAAGAAAAATAAAACCTGGTGATGAGCTGTGGCTTCAATGGCAGAAATGAGAAAATAATTTCTGGGACAGCACCCAGATCTTGATATTAACTTCAGGACCAACATACACACAAACAATAAAATAAATAATTGCAGAAAAGTTAGGAGAATAAATGACTAATTCCAGAGCTTATAATGAGCCAAGCATAGGTGGCACACATCTGTGACAGTAGCCATTCGGGAGGCTCAAATCTGAGGATCACAGTTGAAAGCCAGCCCCGGTAGAATTCATTGACTCAAATCTAAGTAGCTACTTAAAACAAAACAAAAACTAATAGCCACAAGTTATGCTGTGGTTCATGTCTTAGTGTGCTAGTCTTGAATAAAAACTTCTGGGACTGCAACTGGGCTGATTTTTAGACCCAGGACCAGCATACACAAGAAAATAAAAATACAAATAGAAAGGTGTAAGAATGGCTGGGAATGTGGCTTAGTGACAGAGTGCTTGCCTGCCATGTTTTAATCCCTGGATTTGTATCCTCAGTACCGCATAAATAAAAAAGGCTAGCAGTGGCACAGTGGCTCAAGTAGTAGAGTTCTTACCTTGAGTAACAGAAGTTCAAGGACAGTGCCCAAGGCCTGAGTTCAAGCCCCAGGATTAGGAAAAAGAACCCCCCCCCCCCGTAAGAAAATCCAATTAAATTTTCAAAATGATCCATGCATGAATGTTTGGTCGATATGTGTAATCCTACTGACTCACAAGAATGAAATCTGAAGGTTGTTGTTCATAGCCAGCCTGAACAGGGAAGTGCATAAGTCTCCAACTAACCAACAAAAAACACCAGAAATAAAGCTGTGGTTGTAGTTGTAAAGCACCAGCCTTGAAAGAATAACTTATTGAAACAGTGCCCTGGCTCAGAGATCCAGCCTCAGGATCACAATAAGAAAATTAAATGCTTGGAAGTAGAGAACCAAGAACTGTTGGCTCATGTCTGTAATTCTAGAAATGCAGGAGACTGAAATATAAGATCCTGTGTAAAGGCACACCCAATCAAGAAATTACAGTAGACTGTTTTGTGTGTGGTGGCCACACTGGGGATAAGTTTTTGTTGCTTGAAGGGAGATAAGAGTTTCATGGACTTTCCTGCTCAGGCTGCTTTCAAACCATGATGGACAGATTTCAGCCTTCTGAATTAGGCCAGGCCTTGCATGAGATCGAGCTCCAGCACCAACACACACAAAAGGAGTGAAATAAATGAAAAGAAGGGTAGAAGAAGAGAAGAAAGACCAAGTAACAGAGGTTTTGATGAGACAATCATTGGTGGCTCATGTCTGTAATTCTATATACTCAAGCTGACATATGAGGGTACTCTTTAAAGCGCAGCTCAGGTATAGTGTTCATAAGACACGTGTGTGTGTGTGTGTGTGTGTGTGTGTGTGTGTGTGTTTGCCAGTCCTGGTGCTTGAACTTGCACTATTTTGCTCAATGGTCTACAACTCTCAGCCTTTAGTGGTTAGTTGGAGATAGGAGTGTCATGAACTCTCCTAAATTTTCAGCCTCCTGAAATTGGCCTAGCTCTATTTGATTCTTTTCTCTCCAATTAACCTCCCCTCAAAAGCCAAATGTTATGGTTGGTCCCATGTATGCCATGAGACAACATCTGAGCTTCAATTTCTACTCCCAGGACAAGCAAAAATGGAAAAAGAAAAAGAAAAAAAGGTGGAAGCAAGCACATATTAAAGTTTTAAAATGACCCAAATGTTGATGGCCATGTGTGTAATCCTTACTACACAAGAGGCTGACAACTGAGCATTGCAGAGTCAAGTCAGCTTAGGAAGGAACGTGCTTGACATTCTTATCTCTAGCCACATGGCACAAAACCTTGAGCTGTGGATGAGGTGGTAAAGCACCAGCCTTGAGTTTAAAAGCTAACACATAGGCCTTAGAGTCAGAGGTCAAGCTACAGGGCCAATAAAATTTTCAAAGGAGAGAGGATGAAGAGAGGCTGAAATCTGAGAGCATGGGTCAAAGCTGGCCCATGCAAGAAAGTCCATGAAGCTTTCTCTGTATGTGCATTTGTGTGCTATCTTGTGGCTTGAACTTATGTTGTTTTGTTCAAGGGCAGAGCAATACCACTCTCAGGTTTTCATTGATTAATTGGAGCTAAGAGTCTCATGGGCTTTCCTGCCCTGGTTGGCTTTGAACCATGATCCTCAGAATTCAGCCCACTGATTCATGCTAGGCTTTGCATAAAACTCATCTCCTATTAACTACCAAGAAGTAAAAAAAAAAAACAAAAACCTGGAGTTGAGCTGTGACCAAAGATGCAAACTGGGCAATCACTTTCTAGTACAGCACCCAGGGCTTTAGTTCAAGCACGAAGACAAAACAAGTATAGCCACAAATTATACTTTGGCCCATGTGGCAAGCTACTAGTCTTGAAATAAATCTCTGGCATTGTATCAGGCCCTGATTTGTAGTCCCAGGACTAGAACATATACAACAATAAAAGCAAGGAAAATTTTAAAAATAAAAGTGAATAAAACATATTAATATTTTTAATTGATCAATGGGTTTGTGGTTCATATGTATAATCAGAGCACCTCAGGAAGCTGAAATCTGAGGATCATGGTTTGAAGCCAGACTACCCAGAAAAGTACATTTGAAACTTATGTCCAATAAACCAAAAAAAGCTAGAAGTGGAGCTGTAGTTGAAGTTGTAAAACATCATCCTTGAGTCAGAAAGCTAAGAAACAGAAGGGCACTGCTGGTTCTAGCCTGTAATCCTACTACACAGGAGGCTGAGATATGAAGATCATGGGTCAAAGCCAGCCTGGTCAGGAAAGTTCATGAGACTCTTATCTGCAATTAAACACCAGAAAACCTGAAGTGACTCTGTGGGTAAACTGGTAGAGCATTTGCCTTAAGCTGAAGAGCACAAAGACAGCACCCAAGCTGAGAGTTCAACCCCTACCCCCCTTCAAAATAACTAAGAAACAGCAATGTGGCCCAAAGATCAAGTCTACTGGACAAAATTTAAAAAAGTATTGAGGTTGAAGGCAAGAAAGAGATGGTTAAAAATAGTAAAATAAGCCGGGTACCAGTGGCACACGCCTGTAATCCTAGCTACTCAGGAGGTTGATATTTGAGGAACACAGTTCCAAGCCACCCCGGGCAGGAAAGTCCGTGAGACTCTTAACTCCAATAAACCACCAGAAAACTGGAAGTGGTTCTATGGCTCAAGCGGTAGAGTGCTTGCCTTGAGCTGAAGTTCACTGGGACAGCACCTAAGCCCAGAGTTTAAGCCCCATGAACGACCAAAAAAATTAATATAAGTCAGCAGTTGGTTTCTCATGCCTGTTAATTCTAACTACCCAGGAGGCTGAAATCTAAGGGCTGCAGTTCAAAGCCAGCCCAAGCAAGAAAGTCCATGAGACTTGTTTGTGTAATTACCAGTATTAGGGCTTGAACTTGCCCTGTTTAACTCAAGGCTAGAGTTCTACTACCCACCGCTTTTTGGTGATTAATTGGAGATAAGAATCTCAGACTTTGCTGCTCAGACTGACTTCAAACCAAGATCCTCAGATTTCAGCCTCCTTAGTTGTGCTGGGCTTTGCATGAGACTTTTCAAAGAATGAATCTGGAAGTTGATCTGTGGTTCAATTGGCAGAACTGAGAAAAATCTCTGAGAGAGTGGCCACTCCCTATATGCAGAAAAAAAAATGCTAAAAGCTTTCAAAAATAAATAAAAGTAGTTGTAATATAGAAAAAATAAAAAAAAATGTTTAATATGATATAAAGAAAAACTATGTTTTTTTTTCATGTGGCAAATGAGAACATAGTACAAAGTTTCAAAATGACATACTGAGAGTAAGGGAAAAAGGAAAATTTTTAAAAATCATGTAAATATTAAATACAAGCTGACATGACCAAAATATAATGTGATCAAAAGCTTATCTCTCACTTGTAATTGCTTACAAATAATTGTCCCTCCAGTTTCAGCAGATACCACAGTTAGACATGACCTCTCTATGAAGCCTTAACTGTGTAAGGATCTTCCTGCTTTAGCCTCTTGAGTTAATACTGCAAGCATTGTTCTCATTTTAATATATGAGGTTTCCTTTAAAACTCAGAATTAATATTCAAATAATGGATTTTCTGTAATGCATGACTAAACATCAGAGATCCACCAGAGATCCTCTTAGGAATACAATCAAAACAGTAGAAAAACACCTACCACTCAAGGTAGGTAACAGAAGGAAGATTTAGCATTTTTTTTTGGATGTGCTGGGGGTTGAACGCAGGGCTTCATGCTTGCTAGGCAGGTATAAAATTCAGTGACATTAATTATATCCACACTGGTTTGTAACCATTACCTCTATTTGTGAACTATCTTTTCGATACTGATAGAATCCACACAATCATTGAGTAATAATCACCCCAATGACCTGCCCCAGAAATTTTAATCTTCCAGTTTCTCTTATGAAATGGTTTAGTCAATATGTTTCACATAAATAGTAGATTATTTTTGGTGTCCATCCATGACAGACATATATTAAATTGCAGCTTTTCTGTGGATAAGGCATAATCCATTTATGCATGCCTCATATTTTATAAACCTGTTCATCTGATAGACACTCCAGGTATTTCCAACTTCTGACTCTTGTAAATGTTGCTGTTATCATTGGCATATGAGCTATTAGTTTTTTCTTTTCAGTTCTTTTGGTTATGCAATGAGCAATGGGATTGCTGGGTAATGTGGTCATGCTATGTTTTGTTAGAAGAATGTGTCAAATTCTACCATAATTGTTATATCACTTTTCATTACCACAGAAATGTAAAAATGGTCAATAAAATACACAAGAGTATTTCAAATCTTCCACAGCTGTGCCCTAAAGGATCATTTTTCTTACTTTTTACTTGTTTTTATTTAGGTCATGCAGGCCTGGAACTGTGAAGCATTGTCTAGAGCTGAAGTGAGAACAATACCAAATGCCACTTACCTAGCCTCCAAAAAAATTTAATCTGGTAGTCATTTTTTTATAGAGATAAATTTTAGTGATTATTTGCATTTTTACTCTTTTAAAATAAGATTTTGAATTTTAAAATGACTTATATAAATGTAACACCTCTGTGTACCTTCTCTTCTTTTTAATAAGAAGAAAAATTATATTTACAAAAAATATAAAAGGACAAAATAAGCTTCCCAGCAGGAAAATGCATTACAATCACAGTCTGATTCTGACCCAAGCAAAATAATACAATAAGAACTCATCTAAAGTAAAATGAAGTACAGGGGCTGGGGACAGGGGTCAAAAGGTAGAGCACTTGCTTGCCCAGCACCAGCCTCTGAATCAAAACCACAGTACTGCCAAGGGATAAAATAAAGTATTAAAACTTAAGGAAACATGCAAATAATAGTATGATGGATAACATAGATGTACACACCTGTAATCCCAACACTTGGGATACTAGGCAGGAGAATTATGAAGTTAAGATCAGACTTGGCTATATAATGAGACTGCAAAGAATAAAATAAATCAAACTATATTTTTAAAGACTAGGGTGTATTTCAAGTGTAATTCAAGTAGTTTTGAATGTGCAAGGAACTGATACAATGCACAAAAATTACATGCTTTGATAACTACAACGTTCAGTTACACTGCAATATAAGGTGCCCCTTGGCTGGAATCTCTCCTGAGGAAACCTAAGGCAGTTGATGCATCTGTCTTCTTGGCTGGACTGAGGGTGTTGCTGGGCAAAATGTTTTGATCTCCATTCTTGAATCCCACTTACAACTTTTTTAGTAGACCACCTACAAATCTCTCCCATCTCAATAACAGGGTCTTCTGTGTTTCAAGTGAAGTTATTTTTGATATCTCTTAGGGCTCTCCTCCCCTTTGTCTGGAACTGCTCTGTTCTTAGGCCCACATTCAATAGCTTGTTCTGAGAAGAGTGGTAGCTATTTTGCTAGCCTCCTCTATCCACTGCCATTTCCTCCTCATATTAGTCTTTGGTATCAGTATGAGTCTGCTCAGAGGGTAGAGCCAGTCTGGGCTGGCTTTGAACCGTGATCCTCAGATCTCAGCCTCCTGAATAGCTAGGTGTGAGCCACTGGCACCCAGCCATCATTTCTTTTTTCCAGGAAAATTTAGAGGGATTGAATAGCACAGCAGCACATATATTCGATAGCAACTGCCCCAGGGTGAACCAGATGCTCAGACCAAACCGCTGACCTTGATATTACCTTTGGTATCCAAGAAGATGTTGTTGGACTTAAGGTCTTGGTGTGTGATTCTATTCTAGTGTGGGTAGTGAACAGCACTTATAATTTGTGTGAAGAGCCTCTTGGTTTCATCCTCATATAGGTTGCAGAATTTTCAGATCCAACCCAGGTGGGATCCTCTACTGACCAGTTCCATGATGAAATACATATACTCTTCCTTCTCCATCACCTGGTACAACTTCATGATGTGTTTGTGCCATACCGTCTTAAAAATGTCCACCTCATTCTTTAACTGATGACTGGAGAACTCTCCTTTCAGGAGTATTTTAACTGCCACTGCCATGTGTGTGAGGTGAGGATGGGCCAGCTTCACTTGTCCATTAGTACCATGGTCAATGAGCTCTTTCGTCTGGTATTGTTTGATGATCTCCTCCTTCAAAGATCTGGAGGATGATTCTTTGTATTCTTCCATGCTTCTGCTATGGTGGCAGGCAGCAAGTCTACCTAAAATTAACTAAATAAAATAATGAAAAACCCAGAAAAAGTAAAAATAAATACTAAAATCCAAATAACAACTCACCCCCCAGCCAAAAAAATCATGAATTTAGCTTTGAGACAGTCCAGTGGGTCACCAATCAAGAGCTCCTAAAGGTGTTAACTGACATAGGTTGGAGTATAGTGGCTTCCTATATATCCTGCATGACCTCTCAAAATGGAGCTATCACAGCCCAGCATAGTGACATCATAGAGGAAATGGACCAATCAGAGTCTGGGCCAGTGAGGTCAGAGAAAAAGTGGACCAATCATAGCTTGCCAGCATTGCTACTGTAGCTCATAGGCTTCAAAGACTGTGGCTAAGGACTCCATGTTGGCTTGAGGTTGCTCTGGTCACTATTATGCCATTCCTGAAACCACTAGGACAGTACTCAAAGTCCTCTGACCTTATAGAAGACTCCTGAATCTCATAAATTGCTTCTGTGGAGACACTAACCAATAGCCTCCATTCTTGATGCCCACCTTATCCTATATCTTGTTCCACCAATGAAATGGCAAAAAGGCCTCTGCCTTCTCAAGGACAGCTGTCCTACAACTTGCTCCTGAGGGGACAAGGTCCAGAATATCTGAGCCACAATCCTCACAATTCACCTTCCTGAGTAGTTAGGATTATATGCCTGAGCCATCGTTAGTTACTTAGCTCATCGCTCACATTTGGAGGAAGTATATATATTTGTTAGAAAGGTTGGTATTAGATATGTCCTTTAGCAACTTAAATTTGTTGCCCTTGCTGTCTAATAGTTAATCTAGTGTTGGATGAGAAATTTGTCATAATATCATTGAAGATCATTTGTGTGTGATGAGTTGTGTCTCTGTGCTTTGGGAGATATTCTGTCTTTGACTGTTTAATTAGAATGTGTCTTAGTGTGGACCTGTGTAATTATGTTAATTGACTTCTTTAAGCTGCTAGATTCCTGCATAGAAGGGTTCATACTTTCAATCAAATTTGGGAAGGTTTTGGTAATTATTCCTTCAAATACTATGTATTTTTTTCTCCCTGTATGTTATATATATATATATATATATATATATATATATATATATACACACACACACACACACACACACACACACACACATTATACATACAATACATATTCACATTGCATATGTGAATACACATATATATGCCTACATATTTATATTATATATACATTTATATACATATTTTTTTTTTCACATGACATCCTCTTTTGTGATTGTTTATGGAGGAAGTCTAGATTGATCCCAGCTACTCCATCAGAGTTAGAGTTAGAAGTTTTCCATTTTATTTCTTGGTGAAAATTTTCTCGGCAAGGATATTTAAACTGGTACAAATCAGAGCTAGCCTCTCTCTCTCTTTCTCTCTCTCTCTGATTTCCTGCCTGTCAGGTCTCTGAGCACAGGACCATGGCTTACCAAGTTCTTCTAGTGTGTGCTGTGATCTTCTAGTGTGTGCACTGTCATGTTGTGTTTCAAAGGCTACCACGCCTGCACCTGGAAGAGGAGCTGCTCCAAAGTCAGCCTACACAGGTGTGCCTGCTTCTTTCTTTATGTCAAAGCCCCCATAGCTACTGGGGTGGACTTAGTAGATGCCAATGTGCCAGGACTGCTGACTTGTGGGCGACTCAAGCACAGCCTTTTTTACCCAAGTCAGAGGTCTGCGTTGGATCCTGGGGGCATTGCCCTGTTAGTGACTGTGCTAGGAGCAAGGTTGTGCACTGCAGAAGCCTCACTGTGCCCTGACTTCTGGGGAACAACATATGTCAAAGGCTTCTCTGGGCTCTTTTCAGAATACATGGGCATGTTCAGGAAGCAGAAGCTGAGCTCAAGGGGCCCCTAAACACAGGGTGGGCAATGGACCTTGGAGGAACAGGGCTGTCCAGTTTGGCAGGGGGACAGGTGATGAGCCTGTATTAGTAGACTGCCGGCTTCCTAATGAAAAGTTAGACTTTCTTGCTACCCAGAAATATCCCCCTAAAACTGGATGCACCAGAGAGTCCCATGCTGGTGAGGGGCAAAATCCCAAAGACCAAAGTAGACAGACCAGGAGTACTTGGCGCTCTTGGTGGGCAATTCAACGCTGGCACCGGCAGGAGGAGCTGTGGGTTCCCTAACACTGCATGTCCAGGGAAGCCAGAGCTCAAGCAGACACCAGGATTGGCTAGCTGTACACTAGACAGGCTGAATGGTGAAACCTTGCTGGATAGCTTTGCAGAGTCTGCAACTTGAGGCACCTGAAGGCACAAGAAGCTGCCTAGCATCTACTCAGACAAAGAACTTGGGGACAGCAGCTTTCCCAACTTGGAAATGAGTGTTCAGCTCACTAGAGGATGCTGTGGTCAGTTTGGGTCTGGGAGGAATGGCAGGCCTGCTGCTGGAGGGAGCAGATGCCCCTTCCAAGGCTTCTGGGGAAAGGGGAGCTCCTCAAAATGGGCTCATGGGAAGGCTGGTGTGTCTTTCCCAAAGAGAGCACCTCCAGCTTGTTTGGCTGTTTGCTTGGGTAGGGAGTCGCCCCTCGGGGACAGTGATATTAGGAGACAGTGTTTGTGAGATTATCCCCAAATGAAACAAACCCCTGAGGGAGCAAAAGAGTAAGGATTGCTGAACTGCCCACAGAAGGTGGAGTTGAGGTCATGGCTGCTTCTGTCTTGAAAGACCCTGAGGCTTTGTCACCAGAGGACAAATGAGTGGACACTGGCATGGAGCCTGATAATTTTAGGAAAATAATCAGAGAGCCCTATTTAGCTTGCATGTCACTCAGCAGGACTAATACTGGGTGGGGAGTTTGGGCTGTTGTCGGGAGCCCTAAAGGGAGTCTCTCTGCATGATAGGCTTGACTATCTCACTGGAACATCTCGAGGCTGTTTACAGAATCTGGTCTTTTCATCCTGCCCCAAACAAACACCAGGTAGCTGCTAACGACCACCTTTTCACACTGCCCTAAGCAAACATCCTGCAGCTGCTACCGCCAATGAAAAAGCTTCCTTATTCTAAGCATATAAATAAAAATAAAAATTTGCATCTTGATCAGAATCCTTGTCTTGCTGTCATTCTTCGTGTCTCTTGTCCCTTCATTCCTTCTTGCTTAGGTTCATTGCCCTCCTTGAAGTCCTGCGGGTGGGGATAGGCTGTAAAACTGGGTATTACAGCTTGATTTTTTTGAAAGGCTGAGGACTCCTTCTGGCAGCGGTTAGAACTTTATGAGGTCTGAGAACATTATGTGATTAGGTGTGGTCCTCTGAGCTTCATCTTCGGGCTGTTATAGGGCTGAGCCCTCCCTTGCTGCTGTCCTGGTGCTCTCAGGATGTGGGCTGGTGTCTGGCAGGTAGAAAAGGGCAGTGTGTTTACCCCCTGACACTCACTGTGAAGAACTATAGTTGGCAGGGAGGATTGTGCCATTGGGAGGTCTGTATGTTCTTTGAGTAAGGGAATCTACACACCTCAGAGCACATCTTGACTTTCTCTCTGAACATTTGTTTTTTTTTTTTTTTTGGAATAGTAGTCTCTGAAAGGCCTAAGAGTTCTAAGGCTCCTGAGGCTTTCTTGATTTCCAGACATGTCCCGGGCTTGTTCTTTTTCATCTTACACAGCTCTAACTTCCTCCTTTATTCGTGGTCTACTGAGCCCTTTGGCTCTGGCATAAATGAGAAAAGACAGGCAGGGCTGTCTTGTTGCTAAGGAAAAACAGACAGGGCTGTCTTGTTACATAGTTTCATTTTATTCTCCAATGTTGGTAAATAAAGCCATCAGATTGGACTTCAGGAGCTGCCCAAGATCAATGCTCCATCCTTTTACCCTGCTCTTACCATACTGCCTTTCCATTTAAATTTATTTTCATTTTCAATTTTTGTATTGCTGATTGAATTTAGGGCTTCAATAAGCCGAGCATAGTGATATGAACCTAAAAGCTTAGCTTTTGGGGAGGCTGAGACTGCAAAAGTTGTGTTTTCAGATCAACCCAGGTAGAATTCTTTGAGACCTCATCTGAACAGAAGAAGCTGTGCACAGGGGTGTGCACCTCTCATCCCAGCAGTGATGGGAGAGGAAAGTGGGAGGACTGAAATCCAGTTGCACACCTGAGCAGGTAATGAGACCCTGTCTCAAAAACAGCAAAAATTATACAAGTGTGGCTCAATACTACAGTGTGTATCTGGAAAACATGAGGCCCTGAGTTCAAACCTCAGTACCATAAAAGGAAGACAACCAGTTATGTTTGGAAAGCTTATTAAAAGTAGTCTTTTTAAAAAAATGTATTTTGATATTGGGTTTGAACTCTGGGCATTGACATTTTACCTTAGTGAAAATTTTCACATAAGACTGAACTTTGATTTTGGGGATACAGTTGACCCAGTGTAACAATAAGATGTACAAAACACTAAGTTGAAAATGAACTTTACAACTTTGGTGGGGGTGGGATGGGAAGGGTATTTTGTGGAGGTGGGAGGGAAGGTAGGGTAGGGAGAAAACTAAGGAGGAGGTAACAATGATCAATAGGAAATGTACTCAGTACCTTGCTCATGTAACTGTAACCCTTCTCTCCAGCATTTTTACAATAAAAATGTACAAAAAGAGACTAATCTTATACTATTGAGCCACAGCTCCACTTCTAGCTTTTCGTGTGTGTGTGTGTGTGTGTGTGTGTGTGTGTGTGTATGTGTGTGTGTGTGTGTGTGTCTGTGTCTGTGTCTGTGTGTCTGTGTGCCAGTATTAGGCTTGAACTCCAGAACTGGGCACTGTCATTGAGCGCTTTTGTTCAAGGGTAGTACTGTACCACTTGGCCCACAACTCTCCTACTTGCTTTTTGTGGTGAATGTGATAAAAAGTTTTGTGGACTGTTCTTGCCCCGGCAAGTTTTGAACGGAGATCCTCTGCTCTCAAACTCCTGAATGGCTAGGGTTATTGGTGTGAATCAGCACTATATGGTAGGAGAAGTGTTCTTAAGCAGAAATAATGTGGATGTGGTGGCCTTCTGCAATTTGGTGGCATGCCTTTTTTCTTAGAAAGGAATTCATTTACTGGGAGGCCAGAGGTTACCCTGGAAGCTAGGAAGGCAGAGGAAATGCAATCTCCTATCTCCAGAGGGACCTTTGGTATGATGGTTGTAAGACCATCATCTTCCTTTATCAGAGCAGATATCTATGCTAACCTGAAGGTAACATTGTTTTCTTCATCAGCTTTGTCTTGGTTGCATTAAATAAGAAAATTACTTGATAACTCTCACCAAAGTTCACCAGAGAGAGGGGGGAATGAAGCTTTAAAGTGAGGCATTAGATACTACACGAATATACCAGAAGGGGCAAGGAGAAATGAGAGTTCATAAATACAGATTTTTATTTAAACAAAATAGGGAGACGACATGAATATATGTCAGTACTGGACAAGTGTGCTCAAAGCTTTCTAATAAACTAGCATTTAAAGGAAGTATTTTTATGATGCAGGACTGCTCATATTACCTATGTAGATTGTGTAATCCCTTCACTGTCTTCCCAAGGGAAGATACTGTCCCTCCAGCTCAGAGCAGAGCATCTAAGATAACATCTATCTATTAATGGGCAGTGGAAGATCATTCAAACAGCTGGTGAAGTGTGGACAAGCTGCTCTAATCCTGTTTCCACCCAATTCTAGCCTTTGCTGTATAGAGTTCACAGATCAGGGGAGATGCTTGAGAATACTGATGGACCCACAAGTGTGTGTGTGTGTGTGTGTGTGTGTGTGTGTGTGTGTGTGTGTGTGTGTGTGTGTGTGACAGTACTCATATGTCAGCATGGGGCTTCTTTTGGTCTCACAGGTGTTTACTCCTTCTTCCCCAAGTCTACTGAAAAGATTTGTCTTTCACTGCCTGAAATGCAGCAGAGGAGGAAATGATACCCGAATTCTCAACTGGTAGATCAGATGGGTTCTTCTATGTTCTCTGATTTATACTAATGCTAGTGCTAATACTAACCCATGCCTGGGAATATTAGCTGACACTTTTTGTGTATTTTGGCACTAGTTTTTTTTACATGGATTAAGCAAAAAATTCTCATAAGAATATCAGGACATAGTGTTAAGTATAACATTCTGTATACATACACACACACATACTTGGCAGCAGTCTTCATTATGTAAAGTGGACCATGAACTGTAGAGAAGTTCAATGAATGCCTCTCAGGGACCAGATCCTACAGTCAGCACTTTGGAGCAGGGACTCACAGGAGTTTGACCAACAAGTTGGAGAAAAGATGATGTGGATCACATGCCATTGTTGGCTACTGGCCTGATCTGGAGGGATGCAGGTTTTGCTATCTTAGCACTGTCCCCCATGGCCTGGCCTGGCCTGGCCTCACTCCAACCCCACCTAATCTTTGGCACAGGAAGGACAGTTTTGTCCTTTTGGCCACACGTTCATCTGACACATAAGGTTGGCTCCATAGAATTTCCAGAGGACAGCAGGAAGATATTTAGAAGATACATTAACTGAGGTCAAAAGGGCAAAGACTTACTGTAGGTCTCACATTTGGTTAATAGTGGGGGTTTTTGACTCCTTGATTCTCACAATGCTCCCTTAGAAAAATAATCTTGTAGATTGGAAAACAAAGAGGCAATTTAAAAAATCTATATGTAATGTTAATTTTTATTCTTGAATTACAAAAATGCATGCAGAACCTGTCAATTCAAGAAGCACAAAATGGCAGATAGTGTGAGCTTTACCCCTGTCCCTCTACTGTGGCTCTCTTGTTCCAACCTGGGGTGACCACTGCTACTAGTTAGTTATGAATTCCTACATCTAAAGTAAATGTTCACAAAAGGAGACTTATTGTCCACAGCTACCAGAGGTCCACCAAACTACTAGCTTAGAACAAGGCCAAATTTCCTTTCACACTATAGAGATTGAAACTTCTACACTCAGGTTCATAGCCCGGAGCCAAGTCTGTGCTGGAACCACATGACTGAAGGTGATAGCTCCTAATTCACCAAGGAAGAAATCTTCAATAGCTGGAAGTCCGCTCTCTGCCTTTCCCAACAGGTCACAGTATCAGCTATGAGGACTAAGGAGTTACACAGGCTTTTCAGAGATTACTAGACATTGGGGCTTAACTTTTGTAATGGCAAGTTTTGCTTCAGATCAAATACTGGGCCTGCACAACAGCAGCAGCTCAAGTGGAAGTGATGTCCAGAACTTGTGTAAATGTCTCAGAACATTTGAATTTTTTTTTTTTTTACAGAATTGTCTTTTTTCCTACAATCCACAACTGTGGCCAACTGGGGGCTTTCTTACAGATAGCTGACAGAAGATACAACACTGGATCTAGTTTATACCTCTTTCTACAGACTTGTTCTGGAATATGACTGCTGCAGTCTTAGATTTACAAGTCCACTTTCTATCCCTCTCTCTTTCCCCACACTCTCTGTCCTTCAGTGGACAATTCAAATGTAACTTGTTGAAAAAAGAATCTTGGAAAATTGTCTTAACGTTAAACAGTAGTGTCCACCTTTCAAGTCTGCCAATATTGTTAACCCAGCTGGAGAATAAGCAAGATAAAAAGTAAATGCACAAACAGATGCATACACCGACACACACACCTACAGCAGATAGACACATACATACACAGAGACACAAAAATACCCCACAGGACATATAATCCTTGTTCTCTTAATAATTTAAATAGACAAAAATATGTGATTCAGGTAGGAAATCACTAGGGTGGGTGTACACCTGTGTGCACGCGTGAGCACACACTCTCTCATACACACACATACACCCCCACACACACACACTGGAGCTTGAACACAGGATATGTGTAATGTCCCTGAGATTTTGTAATCAAAGCTGCCACTTTACCCATTTGAATCACAGCTCTACTTTGGCTTTTTGATGGCCAATTGGATATAAGAAACACACTGACTTTTCTGCCCAAGTTGGCTTCAAACCACAATACTCACATCTCAGCCTCCAGACTGGTTGAACAATTTATATTCTCACTAACAGTGATAGAGCTCCCTTTGGCCACATCCATGACATCATTTGTTGCTAATCACTTTAAAAAACATTTTTATTGGCCTTCCTTACTGGGGTGAGGTGGAATTATAGTGTTGTTTTGGTTTACATTACTTATATGTTCAGATTTGTTGAACATTTCTTCATGTAACAATTGGCTGTTCTTACATCTTCTGAGAAGTCTCTATTTAGGGAATTACTTCATTTAGTAATGGGGTGTAATTGGGGTGTTATTTGAGGGTTTCTTGGGGGCTAATTTTTTGTGCTCTATGTATATTTTTTCTATTAGGCCTTTGTCTGATGCAAAGATCATAAAATTCTTCTCCCATTCAGTGGGTTTTCTATTTAGCTTGTTATGTCCTTTACCAGGCAGAAACGTTTAAGTTTCATCCAATACTATTTATCTAGTCTTTCTTTGATTTGTTGTAATTCTGGATCTTTACTTAGAAAGTTTGGACCTGTGTTCTAGGAGCCATGGTGTTTCCTCTGCCACTTCTTGTAATTGTTTCATGGTGTCTGGCCTTATGTTGATGGCTTGGGATATATGGACAGCATTAATTTGATCTTCTTACAATTCCTTGGTTCACAGAGACTGTAAAGTGGTACTCTTTCTAAGTAAGATGAGGTGGTTCCTGGTGGTTTGGAAGGAGGATGGCTTCCCAGAAGTGTGAATATGGAAATCATAAGTGGGAAGCTCAGGCATTATTATAGTAATTACATATTTATTTGTAAGTACATTGAATCCCGATCAATGACACTTTCTCATCATCTCCCCCATCCCTGAAACTCAATTCCTTCCCTTCAATTTTCCTAGTTTCATTGGATACGCATTGAAAAATATGACTTCATTCACCTGCTCCCCACTTTTGAATTTTCAGTTTCTTTATACTCATTTTATTGTACTGTTAGTTTTTCCAACTAATTACAACATTTAAAGTCTTTCTTACATTTACTGTACTTTGTGCAATATGTTTATGTATATGTGCACAAAACCTTTATGTGTTTACTTGTATATTTAAAAAGTGGACCTATCTTCCACATGTGAGAGAAAACATGCATCCTGACTTCACAAAAATTTTTCCAGGTCTATCCACTACTTTACAAATGATGTAAAAATCTAATTTAAGAGTAAAAATCCTCTGAGTATATATACCATATTTTCTTGATCCATTCATTTATTGAAGGCATTTGTGCTATATCTATACCTTGACAATAAACTGTTATATGGGTGGCCTTCCTTTATCCTGATTTGTAGTCCTTTGGATAAATGCCCCAAACTGGTATTCTGGACCACAGGGTAGTCCTAGTTTGTTTGTTTGTTTGTTTGTTTTTTAGTGTGGTTCAACAAATTCACATTCCCACCAGCCCTGTTTTATGTTCCTTTGCCTGCACATCTGTGACAACCACTTAAGCCACGGCATTACTTCCAGCCTTTTTTGTTTAAGTGGCACTGTGGAATCAAACTCAAGCCTTCATAAATGTTAGGCAAGCACACTACCTCTAAGCCACATTCCAAGCCCTTGGGTTATCTTTTAAATGCCATTTTTTATCATGAGTTTTCCACTGTCTTGCTCATTCTGGCTTTGTACAGTGATCCTCAGATCTCAGCTTCCTAAATACCTATGATTACAAACAATGAGCTACTGGTGCCTGGCAAGTGGTGATTTTTAACCTACTTTTAATTTTCCTACTTTTAATTTTAATTAATGGAAGAGCTGATTAGGTAACATGAAGAAAGGAGAAAGCCAGAGGCAAAAGCAAAGTAGTGGATACTAGAAAAGGACAGAAAAGTATTACAAAAATTGGCAAAATGAAGTAAAGGTTGCAATTTATTTAACAACAGAAGACCAATGTTGCTTTTTTATTTTACAAACATCCAATGGTTACATACTGCTGGTACATTCCATTAACAGTAGGAGAATGAGGGGACATACAAAATGTTTACTACATTTGAACTTTTCTGTATACTAAACTTATGCCAACACAATTTATTTTAAAAAATGCCAAAAAGGCCAGGTGTGATAACATATGCATGTAATCTCAACACTTAGGAGGCTAAATTGGAGGATTGAAAGTTGTTATATAGGTTATACCAAAAGTACGTCTCAAAAATAAAAGAAAGGGAAAGGAAAAAGATGAAAGGGAGAATAAACAACTCCAACCAAATATTTCATGGGCAATTGTGTCAAAGAAAATACCTTCTTTTTTTCCTTATTGTTAGGTGTCAAACCCAGAAAATTGCCCATTGTAAACAAGTTTTTTACTACTTGAGTATGCCTCGAGACTTTTTATTCACATGGTGTTTTTTAGTTTGTTTGGTTGGTAGTTTTCATTTCTTTTTTGTTTTTTTTTTCTTTTTATTTATTTTTTGTGAGGATGGGCCATGCTTAGCTCAGATTAGTCTTCTACTTGTGATCCTCCTGTTTTTACCTCCTGAATAGCTGGAATAATTGGTAAATGCCACCTCACCCAATATATCTCTTATTTGACTACTACAGAAATTTTTATTTTTTATTTTTTTTAATTTAATTTTATTTTATCTGAGAACATACTGTACAGAGGGGTTACAATTACATTGCAGCCTCCTCCTTTGTTTACCCTTCACCTCCCTTCCCAGCCTCCCCCCTCCCCCCACCCAATCCTTCCCCCCCCACCCCCCCCACACCGACATTGTAAAGCTCGTTTTTGACATGACATTTTGTACTTCTCATTGTTGCAACAGGTCCACCTAAATCCTTAAACGACTTGTTTGTCCCCATCTCCTCCACAAGTTATACTGACATCAAATATAGTGAAAGCGGGGGTTATACTGTGGGGGAGGGACATACAAAGCAACAAAGAAATAATCTTATAAATGCATTGGAAACACATGCATGAGAGAAAAAAAAACATTAAAATACATATTTAAGGGTTCGTTTTCCTAACATCACATTATTTGACCTTTTCCGCTTGACTCATACATATACTATATATCTCTTATTTGACTACTGCAGAAATTTTTAAAAAGAAGAAACACCTCCTAATTAACTTTATAATCCCCATGACAAAATGAGAATGTATTTATAGTAATTTTATTCATGAAGAGAAAGGCAAAAAATCCTAAACAAAAGAAAATATGTATCAGAAATGAAGGACCGTTTACATTTATCCTTTTTCCCTCTTTCCTATGCGTGTGTTTTCCTGAAGAATTAACACTGGATTTACACATGGTAATCAAGTTATTCTAACACCAAGCTGCAACCCTACTTACATAGTTAAAATTTAGAAAACCTAATGCAATTTATCATACTGAGTAACAAAGAAATC